>NC_043714.1:6864695-7132441 GCF_006229205.1 Suricata suricatta | reverse complement strand
GAGCCAAAGTCAGATGCTTAACCAACTGAACCACCCAGGCATCCCACCCCTCCCCCATTATTTTTAATTGCCAACATTTGGAGCAAGAAGATGGCATCCTAGTTATTCCCAGAGTATTTTTCTCTTTTGGGCTTCTTCTCTTTTATTTGTGAACATCAATTCAAACATTTAAAAATACATACTAATACATTTCAGTCAATTACATTCATTATGATTTTAATTAAAATTGTTTTATCTTTTGTCAATGGAAGTCCTCCAGATTGGCCATGGTTCCCTTCTAATATGCCCTGACATATTAAATATCCCGACTACAGGATATCCCAGGCTCATCTTAGGCTCGTCTTATATATTTCCTCTCTCAACTGGGAATTGGCCACTCTTCCAAGGAATTCCCTTCTGTAGGAAATGATATTTAGACTCCACAGTCAGGTCTTCACTTGGGTTGTCATTTCTCTTGTTCCTTTTTAGAGGACATATACACAAAACATATACTTTTGAAAAAAATCATGAACTCATATTGATGTAACATCAAGTAACATGTTTTTTTACCTATCTTCTTTCATTGTATACTTAATAACTCTTTTCTTTTACACTTGATAGTTTTGCTTCCTAGCAACATTAATGTGATTATTTTTTCATCATTTTGCAGCATCTGTAGGATAGTTTCAAAGGACTGGTACCAAGATGACAACTACAGATTTGACTGCTGATGTTTCAGATTTCTTTGTAGCTCTATTTTTCCTTAGACCACGTTCCAGTAAGTGTAGTCAAAATACTTTTTTAAAGACACTTGAAATAAATCTTTTCTTTATAGTTATGTTATCAACTTGGCCTACAGATAGATTCAGTCATATATTTATTTTTATTTTTTAGGTAGTTTTATGTTATTTGATGCTATGTTATTTTCAAAGTCAAATCTCTATAACAAGGTACATGTATAAATAATACATTTAAAATTTTATAGTTTCTGATAATATTTCCTAGAAATTGCTCCAATTAGAGCACAGTTTTATTTTTCCCCTTTTGTTTTTAAAGCTTATTATGCTCCATGGTGTAGCTATATCCTGATATATTCAACCAGTCCTTTACTGATGGACACTTGGACTGATTCTAATTTTTGTTACAAAAGTAAATGCTTTAATGAATAAATTTCCTTAAATTGCTTCCTATTTTAGAGATATCTCTTCCAGGTAGATTCTAGGAAGTGAGGATTCTGGGTCAAGGATCAGCACAAGGACAAATTTGTTGGATGTTGTTAAGTCTTATCCTATAGAGTTGTATCCTAATTCACTCACCATCAACATTGAGGGCTCCTATTTCTCCACAGTCTCCCCAACAGAGAAAGCCATCAAACATTGGGACTTTTCTCAGTGTTACAGGCAAGAAATGCTATCTCAGTGTGGTTTCTTTTGTTGGAAGGGAGGCAAACCATTTTTTCATGTACATGCCCAGAAAAAATGTGGTCAACTTTTGAGTTTTTTAGAGTCTAGCCCCTAATAAAATTTATAACCTGCCAATTTGAAAACTCCAATCTATTTTTAGCTCTAAGAACTTGGTAGCAGAAAAAGAAAACGATGAGAATGAATTTCACAGTCCCTTTTTCTATAATTATATTGGGGGGCGTGTCTCAGATAATTAAACCTCTCAGTGTACCTGGCAATGCTCAAGGAAGAAACTCATTGCTATGGTCACCACCATGCCTTGGGGAAGCAACCAGCAGCTGCAGAGGGCTCAGAGCCAGAAGCTGGAGTAGGCAGAACAGCAGCAGGGAGGAAACCACACAACATTTTGCAGATCAATACATGAGGAAGTGATTCAATCCCGAAGCCCAGGTACGTAGCTCTGAGCTTTAGGAAAACAGGATCTTAGTCCCTATTCCCTTAGTCTAAACGTATCACATATGAGTTCTAATGAAAGGAGAAGGCCCCAAAGACTCCATCTTACAGGTATTTACAACAGCAGGATGTCTGTATTAGGAGAAAAAAGTCATCTGGTGTGAACTAGAATATGTGTTGATGAAACAGAAATGAGGTGACTCCCTTTGTCAGAACCCTCTAACAGGAAGGCAACTGATTCAAGGCAAAGACTAATTTCTTTGTGATATTAAAAGACTAATTTTTTTGTGATACAAAAATATTTATTATCAAGGCTTGAGATGGCTAATTGTAAACTTTAGATGGAAATTGACAAATGAGATTATTAACCTAAACGTATTCAGTTGTGATTCAAAAAAACATCACTAGAAACCTAAGGCTAAGAAGTTAACCAGAGGAAGAAAGAGATTTGCTTTTTTTGTTTTTAAATATATCTCAACCAGAAGCCTCCACATACTCACAAATGAGTTGTTAAATTTATCTCTTGACCTGCAGGCAACCTTACTGGAAATTGAGATAACCACAGGCCAGTTTCCATTTGTCAAAATTTGGTTCTTTCCTTTAGCATTTTTCCCTGGGATCAAGGGTTATTTCAGAGGCCTTGTACAACTTGCACATAACAATTAGAACATAGAAACCAGCCCCTGGCAGGGACTTTGACTGTGAGCCTTGTGTCAGACAGAGGAAAAGGGAAATATTAGATGTATGGGTTCTAGCGGGCACCAGAAACCTGAGGACATGTTTCCAAGTAACTGGAAATAGCAATAACCAAGCAGAGATGAAAGCAGGTTGCCAGGGCCTTAAAAATAGGCTTACAGCCTCCCTTGGTTTCAACAGATATTTAATAAGCACTGAGACTAGAAGAGCCTGGCACAGTAAAGGCATTCAGTAAATAATTGCTAAACGAGTAAATGGTTGTGAAAGCCTGGAGTAGACTCTACAGAAGATGAAATCTAGCACTGACTTTGTTTTTCTCACATGTACGGCATATTCGTATTCCTTCTTTATTACTTGTCACTGATTTATTTCATTTTCCCTTGAAACTTCATATTAAAACACACTTTTTAAAGTACGTTTTCTGCTGGACTCCAGGAGACAAACAGTATTCATTAGCCACTCTGCAGTCTTTACCTTACATTGCTCTTTAAAGAGTCAGTTTTATAATAATGTAGGGCCTTCTAAACATATACACTCTGAGTAGCTTATAGGTGATTTGGAATGATACACAATCACAAGAAATCCTTTTCCATCGGTATGAAGATGGTAGCATAAGTTTGCTGGGGTGGCCATAACTAAGTACCACAAACTGAGTAGCTTAAACAACAGAAATCATTGGTTCACAGTTTTGGAGTTTACAAATTAGAAACTAAGGTGTTGAAGGGCTATGCTCTCTCTGAAGGTTCCTGGGCAAGAGTCTCTGCTAGCTTCTGGTAGTTCCTAGGCTGGTGGCCGGATAATTTCAACCTATATGTGTCTGGTCCAAGTGTCCTCTTTTTTGCACTACTAGGTATTTATCCAACAGAAAAATGCTGATTTTAAGGGGCACATTCACCCCAATGTTTATCGCACTATGAACAATAGCCAAATTATGGGAAGAGCCCAAATGTCCATCGACTGATGAATGGATAAAGACAATGTGGTATACATATACAATGGAATATTACTCAGTGATCAAAAAGAATGAGATCTTGCTGTTTGCAACAATCTGGATGGAACTAGTAGGTATTATGCTGAGTGAAATAAGTCAATCAGAGAAAGACAAATAGTGTATGATTTCACTCACATGTGGAATTTAAGAAACAAAACAGATGAACATAGGGGAAGGGAAGGAAAAATAAAATAAGATAAAAATGAAGATGGAGGCAAACCATAAAAGACTCTTAAGTACAGAATAAACTGAGGGTTGCTGGCAAGGTGATGGGTGAAGGGATGGGCTAAATGGGTGATGGGCATTAAGGAGGGCACTTGTTGGGATTAGCACTGGGTGTTGTATGTAAGTGATGAACCACTAAATTTCACTCCTGAAACCAATACAAACCCATACTACACTGTAAGTTAACTAACTTGAATCTAAAAAGAAAAAATAGGTAGACCAGCTATATCAGTATAGGGCCCACCCTCTTGACCTTATCTGAACTAATTAACATTGGCAACAATCCTATTTTTAAACAAGTTCACCCTCTGAGGTACTGGGAGTGGTTAGAACTTCAACCTATGTATTTTTGAGTGTCACAATTCAACTCATAACGGAGACCTTAGCAGAAATTTATGAAATGCTATTAAATGCATGAGTATAGTGGAGACTCAAGAACAGACTTGATGCCAATAGAGGCAGACCAGCCAGAAGCTGAATGGTGAAATAACAGAAAGAAACCAAGAGAACCCAGCTAAAACTACCACGAAACTGCCAAATTAAGACCAAGATCTAAGGTGTCCGACTTCATGGTATTTTATGCAGTAAGAGTGCTATTAGTAAAGATATTTGCTAGGTGGTATGTGTTGGATCTGAATGTTTTAGAAGGGAGGGGTTAAGATATATAATATATATTATTATAATAAAGTTTCTTCCTTTGAAAGAATTGAAAGTTTATCTAAAGCCAAAAGGAAAACAATGTGTTAGAAGAAAGAACCCTATCAATTGAAAATGAGGTACAGTAATTCCAATGGTTCGCACTCACACCTCCTATTGTGAAATAAGGGAATCCAGAACGTTCCCCATTTATCCAGTTGCAGACCTATCTCTTCTGGACGTTATGCTAAAACCAAATTGCTACAGAAGCTACAGGAGTGAAGTCACCTTCACTTTCATTTTGTCAGTAATGGCTAGGACTTCAACAACACAGAAACTTCTTATTGAATCAGCAATTAGAAAAGGGAACACATATCGCAAAGATGTCAGTCTGCTTGGCCATTATTTGAATGAGTGCCTTTTTGGTTCAGAACTATCCAGACTATTAGATGGGATTTTTATAAAAAGACTTTAATCAGTGCTTTGTGAGGTGTGCTAATTGGCTTCTGGAGACAAGCAGCCACAATGAAAGATCAAGGCCAGAACTCCCTTTTCTGGGACTGTCAGGCTTCCTGCATCATGTGTGAAGGTCAGGCCTGGCATGGGGCTCCCTGGGGGGTAAGCTCCAGGGAGGCTCAGCAGACTCCCAAGGAGTGGTGATGCAATATGTTCCCTGATCGCTGTTGGGGGTCCCTAAGGATTCGAGAAGTTACTAAATTTGTCATCAGGAAGGTTTCAGCTCATGTGGGTGATTATTTGCACTCTCTGGTCCGATAAAAGGATATAAGCATTTTGATGTCTGAGATGTCATTAAGCATGGGTGTTTTCTATTCCAGACAGTAGTTGCTCTGTTTTCAGAGTCTCTTTACACTTTGAACAAACCGGTTTAAAAAGAATTTTTAAATATTGTACGTAGGAAATATCCAAGCAATTAACAGAAAAAATCAGGGCAGCACACAGAAGTTGAAAGCATAAAGTACATTTTCGTTTCTATCACATTCACTACCAGTTCTTTTCAGATTCTTTTTATTGGTACAATAGAATGTTTCTCCTCTTGGCTCTTGGGTTAAGCACGATGCGTGCACAAATGATATTATGCACTTTCCAAAAGTTGAGACTACAGATGAGCCAATGTTTAAACAAATATATAGCAAAATACACACATGAAAGCTAGAAATTTTGAATTTTCAAAGCAATTTTCTTAGACCACTGTTCTATCTCCTCTCTTTTGTGATGCTACTCTGCTTAACATACTCTGGAATAGGCTTATTTCATTCACTTATTCAGAAAAGATTTATGGAGTATTTGTCATGTGCTGGGCACTCGGTGGAAGCTACACATGCAAAGACAAACAAAGCAGGTTCTTGACTTCAAGAGGCACATAGTTTTGAGGAAGGAAAAGGAAGGTACATGTCCCTGGAAGTGTGTTCTAGTGGAAGTCAGAGACGGCTTCCCAGTAAGGGCACAATATCTGAACAAACGTTAAAGGAAAAGATTTTGGCAGACTGAAATGGAAAAGGGTCAGGGTCAAGGCCTCATGAATGGAAAGTGAATATCCATAGAATAACTGGAAATGTAGAAAGACTTGGCCAGCCAACAGGCAGAATTTCCAACACAGTAACCTTCCATCAGTAATACCCATATCTTTGTTTTTTTTAATATTGAATAATTTTTTAAAGTTTATTTATTTATTTATTTACTTATTTATTTATTGAGAGAGGGAGAATGAGTAGCGTAGGGGCAGGGAGGGAAGGAGAGAGAATCCCAAGCCTGACACAGGGCTCAAACTCACGAATCATGAGATCATGACCTGAGCTGAGATCAGGAGTCAGTTGCTTAATTGACTGAGCCACCCAGGCATCCATCTCTTTCTTTGTAACCACAATTTTTGTTGACCCTATTGCCAATTTGAAGCCTCCTGATTTACCAGACTTAATTCCATGACTTTTTTTTACATATTCCCCCAAATCATACCCACTCTCAAAAAAAAAAAGATATATTATTTGTTGTATTAAAAACGCTCAAAAGAATTGTCAGCAGTCATGATGGCATCTCTTGAAGAGGGGTCCCTGGTGTTCTTCTAGCTAGGACAATAACTCACTAAGCTCACCCATGGAATCTGTTCTGGAGGTGAGAAAAATCACTTGAAATTTGTATGTTGGTGTAGTTGCTAGAGAATCAGACTTATTACTTTACAAACATGCTCTGTGTGGGCTGATAGATCCTTTCAGAAGAGCCTTGCTCACTTTCTTACTATTGGTTTCGACCGGTGTTTTTGACAGCTTAAATTTATTGTCATTATGCCTAACTCCCTGTTTACTAATTTGTAGGTGAATGTCTCCTAAGTGTTGTGGCAGCTCACTGTTTTCAGGGATCTTTCTCCTTCAGGCAAAATAAACCTAAGTCCTTTGCTCATTCAACCAGTGGTTCAGTTACCCAAACAAAACAAAAACACAGAGTCCTCTCCTGGCATTGCCACTTCTCATCCTGTCTTTGGACTATTATTGTCTCCCGTGATGAAAATATGTCAGCAGTTTCGATGGTGAGTTATGAAGCTACTATTTCTAGAAATTTTTTGTTCCGTCCCTGCAGCTGTTCTTACTCTAACCATGATCTGACAAGTTAAACACGACCAACAAAATAATATGAAGTACCTAACACACTTGATAGCTTACAAATTTTTCACAGTGTACACTTCTTTTTCCTCCAGAAAAGTATTTTCCCAGAATGCTTTGGCTCATGCCTTTTTTGCCTGCACGGAACACTTGACTCCAACCTGCTCTTCCAAGCTTCGCCCACAACCCTATAATGTCAACCCGCTTGTACCCTGCCAGGCACGTAAAACAATCTGCTATTCCTGAAACATGTCCTTGTGCTCTGTCTTTGACACATGCTGAAAAGTGATCCGCTGGGGCACCTGGGTGGCTCAGTCAGTTAAGTGTCCAACTTCAGCTCAGGTCATGATCTCACATTTGTGGGTTCAAGACCTGCGATGGGCTCTGTGCTGACAGCTTGGAGCCTGGAGCCAGATTCTGAATCTGTGTCTCCCTCTCTCTTTCTCTACCCCATCCACTGCTCATATTCGTTCTCTCTCCCTCTCAAAAATAAATAAAACCATTAAAAGGAAGGCAAAAGAAAAGTGCTCCCCTCCAGAATTACACTTGCTGCAGTCGTATCGTTGAGTCCGAAAATGATGTAATACCAAAGACGATTCGCAAGGGAGCCCTGTGATTCAGGGTTGGGAATTCTCACTTAATGCCTCTCCTCACTAATGATTTATTAAAATGCAAGACAACGTGAGATAGTTTATGGGTAAATATGGCTGGTGGGATAGTGGGGTGCATCCACGGGCTGTCTCTACAGCCAGATGGCTGAAATGTGATTCCTAGTTCTTTCCTTTTCTCTACCTGTGCCCCTAGATGGGTTATTTTTCCACATCTCTGTTGCCTTTCAAGGGATATTAGGATAATAAGGATATTACCTTGTCGATCTTCTCAACACACTCAGGTGTAAAATTGGGATAATGTTACTTTAAAGGCCACTGGGAGGATTAAATGAAATTAATACATTAACAGTGAGAACAATGTTCTAATTATTAGGAAGATAGAAAGCATTTCAGAAATGTTAACTACTTCATACATATCATCTTGGCAAGTGTCAAGTTACCAATTCACCTAAAATATATATATGTCATATTAAAAATGTAACAAGCCAAACCCAAACATGTCTCTCTTTCAAAGCCTAAGTTGAGAGTGTCTCAGCGGTTCCCTCTACTTGGATTAAGTGACGTACTCTCCTTCTCCCTGTCCCTCTTCAGGCGCTTAAGCAGTTCCTGTGCCTCTTTGTTGTGTGCCCCCAGGGTCAACACAGGTGCCCAAGACTTGGGTACATCCACACATTTCTCTCCCTACCACTCAGACTCCCAGTGGAATATCTTGTAAATTAATGAACCCATGTGCCTAAAATCCTGAGTAATGAAGAAAGAGATGCTAAAAAAAAAATACCATGTGTTTAACAAATGAAACTTCCCTCCAGAATACAAGCTCATAAAGCTTGGTACGAGTTGGGCACTCAGCCAACCTTCTGTAACAGAACAGTTTTCTACAAATGAATGTTCCACCTTTAGGATGCTGTAAGTGTCAATGGAATCAATACCTAATTGAAATCTTCCAGAATCAAAGTTCTGACCTTCCAAATGCCCTCCCTCTCTCCTTCCTTTAATGGCTCCTCAGCAGTACTCTGGGTAACATTAAGAATCACCTGATTACCTTTATTGCTATAAACTCTAAAACAAACCACCTCAGCTGGATCAGCCAAAATATACCACCCCTCTGTAGCTCAGTATCATATTTTATTCTGCTTCTCAAAGCCCGGTAGCTGGCATTTTTATTTTTTGGAATATATTCACAACTGCTTTTAAAAAGTGGTTATCTGAAAATAAACGCTGCCACTTTGTGTAATTGTGTCATGTTCAAAGTGATCCGGTTCCAGGTCAATGGCCGCCTCCATTCATTACGGTGTACTCTTGTTGGAATAGAGTGAAATACACGGCATTCTTTGAGTTCTTCTGCTGAAATACCACACCTCAGCATCAGGCAAGTAATTCTTGCCTTTCTTGGCCATTTTGGGTGAGTAAAGTCATCTCCAAGTATGTTACAAAAAATGCTAAGAATAACCCTTTGCTTTAACAGTATCTTCAGAATTTGCCTAATATTTAAGGTATTTTTTTGAGGAGCTTTATCCTAGAATCATGGCATAACTGGAAGACAAGACACAGGTCTCTTTCTGACCCTGATTTGACATTTCCTCTCATTCCTGGTATTTCACCTTCTGGATCTCAGCTTCCCACTTGGAAAATTGGAATAAGAATACAGACTCTAGCTGTGAAAAGAGGAAGAGACATGACAGAGGTAGAAATGCTTCGATGAAAAGATGCCATATAAATGCTGATCACTGGAATGTCTACTTAATTTGGACCTCTATTAAACATCCACAAGGAAATTGTATTTGGAAATTAAGACACCTTATTCCTGATTCTAAATTATTTTCTTTTGCCTTGGCAATAAAGAGAAAATATTTCTCATTTAAGGGGAAGGTGCAGAGAAAACAATTTGGAATCACGCATAAACAATAAAATATGAAAGCTGAGATCACAAAGACATCATATTCAGAGTAATTTTAATTGTTTTATCGAAAAGAAAATAATCACCTTTTAATCAATGTGTCTAATAAATTTGGAGTTTTCTCATATCTGGCTTTATTGTTAACTGTATGTGCTCTATGTATTCAATGCTCAATACATCCGCATTTATTTTTAGATAGGCTTTTAAAGGATAATTGCTACCTTAATATCAGATCCACCAAAAAAGATGAACAGAGTATTCATAAAATGTTTTCTGATGGAAATACACATGATTTGTACTTATTTTGAATCTTAGATTTAGAGATGGCCTAGTTTGAGCCATCAATCACCTTCGTCAGGACTAGTTTGTGGAGACCGTACTGTGTAAATAGCTAGCTGGCACTTAGCATGGAGCTTCTGCTAATGATACCAGAGGGACTCCTGGGAAATCAATAGAGGGAAGTTTTGGAAGCACATGGTTGGTGATTAGAGACCCAGCCTCCTCTTCTGGTGATTTAGTGGACCATGCTCAGTTTCTCTGTGTGTATGTGGGCTTGTTATTTTTCAAATGTTTATTTATTTTTGAGATAAAGCACATGCATGCAGGGGAGGGGCAGAGAGAGAGAGAGGTAGACAGAAGATCCAAAGCAGGGTCCCTGCTGTGCTGACAGCAGAGAGTCCGATGTGGGGCTTGAACTCAGGAACCAGGAGATTATGACCTGAGCTGAAGTTGGACCCTTAACCGACTGAGCCACCCAGGTGCCCTCTTGTATAGATGGGTTTAAACCCCACCTAATAACCCACAAAAAATGACTTAGTTATTCCCTGAATAAATTGGAAACATGAAAAATAATGGGAAACGAATGAAATGAGAAAAATACAGCCCCTGAAAGTTCACATGAACTGTATGTTTTTGCTCCTGCCTGGGTGTTTGCAGAAGAGGAAGAATGTTCCAGAACTCCAATTTAATTTCCTGAGGGTTTCCTTTTTCTTTCAACATTTAGAACGAACTTGTCTTTTCTCAATAATTTTGATTATTATAGGGATGGTTTGTACCCTTTTACATGTTATCACAGACATCATGCAAACTTTTCTTAATTAATCTTGTGCTAAACTCATATTGAAGGGGGCTGGGGTAAGGAAAGTGGCCAAGTCACCTTCCAGTAGTCTCTTGATAACATCAGTCTCTTGATTCTGATTTGGCTTCCCAAGATGCCATGACCTATTTGGCGTCCAGCCCTGCCCCCTTAATTTAAGTGTGTGCTTAAATCTGCTTTTTCCTCCAGGATGCCTGGACATATTAGAGAACAGAATACTGGAGATTCCCTCAGCAAGACTCTCACTGTAACCAATGAAGCAAAAAGGCATCAGGAGGTTCCTCTGAGGATAGAAGCTTTCCCTTTGAAGTATGATGCCGTATCTGATTATGTTACGGCAGTAAGAGGAGGCATATGTAATTTCGTTGGATCAATATTAAGTGCCAGACCTTAAGCTCAGCGCTTTGTAACACGTGCTACACCATCGTCCATGTTCACAGTACTCATCGTTAACACTTGAGGGAGGTCTCCATTTCAGAGCGAATACATGGAGCCTCTGGGAGGTTAAGACATTGACCTCCATTTTCCGAGGTTGGCATTCAACCTCGGAACCCAGGTGGTGGGTTCTCCTATAGCCTCTCAGTGAGGGCTGCTGGGGAGCCACCCCAAGAGGTTGGGAGAGCACTTTCTCTGGATGGAGGCTAAGGGGCTGGTCTGGGCCCACAAGAGTGTGTTCTGCCTCAGTTGACACAGGGGCCTGACACAAAACCGGAAGTGGGAGGTGGCAGCAGAAGTGTATTCTCATTTGACGCACACGTCCACATGAGGATAAGTGAACACCAGCGCCTGGGAAATCTGCTACAATGCCCGGGGGTACATTTGTGATAATCACATCTCCTATCCATGCTTTGAAATTAAGCAGCCAGTATGGGCCGCGGGCCACAGTAGGCACTCTATAAATAAATGCTGTGGAAGGAACGAGGAAAGCAGATGTTTACATTCCTGAGTCTGCAAACCAAAAGGGAGCATTTCCTTGAAACACTATCAGGATGGTAATTAGCCCCATCCTGAACAGCATTGTTATTTTTTGGTAATTTGGGGGAAATATGAAGTACCTACATTTGATTATTAAAATAGTTAGATATCACTTGAGTTCAGTATATTGCTATCTTCCGTTCAGAGAAGCAGACAAACTGAGTTGACTGAGATGTGTGGAGTGTCAGTGTCAGATAGGACCCCTGACTCCCAGACTGTAAGCTCTGTCACTGACTTTGTCATTTTGTGCCTCCAAAATTCTGCTCAACGATTAGCATGATGAACTAACTATAGGAACTCACCTGAGTTAAGGGAATAACTTAGCTAATCAGACTGAGGTGGCTGGTTGAATGGTAACTGGAAGATTTTGTTGGTTTTATATGACAAAAATAACATTCCCCACGAAGATTAATTCAGCAGTATTGAATTCCATGTGACAAATATTAAGTGGGACAGTTTTTAAGTTGGAATAGAGTATAGTGACCAATGAACATGCCTTATTATACAGATGAGAGAATTGAGGCTCAGCTATGGTGACATGCCAATCACTTTGCTACTTAGCAGTAGAGTCAAGACTTGAATCCACCACCCCCAGTCCATTGACTTGCCACATTCTATTCTCTCTACTTCTATAAGCAAATTTTTGTTGCGAGGCTATGCAATGTCTACATGGAATTCTAAGAGAAATAAAAAGTACCCTCAACTTAAGAAATTGAACATTATCGATGTCTGTGAGGCCTCTTCCCCTCCCCTTCATTCCCATGGGCAACCACTTTCCCGAATTTCAAGTTAATCAGCCTATTGTTTTTCTCCATAGCAGGCTACCTCTCTTGATTCGCAATATTTCTTTTATTATGAGAGCCAAATGCACAGATGTTCCCCGAAGCACAATGGATATTTTATAGCTCTAATATAAGATCAGAATTTTAAAGCCATAAAAATAGCCAATTAGGCTTCCAGATCAATCTTGCACTTGTACCCCATTAGTCACCGATTCACTCTCTTTGGCTTGGAGATGACATCTCTGCTTCTGACCATTAAGAACTTGCTTTTTGGCATTTCCACATCCTTTGATAATATAAATGTATGAGAATAATGAGCTCCTTTGGGGGATTCTTTGTTTCTCTAAACTCATTGCACTATTTCATATCCTATTCATTTTAATGTACTATTGTTTCACAACCAGAAAACAACAACAGCAACAATAAAACTAGCCCTCTTTTCTATCCAAGCCCTAACACTGCTTATCAGGACAAACAAAAACAGTTATACTCCAATGCTGTCAGTTTTAATTCCTATTCCCAGATGAAGACAAAATCTGATTAGTGCCATGGCAACATGTTGCCTCAAGTGTCAAATAGGTATTACTCGCATCCAGTCTCGCTCACAAATTCCCTTTATAAGTGTTAGGAGAGGTGTGATCTTCTCCTAGAACTCACTAAATTAAAAAAGGCTAAAGAAAATCTAATTAGTGTTTCCAGAATTGCCTTTCTGGGGTCTGATACTGTCAGATTACTGTTTCATAATTTCCCCCTCCTGTATCCATGAAGTGCAGGTGCAGCATGTAGATGTCCTGGCAAGTGTCGGGGAAGTGGAAAGTTAAGGCAACACCAGGGCATGTAGGCACAATCAACTCATGAAGTTCTGGTGGTTTGCTTTGGACTTCTGATATTTCACATTGTTGAGTTTTTCTCCCTTCCTTCCTTCTTTCCTTCCTTCCCTCCCTTCCTTCTTCCTTTCCTTCCTTCCTTCCTTCCTTCCTTCCTTCCTTCCTTCCTTCCTTCCCTTCCCTTCCTCCATCCCTTCCTTCCTCCCTTCCTCCCTTCTCTATTCCCCTTCTTTCCCTCCTTCCTTACCTGCCTTCTTTCCCCTCCCTGCATCTCTCCCTTCCTTCCTTCTTTCTCTCCCTTCCTCCCCTCCCTTCCTCCCCTCCCTGCCTCTCTTCCTTCCTTCCTTCCTTCCTTCCTTCACCTCTCTCCTTCTCAAACAGCAATGTAAGTTGGTCTGAAGGTTGTGGGTTATCGTTAAGCTGATTAAACAGCGATGTATTCATAACTCATTCCTGGAGTTACTTGGTAGCGCAGCCTTGCTGGTCATGTTGATACTTTGGTTACATGTGGTCTGCTCTTTATTGTCTGTACTGACTAGCACACTAGAGTTAAATATTCCCCATGGAAGAAGACACTTCTGGGGGTGCCTGCCATACACCAAATATGATATAGGTTGTCTCAGCAGAATCTCACTGATGCCTACCCTGGGAGGTAGGGCTTGCTTTCCCCATGTCTCTGTTGCAGAAACAGATGCAGAGAGGTAAAGAAATGAGCCAGAGCTCAAAGTTATTAGGTCATGATTCCAGATTCACAAGAGTCTTTTGAATCTGAATTTCCTCTCCATTACGCTGCTTGAGCAAGCAGCATGCATTTCTCTCTTTTTCCCTGGATGGTGGCAGAGGGACAAGTGTCATTTTCATTGGGCATTGTGACTTTCAAGTATTGTGTTATAGTTGGATCAGTAGTCTTTGCCTGTAATTACAGGCACACTTTTTTCTCTCACCATGCATGTGTATGCGTGTGCATGTGCATGTATGTGAGGAGGGGAAGGAGAGAGAGAGAAGGATGAGAAATGATGAAATAAAAAGAAATATGATCCCTTATGATGATTTACTCATTGGACTAATGCTTTTCATTGAACCAGGGCACCCCTAACATGGAAGGAAAGGAAGTAAAAAGTATACAAATTGGAAAAGAAGAAATAAAACTATCTTTGTTCACATATGACATGATTATGGAAAATATGAAAGAATCAATAAGAAATACTTCTGGAACTATAATATGAGATTAGAGAAAGGTTGCAAATACCAGGTTAACATACAAAAGACAATTGTTTTTCTATTATGTTTTGCTAGTTGCTAATGAGTAAGTTAAATTTGAAATTAAAAACACAATACCATTTACATTAGCATCTTCCAAAATGAAATACTTAGGTATAAGTCTAATAAAATACATTCAAGATCTATATAAGAAAAACTATAAAACTCTGATGAAAGAAATCAAAGAATGTTATAAAAATGGAGAGATATTCCATATTCATGGATGGGAAGACTCAATATTGTCAAGATGTCAGTTCTTGCCAACTTGATCTGCAAATTCAATTCAATCCCAGTCAAAATTCCAGTAAATAATTTTGTCACTATTCATAAACTTGTTCTAACGTTTTTGTGTCAGGCAAAAGACTCAGAATAGCCAGTACAATGCTGAAGGAGAAGAACAAAGTTGACTGACAATCCCCAAATTCAAGACTCACTAAAGCTGCAGTAATCAAAACAGTGTGATGTTGGCAAAGAATTGACAAACAGATTAATAAAGCAGAATTAAGAGTCCAGAAATATACCCACATAAATATAATTGGCTGATCTTTGACAAAAAAAGCAAAAGAAATAGAGAAAGTAAAGCCTTTCCAACAGAAGGTCCCGGAACAACCATACATCCACATGCAAAATAATGAATGTAGACACACACTTTATAACCTTTACAAAAATTGACTCAAAATCAATCAGAGACCTAAACTAAAATACAAAACTATAAAATTCTTGCAAGTTAACATAGGAGAAAATTTAGATGACTTTGGGTATGGTGATGACTCTTTAGATGTACTGCCAAAAACGTGGTTCATGAAAGAAAAAAAAATGGGTAAGTGGGACTTCGTTAAAATAAAAACTGCTGCAAAAACCACTATCAATTGAACAAAATAACAAGCCACAAACTGAAAGAAAATATTTGCAAACAACATATCTGAATAAGGAAACTATACAAAGAATTCTTAAAACTCAACAATGAGAAAATACGCTAGTAAAAAACACCTCACCAAAGAAATACGGATGGCAATAAGCATATGAAAAGATGCCACATGTCATATGTCATCAGGAAAATGCAAGTGAAAGCTACAATAAGATACCACTGCACCACTATTAAAATGGCCAAAATCCGAAACACTGACAACATCAAATGCTGGTGAGGAGGTAGAACAACAGGAACTCTCATTCATTGCTGATGGGCAGAATGGTACAACCATCTTGGAAGACAGTCTGGTGGTTTCTTACAAAATGAAACAGACTCTAACCATATAACCTAGCAACGGCACTCCTTGGAATTGAGAACATATGTCCACATAAAAACCTGCATACAAATGTTTATAGCAGCTTCCTTCCTAACTGCCAAAACTTGAAAGCAACCAAGATGTCCTTCAGTAGGTGATTGGATAAAATACACACACAAACAAACCAAAAACTATAGCACATATAAGCAATGGAATATTATTTAATGCACAAAGAAATGAGCCATCAAGCCATGACTAGGTATTAAGAAACCTTAAGTTCACATTACTAAGTGAAAGAAACCAGTCTGATAGGATCTACACCATATGATTCCCAAAATATGACATTCTGGAAAGACAAAACAATGGGGACAGTAAAACAATCAGTGGTTGCCAGGGGCTGGGGGGGAAGAGAGGGGAGGGAAGGATGAACACAGAGAGCACAGGGTTTTAAAGCAATGAAAATACGCTGTATAATTTTGTAATGACAGATACATGTCAGTATACATTTGTCCAAACCCAGAGAATGTGCAGCTGTAACAGTGAATCCTAGTGTATGCTACAATCTTGGAGTCATAATGATGTGTCGATGTAGGTTTGTTTTTCTTAATGTATCATTCTGGTGGGGGATGTTGATAATGGAGGAGACTATACTTTGGGTACTGAGGACACGTGGGAAAATCTATACCTTCCTCTCATTTTTGCTGTGAACCTAAAACTGTTCTAAAAAATAAAATCTAGTTAACAATGAAGAAAACATGACCTCCAATTTTAGAAATCCTATGCCATCCTAGGACTGAAGAAAATGTCTGAAAATATTCAAATCAACACTTAGCATATGAACGCTAATGAGCTTGTGGGGGAAAAGATTAGTTTCGATGTCTAATGGAGTGAAGATGATGTGCTTAGAAAATTTAAAGACATGGCACATGTCCCTCTCATAAATATATACTCTTTCAAAAAATCAAGACTAAATAAAAAAATCAAGTACTTTGTGCTAAAATATATAGGTCAGTGGACAGATCAAACTCTAAATGGCATTTGCTGGAAGATTTCTGAGGTCTCAATCCCTCTGGGATGACTCTGAGTTCAAGAGATAAGAGCACAACAAACGTAGTCAGCATTGGCTCTGGAGGGCGTGTGTAACCTAAGGCCAATGAGAGAACTCTCAGTGGGAGAGCAAGTCAACATTTAACTTCAAGGTTAGGTAAAATGAGTTCAAATTGGTCTACATCTATTTAAAAGAGAAATAAAATGTGACTTATGAAACCTCATTTCATAGCAAACTCAGAAAATTGCTGAAGGTGTTCTTTCCCTTCTCTTTTTGAGACAGGAAAGAAGGAAGTGAGATGGTCCAGGTGGATAGCTGAATGCCCTCCTTGTGCTAGACAGGAGATTGAGGTTCTTCATGTTGTTTGATTCTAACATAACACTGTAATTTAGATCATTAAATTCTTTTCCAGTCAGAGAAGCTAATGCTCATTGTGGTTAAGTAACCCATGCAGGGCTACAAGGTGGGTGAACACATAGAAGATCATTCACGATGGGATTTCTCCACACTGGGGTCCTTTATTGATGGGAAAGAGCCTGGGCTCTGGTTCATCTCTACCTGTTAATGGTGGTATCGCCCTTGTTAACTCATAGTAACCTCTGCTAACTACTAGAATAGGGAAGCAGGAATTGTATTCCAGAAAGACTTTGCTTTGGTCCTGCTTCTCAAGTCTATTTTTTAACAGTTCCATCAACATAGTCTTACATTTATTCCTCTATTCTGAAACGTGTGCTCTTAGCTACTCTCTTCATTTTTTCTCCCCTTCATAGTTTAGAGATTCCCTCCTTGCTACTACTACTCCTTCTCTTCTAAATCACATTTTTCTTTCTGAAGCCTTTCCCTGTTATGTTCTGGGGTGTGTCACAGTGAGGTCACAATTGTCAAATCTGATGCTTTGTTCAGTCCTCTCTTCAGTCCCTCATGGGCATTTCTTTTGAGACACCTGCACTGGCCACCATGTCACTGTGCTCATCTGATCTTTCCATCTCTCTTATGTCATCCTGCTTCACTGACTCTTCTTCCATTCTGGACTCTCAAAAGGTGGTACCCCTAGGATTCTGTTCTTGGCCTTTTCCTTCTCCACTGATCTCTCCTTAGGTGATCTCTTCTATTTTCACTGCCTCAACTATCAACTTGGCTCAGGCTGAAGTGTTTATAAGTCCTTTCCCATCCTGTCCAGGTAGAGTGGGCCACTCTAGGTCTGCTTGTATCATGGTATCCATGACAACATTTGCACCTGGTTGTTCATATGTTGCTTATCATTACTAGTCTCAAAGCTCTTCAAGGGTAAATGGTGTTAGTCATCTTCATTTTCCTAGTATTCAAATCAGTGTCTGTCATGCATAGACACTCAACAAATATTTATTGAATAAAGGAATGTAATGATTAATGAAGATTCCCTTAGGTCCTACTTAAGACACTGAAAACTATTGTTGAGACGTGTTGCTGGACTTCTGGACTTGAAGAGCACGGAGTGGTTTTCAGGACCCTCGAGCTTCAGGATCAAGTTCATGTTATTCTCCGACTCTCTCCTGGAGTTGTCAGTGTGAGGACGCAGGTGTCTCGTGCTCTGACTTCTGCTTCAGGGCCCGGCAGACTGCCATGCCACTCATTCTTTAAGATCCAATACTCCCTCTTTCATGAAGGGGCATCCCTGATGTTGAAATATGTGTCTCCTTCTGTGTTCACAAAACATTTCAGAAATGTGATTTACTGAAAATGGTTTCTGCAGCTACTTTACTTTTCTGTGTGGACTTTTTTAATCTGCAAGTTTTACAATTTGTGCATTTATTGATTCAGTCATCTATTCCTGAAGTCCAGGTCACACATATCTGATTCTTATTTACATCACAGGAGACACGTTTTAGATATTTATTTCCATTTGAATTTGAATTTAGTGTGTAAGCTACCAAAAATCTGGAAGTTCTTGATTCTGTCGAAGCCTACCCACTGGAAAGCCCTATAGATCAACCCCACGGCAGAGAACAGGAGGCCCACAGAGTTGTCCAAGAGTTTGAATGGATGGTTAAAAAGTTTCAGAGTTCTGGAGTCCTGTTCATCTCAGAGACTCTCTAACTTTTTCTACAGCTGCATGGAAAACTGGGGGGAATTCAGGCTCACAATGAAAGTGCTGACCAAACTTCAGGCAGGCAGAGCTCTGGGGGCCTTGTCCCTCTGCAATCAGTGGCTCATTGTGAGCTGAGGAGTGAGTCTCCACACGGTTTTATACGGAGGAGGCACGTTTACATACCAATGGAATCAGTTGCTTCTTTTTCCTCCTGCTTTTGCATCTGGCTCTGACAGCAAGCAGGGCTCTGGATCTCTCACCCATATACAGTCCTAGGCACGAGTGGGATATGTTTTTTAAAGCCTTTCTTGAAATCATTCAACAGGAAATGAGGGTAGTTCCTTACCCTGCCAAGTCATCAGGACGATATTAACTTACACGTCTAAGGAACGCTCAAGACTCAGTCTAATTCCAATCTGCCAAATAAGCGGAAAATATGTTTCTGGGCTAGGGTGTAGTCTTTCGGATGGCAGAAGTGTGTCTATAAAGAACAGACTTCGTGATTAAAACTATTTCAGTGGTTGTGGGAGCTTCCCCCATCCACCCAGTGAATCAGAATCGTGTCAGAAAATCCTGTTCCTCAGACTGTCTGTGGCTTCCTAGAAAATAAAGCTATTTGGGGAAAAGCCCGAGTAAGCCACTCATGATTTTTGTATTAGTTTGCCCCCGCTTTGTCCCTGCTCAGTGAGTGTTTGACTCTTCACAGCAGTGATTTTTAGTGTTTAGAAATAATAATTACAGTATGTCGATACTCAGTCAAAGTAAACACCTGCTCTCAGTTTGGGCCAAAGGTTCGGTAAATGGAAAATAAGCGCAGGCTTCTGTGTTCTTGGAGGTGCGAAGTGTTGACACGCTCTTGATAACTGGGGAGGTTGGAGGTTGGCAAACAAAGCCAAGAGAAAGGCAAAGGAGCAGCCAGTGTCTGGGGATGCTGTTTGCTGCAGACAGCCCTTCATTTAGGTGTGCCTCTTGGATCCGCCAGGCTTTAGCAAGCACTCTGCACCTTTCCTCCCGGTCTCTTCTCTCTGCAGGCATGCATGTGCAATTATTATTATCCATCAGTCCCCCACTCGTACCCCAGTCTGTGACCCTGCCCCTGAACATGCGTACAAACTCACTCACATCTCATTGGGAAGGAGAGAGGGAGAGAGGAGGAAGACTGAGTGGAAAAACACCAAGACTGGTGCTTGATTATTGAAGATAATTAAGTAGAACCTAAAAATAGGCAGGCCCTTATTTCATATTATGTTCAAAATGATTCAAATTCAAAACTATTCACAGCTGTGCTGGGCACTGATCTACCATGCAGAGTTGATTTCAAGCACTTGAATCCATAAGCAAATGAAGCTTCTCTCTTTTCTTCTAAGTATAACTTGGGGAGGTACCATGACTCAGAGGGTATTGAGTGTGAAATAAAGGGATCAATAATACCATTACCCCCACGACACCCCCCACTTACCGGCCAATACCTTTCAATAGAATAGAACAGGATGGGCCAACAAGTCATGTCAGCTTTGTAAGTCTCTCCCCACAAAGTTGTTGACAGTGTTCCAAACTCATCTCTGTCTATGTATTGATTAAGCAGACTGGCAGTTTACTATATTATTGATTTATCTATCGAGAATCACAAGTACTGAACAATGCAAAAACACAGGTTGAAAAGTAAGAGATAGAGGAAAGTGGATTGTATCTCCTTAAAAGTATATATGCAAGGATTTTCCCTGCCACTAGAAAGATCTTTCGAGTGTGAGTAATAACTCTTAATCATGTGCTATGAATAATATCAATAATCCCATTGCTTTGAGAAGATTATTATCACCAGTGTTGCATAGATAGACAAAACCACCAGCCTCCCCGCTTCTGGTTTTGTTCACGTTTCTATCTTTTTCTTTTTTAAAAACGAAGATGGAAAATTGTTAGGCATCATTTGTGACCCCAGCTCGGAGGCCATTCTTTCCATGAAATTTTCCATGATTCTTCCAATATTCCTTGACATCTTTTGTGAGCACAGTCAGCAAGCATGGCATTTCACCTTCCCCTGTAACATTGTCCAGAAGGGATCATTCTGTGTCACCAAAGTCTCTTAACGTGGCCACAAATAGAATATAGAGTATAATAGAATTAAAATGGCTTTTTGGTCTTTCTTTTCCAGTGGGTTGAATTGTTTGAGACCAGGGGCTGTGCCATTTGTCTTTGTATCAGTCATACCTAGCAGAGGCCTCTGCCACATAGCAGCTTTCATTCTTCATTTTATTCAACAAATACCCATTGATTGCCTGGTATGAGCCAAGCGTGGTGGTCCACGCTGCCAAGAAGGAAATGATGATGCCTTTGAGCTCAGGCATCATCGCTAATGTTACCCTTGTTTTTTGCAGACTCTACTGAGTTTGTCAGCACCTGGAAGGGAGGACATGCTGTCATTTATTTATTTTTCAGTACCCAGCAGGGCTTTGCACGAAATGCTATTGGATAAATTTAGTATATTTATAAAGCTAGAAGAGATCACAACTGTCCATTGTAGAGGCTGCATATATCATTAACCCTTTACAAGTTTTCTTTGGTCAGATTTTTATCCTGTGTTCTGAGGAACACATCTGTCTGCAATTTTTTTTTTTTACAATTTCAGTTCAAATCAAAAGTTTCTGATGGAGTTGTTCTTAAAATTTTGTTTCATCAACAATGAACTGCTGCTCTTTAATAGAACAGAGTTTATAAGGTTTATAAAGGTGAATACAATGAAGTAACAAGGAAAGAGATGAGGACACTTCTTGGAATTAAGCCCTTTCTATTCCAGTGGGCATGATTAAGAGCCCTTTCCTAGATATCAAGAGTTGTGCCCATTTTTCTGTCCTTGTCACAATTGTTGCTCTCACTGACTTCCTGTGCTTCTGAATCAGAAACTTGAGACATTGCAGAATTCTTCTTAAGAAGTGTAGTTTAAGGGGTGTCTGGGTGGTTCAGTCAGCTAAGCGTCCGACTTTGGCTCAGGTCATAATCTCACATTTCATGGGTTCAAGTCCTGCATGGGGCTCTGTGCTAACAGCTTAGAGTGTGGAGCTTGCTTTGGATTCTATGTCTCCCTTTCTTTCTGCCCCTCCCTGGCTTGCATTCTGTCTCTCTCTCTTCATAATAAATAAACACCAAAAAATTAGAAAAAAAGAAGTGTACTTTAAAATTGTCAATGTGAAAGTATGTATCAAAAACCTTCAAACTCTGCTTGTCCTTAAATCCAGCAATTTCACTTTTAGGTATTTGTCTTTGAGAAATAACTGAGGCTATTGCAAAGATTTAGTTCTTACTATAATGTGATAACTTTATGATTTTAAAAACAGAGAATTTATGGAAAGGAAAAAGATAATTCATGTTGGTAAATTATGTAGTTTTTAGAAATGGTGTAGGACTATATACACATAGTTATGGACATACGTTCGTGATGTGTTGTCAAAAAAAAGAGGTTACAAAACAGTATCTGTATTTTAATTCTATTGTAATATAACATATACTAAAAGGTGAAAGAAGTCTATAAGGAAAAACAATAAAGTATAATCACTAATTATTACTAAGTGGTAGGATGTTTATTACTTCTGTCAGGAAGATGGTTTTTATTTTCTCCTTTGTGTATGTTTGTGCTTTCTTTTTTTTTAAATTTTCTTTAAAGTTTTATTTATTTTTGAGACAGAGAGAGACAAAGCATGAGCAGGGAGGGGCAGAGAGAGAGGGAGACACAGAATCCGAAGCAGGCCCCAGGCTCTGAACTGTCAGCACAGAGCCCGATGCGGGGCTCAAACCCACGAATGTGAGATCATGCCCTGAGTTGAAGTTGGAGGCTTAACCAACTGAGCCACCTAGGTGCCCCTGTTTGTGCTTTCTATGTTATCTTGAATAGCAAGTGTGATGGAGAATAAAAGGTAATATTTTAAAATTTCCAAATATGTAAAAATACAGTCGTTGGGGGGCACCTGGGCAGGTCAGTCGGTTGAGTGTGTGACTATGGCTCAGATCATGATCTCATCGCTCATGGGTGTGAGCCCTGCATCAAGCTTTCTACTGTCAGCACAGAGCCCTGGTCGGATTCTCTGACCCCCTCTCTCTGCTCCTTCCCTGCTAACACGCTCTCTCTCTATCAAATAAATAAATATTTTTTTTAAAAATACAATATTTGGGGGAGCTTATATTATGTCTTTCAACTATGTAAAATGACACTATGATTTTCCATGGAAACTTAAACAGCAGTCTGTGTTGCCTAGTCCATTTGAGAAACCAGTAAGAAATATGGTAACTCCTGAACATGGTAGTTACATCAATTCTTTAGTTAAAACTTTTTGAGTGCTTTTCTCTTTTTCAGTGTCATTTCTACATTCCTTGATGTCACACTGCTTGCCCTCCACTAGAGGTGACAGAATAAGAATAACAATAATTCATGTGAATGAATATGATTTCAATTGGCTATGGCAAAAATAACACAGAATGAGGAGAGAGGGAGAGTCTATTGGTGGGGAAGGTGATGTGGGTTTTAGAAGTGATGCTTGAATGTGGTCCTGAATGAAGAGCTGAGTCATGTGAGAATAAGAGGCAATGAAAAGGCTGAGGCACAGCAAATGCCAACATGGTGCATCTAAGAAATAGCAGGATAGTGCTACTGAGCTTGGGTGAGTAGATAAAGACTAGAAGGTGTGGAAGTGTCAAACCAAGGCAACTTGTCACACACCCATTAAAAAAAATGTTGAACTTGTTTTCATTGCAATGAAGAATCACCAGAGTTTTAAAGAGTGAAGTAAAATGACAAAAGGATACAAGGTTGCTATGGCTGCTATACGCAAGTAGACTGTGGAGGCAAGGAGGCAGGTAGAGCAGTTTGTGGGAGAAGTCGAACTAGACTGTGGCTTGGAGGAGGTTGTGGTGGAGGTGGTGTAGGGGATCAGCTTGGAGGCATATTTTGAAGGTGGATCGAATAGAACTTGCTGAATGATTGGATAAAGGTGTAAGGAAACAGAGAAGAATCAAGGACATGTTTTAATTTAATCATTATCAGGAAATGCAAAAAAATACAAAGATCACATTGAGATCCTACTCAGAGCTAGAACTGAGAAGACCAACAATGCTAAATGTTAGAGAGGATTTGGAGCAATCTCAACACAAACACATTGCTGCAAGCAATGACTGTAATTTGGTATGACCACTTAGGAAAACACTTCGGCATCATATATGAAAGTCCCAGGTGCCTAGACTCCAGGACTTGACAATTTCACTCTTGAGTATTAACCCAAGAGAAATACATGTACATGTGTAAAGACACATAAAAACCATCCAGAGTAACACTATTCATAATGCTCTCAAACTGAGAACAAACCAGGTGTCCATCAACAACAGCAGAATGGATAAATAAACTGAGGTTTGTTCTTACGATGGGTTATTTTAGAACATGAGAGTTACAGGTACATGCATAATGCTGAATGAAAAAACCCAGAAACACGCATACATGCACATGCACACTCACACACAGCAATGTATGGTTCTATGTATAAAAACCTCAAAAACCTGGAAAACCAATTTATCATAATAGTGATCGTACTTAGGAGGAATGGAAGAGATGCCAGTGTGGATGTGTTAAGAGCAGAACTTCTGTGATGCTGTTAATATTCCTCTGTTGGTAGCAGTTTCTTATGATGGTTGTGTCCTTTCCTGTGCATGTGTTATACTTCAAAAATAAGGTTTAAAATTTATAAAACAAAACCAGATATAGAGCATAAGAAGTGAGGAAGAGGAGAGACGGTAGACCCCATCTTTCAAGGAGTCTGTGAAGAACAAGAAGGTACTATGGTAGTAGGTGATAAGGGTCAATTTTTTTTCCTTTAATAAAGATGGGAGTCATTGCAAGATGCTCACAACAATCCAGTAAAAGGAAAGGGCGATATGCAGGAGAGGGAATGATGCTAACTTCACGAAGAAGATGCCTGAGGAGGTGAGCAGGAATAGAATCCAGCACAGAGGAGGAGTGAATGGGTAGGTGAATGCTCAGTTTATCCTTGTAAATGGGGGGACTCAAGGTGGACGGGAGTAGAAGCTGGTAGAGTGGTAAGGATAGAGTGGAAAATAAAACAGCTCCTGGTTGACTGCTTCTGTCTTCTCACTGAAAGAAGAAGCGAGGCCAGCAGTTCAGAGTGACAGATGCAGAGCTCTGCGAGTATGAGGATGTAGGGGAAGGTAGGAAACTGAGCTTGGGGGCAGGACAATGAATCTCTGGGAGAGATAAGGTAGGATTGATTGCTGGACACTGCTGTGTGGCCAATTGAGCTCTGTGGTCACACAATGAAGGAAGACATATCCGTCGCCAAATTCAGCTGTTTGGGTATCTTTCACATGAAGCAACCTTCATGATCTAAAGCCTCTGCATCAGTCTCATACAGTGGTCATTCGGCTTTAACAAGCTTGGTTATCCTGTCTCAGCTGGAAGCAGGCAAGAGTAACACAGCAGATGGGGAATGTGTTACCTGTTGTCTGCGGGCAGGGCTGGGACTGCAGGGATTTCTGGGATCCTCTGGCCAGCTGGTTTCCCAGGAAGTTCCGCTGAGAGGTCGCACTGGCAGGAGGTTGGAAGGTAGGAGGAGAGGAGAGGAGACTTTTTCCTGGATTCCAGCTCGTATTGGCATCCTAGCATCACTGGCCTCTAAAGCTCCTGCCTCCTGTCCTCAGCCCCTTCTGGTCCTGCACAACCTCACCAGTTCCAGGGGCCCCTGCTCCATCCGTGCCTGGCCACCTTACAGGCAGGTCAATGTCAAGCTCAGCAGCTGCTGTCAGCCATACCCACCAGGTCCTGCCCTCCCCTGATATCTGAGCTCGTCTGCCTTCATTCCTCTGGCTCTGGGGTTGGGAGCTTCTCCCCTTCATTAGGAATCTCTTACTTTTATGACATCTGCTTTTTTTGTCCACTCAGTTTCTCAGCATCCATGCAGTAGACAGCCTGATGTAAATCTCTTCTTTTGGAATGTCTAACATGGTCTACATTCCTGATTAGGAATGGTACTGTAATTGACATATCATCACAAAAAGCAAAGAAGCAAAAACGAAAACAAAAAACCGGCAGCTAATGTTCAGAGATATAATACTAAAACCCACAGAGTGGTTTGGAGACGTGGAAGGTATGTGCATACGGCTCTTGGCAAGCACTGTGCAAAGGAGGGCAGGTGGCTATGGGCACACACACCATGCTACAGGGTGGCAGTGGCCTGGGTGTGGCCCCCTGACCCGCCACACTCAGGGCAGCACAAACTACCTCCAGGGACAGACAATAGGTGATAGCAGAGGGATCTCCTCTGCTCTGATCTTATTTGCTTTTCCTGAAACTGTCAGCATAGTTTTCACAGAAACACCTCTTTTTCACATTCAGATTTCATGTAGTTTATATGCTAAGTGAACTCAGTGGTCATAAGAACAAGGAAGAAGTTAAAACCAGCAGCTTTAGAAACCCACAATGACTCTTGTGATGCTTTCAGCTCAACTCGAGGAGACAACTGGACTAAAAGTAACCTGCTTGGCATGAACATTCAATGCACTAAGGGCATTGGGAAGAACATTCCACAGAGGGGATGGGTACTGCCTGCTCAGAGTTGGAGAGGAGAGCTTTTGCTTATCCGACAAATGATAATGAGTAGCCTTTGTGGCGAGAGGGTGGACCCTGAAATTGAATGCAGTGAGTGAAGGTGGAGTCAATCAGAGATTCGTGGGTCAGGCAGAGTGATGGGCTGGATGCCCATGAAGGCCCTTTCCAACCGTTTCTGTGAGTCAGTCAGAACTGTCCTGTAGTGCTCAAGCAGAGGCTCAGTGGGCCCTCCGTGAGGGAGGGTGAGCTAGCTGTGGTCTAAGGGCTCCTCTCATTCAAAGTACCCCATCGAGAGAATAGAACATTCTAGAATACCCTTGGACAAATTAGGAGTTTCTAAATATGTTTTTCCACGTTGTTTATAATGTCACATTATACACTTTTAATAAAAAATGAACTTTTTAGGACAAGTTTTGTAGAACTTCACACACCATCATGCACATAATAGACATTCGATAAACGTGTTAATTAACTAATGAAAATAGCAACTGCAAAGGAGACAGATCTAAAGGGATGTGGGACACAGTCCCACTCACAGGCTGGCACTCTTGCCTGTGCTTCTCCTCCCCTGAAGGAACCCAGAGGTGAAACCAGGTACATATGGAGATAGTCATCCTGCAGGGGAGGCAAGGCCTTGAGCCCGGAGGTAGCTGGGTTTCTTCCCTGACCTGAACCAGTAAAGGAAGCCGGGTGTGGCCCTATGTTTTCTGCGAAGTTCAACAGCTGGGTCCCCCATGATTTGGGTCTGGAAAGTCCTCAGCAGGATGTGGCAAATGAGGTGTTTTTCACACTTCAAGGATGTTTGAGGACAGCCCTTTAACGTGTGACTTCCCCGTGATCTCACGGGATGCAAGAGAGGAAATGAATCATTAGAAACTTCTCCCCGCCCCCAGGAGTGAAAAAGCTCCTTTCACGAAGTATTCAGGATAAACTCTTGGGAAAAGGGGCAGCACATGGGGTTTTGGATATGAAGAAATCAGGATCGAAGTAGGCGTTGGTGTTTTTCTTGCTCAACAAAGCTGTCCTGCACACATGGCCTGTGGGAAGGCAGTTATTTGTCACTCACTCTGCACATCAAAGCCACATACATGGAGAGCGCAAAATGAGATTTTCCAATAATGACAAGTAAAGTGGGAAATTGGAAATGAAGAGCTTAAGCTGGCTGAGAATGTAAGAAACGTTTGGGTTAGCAAATTGGGAACCACTTGCATCTAGTGAAGGCTGATTTCTTTTGGTTTACCTAGATGGTTCCTTTGAAGAGATCACTTTTCTGATGATGGCTTCACTGGTGGGCATGCATCTGGCTCTGGCGGCCAGGTGACTGCTGCACCAGCGAGAGCTGTGACTTACACACCCCGAAGAATACATAGTGTGCCATGGCCCGGCTCAGCATTTCCCAAGCTGCTCCATGGAGCATACCCTTTGACCACATGGAACATGGCGTGGAGCAACACTATGTTGCTATTGAAGACCTGGGGACACTTGTTTGTCCTTGAATCAATACCTTCTCTGCCAACTGGGTCTACGCACCCGACACCAAGTGTTCGGAGAATTGCACTCACAAAACTAAAAGTCACTTAGAGACCCTTTAGCCTAGCACACTGAAAGGTCAGGTAGGGCAACTTCTTTCTATAGAAGGTAGACAGTCAACCTTCTACCTTAGCTTGTACCACGTAGATACAATCAATGACTCTGGATGGGTTTGAGATGTTGCTTGAAAAGAGGACAGGCAGGCCTTGGACCACATCTTACAACTTTAACACCAAGAGCAGTGTCTTCAAATGGAGAGTAATAGGTACACCATTGCCCATCTTGGCTTGCCAGGCAGTCTTTCTATCTTGCTCTCTCTCTCCATCCCCTTCCTTCCTCCTTCATTTTCTCCCTCCCACCTTCTTTCTGTCCTTCCTTCCTTCCTCCTTCCTTCCCTCTCTCTCCCTCGTCCGTCCCTCCCTCCCTTCCTTCATTCCTTCCTTCCTCCCTCCTTCCCTTCCCTTTCCTTCCTTCCTTTTATTCCCTTCCTTTCTTTCTCTTTCTTCCTTCCTTCCTCCCTTTCTTCATCCCTTCCTTCCTCCCTCCTTCCCCTCCCTTTATTTCCCCTTCCTCCCTTCCCTCCTTCATCCCTTCCTCCCTCCCTTCCTTCCTTCCTTCCTCCCTCCCTCCCTCCCTCCATCCCTCCCTCCCTTCCTTCCTTCCTTCCTTCCTCACTCTCTCTAATCTCTCTGTCTCTTCCTCTCCTGGCAGGAATATGGAATTGGACTGGAAAACCATAACAAGATGTACACTGGAAGCTCTAAGTACAGGATGACGTACTAAGTGGTCTCAGGCATTATGCACCATCATAGCTACGCATGTACAGTTGGACATTCTTGTGTATTTCTTATACTTCAGAGACAGATATTCCCAGGGAAATTCCAGATCCAATGAAAGGCAGAAGTTCTGTTTAAGGTGACACTGTGGAGTGAAAGACTAGATGTTCATGTTCAAATTTCTGCTCTATTCTGATTCCTGGTCTCAGGACAGGTGCCAAAGTGTCCTTCCTGAGACAGGGAAAGCCCAGAAATAATTATGCTTTACTTGCGTGGCTCTCTACTGAGCCTGTCAGCCTCCAGTACGATGAGGTATCTCTGACTTAATTATTCAATAAGTAAGGAATGCTGAGAAAAGCTTTTCACAGGTCACAGTGTTTTAGGGCTACGCCAACTTACACAGGGGAATACAATTTTTAAGCAACAGTTTAACAGGTCATATTTTTTGTTTGATTTTCTTATTGGTTTTTGTTTTTATTTTATTTATTTTATTTTTTATGTTTTTTTAATTTTATTTTTGAGAGACAGAGAGAGACAGTGTGAGCAGGGAAGGGTCAGAGAGAGAGGGAGACACAGAATCCGAAGACAGGCTCCAAGCTCTGAACTACCTGTCAGCACAGTGCTCAATGCGGGGCTCGAACACACGAATCGTGAGATCATGACCTGAGCCAAAGCTGGACGCTTAACCAACTGAGCCATCCAGGTGCCCCTCTTATTAGTTTTTAAAAGAGAGAACTTCAGAGAGTAACAGATGGTTGAACTTGGGATAAAAAGCATTATTTTTTTATACTAAAAAATAATAATTCCAGACAGTCATATACAAGATTGACTTGCAGACTAAGGTTCGCTCTCTACCCACTAAATAAGACAATTTTAGGGGAGCCTGGGTGGCTCAGTCGGTTAAGCCTCTGACTTCGACTCAGGTCAGATCTCATGTTTGTGGGTTTGAGCCCTGCATCGGGCTCTGTGCTGATGGCTAGCTCAGAGCCTGGAGCCTGCTTTCGGTTCTGTGTCTCCTTCTCTCTCTGCCCCTCCCCCTCTCATGCTCTGTCTCTCTCTGTATCAAAAATAAATAAAAAATTAAAATAAAAAAGAATATTTTAAAGATTTTAATTCTGAGCTATTTGTAAATCCTTCAGAGGGTTCATGCCATTGATTATTTGCATTCATTACAGACTATTGTTTTTACATATAAAACCCAAGAATCTTACACCAAAAATATATATGAAAATATATGTCAGACTAGCTTCCATCTCATTTATTTTTCTTTTCCTAGAGGGGAAAAGCTCTGTTCCTGTAATATATTCACATCATTTAATTTATAAGCTGGTTTATTTCAAGCGGGATCATCTATCAGTAGACGGTTGAATTTGGGAGCTCTCTCTGAAGACAGATTTCTCTGAAAATGCCTTGATTTGCTATAGATTTGGGGATGGTTGTTTGCTCTCAGGGACTTCCACTGTTTGGTCTTTCAATGTAACCTTCTGCCCACCTCCCTTGTTAAAATAAGCATCTACCTGGAAGGCTCATGTACTCAACGACTTGCATTGATCCTAGTGATCTTTGAATCGGCCAAGTCTTTTGACCACCTTGGGAGCACCACAAAACATATTCCCCCTAGAGTTTTTCAATTTTGACAGCATGGCTTGCCTTGGCCAAGCACGAGGCCTGGCTGCCAAAGCAAGCCTCATGCAAATGTGAACTTAGCAGATGAGCTGAGGACACCAGGTATCAGTGAGGAGCCACAATTCTGAGAAACAGGAATTTTGATTCCTATGTTGAGAATGAAAAATTGGAGAAAAACTAAAGATTGCCTTTTCTCTAATTTTTTTTCTATAAACTCTTGAACTGAAGTTATCTCATTTTCTTAGGCTCTCTCTCACCTTTCTTGCTCTGTTTCATCATCTTTAGGATAAAAACCCCTTTATGATGTTCTAAATATTTTAGAAAACTCATAGGGACATCCAGTAATCTTGGGCCATAAAGAAGGCAGCTTGTGACACTCCATGTTTGGGCCTGGGTATTCCTTTTGTATAACTACAGTAAGAGATTGTCAAGTTGTTCTGGAGATAAGTACTAGATTCCTTGATAGAGAGGTAGTTTGATGTTGCCTTTAAATTGGTGTCCTTATTTACACACCATTTCCTAATGCATATATACCTGGTCTTGTAAGGTTATGGGGCAGTCACTGATATGGAGATGGAATAGAGCTCAAATGAGTTTGGAAATCATCTACATCTAGTTTCATTTGTGACCTTTACATTTGAGAAGTGGGGGCCCCAAGACATTAAGTGACTGGCACAAGGTCTTATGGCAAAAAAGTGAGTTAACCAAAGCCAGGTCCTCTCTCTGCACCTTGTAGTCTTTCACTGCTAAAGAGAGTCATCCACAGCTAATTCATACATCTTGCTTTCTCATCTATTTCCATGCTAACACCCCACTTTCTCTTTCTTCCAAGGTGGTTTCTAGCATTTGAGAATCACACCCCATGGATCTCTTTGACCCTCTTTTCAAACTACTTGGACCTAAGCTATTCTAGTGTGGAGTCAGTGTGGGCCAGATATTCACAAAGAAATGGGTCCCTGTCTACCAGTACACTCTGAATTTTTCTTTTCCTCTAATATGCCCCCCTGCCCCTTGACAATGAAAGTGCTCCATCTAAACTAATGTGCTCTTTGCTATAAAAAATTACAAGGACATTACAGAGATTCTCCAGACCAATCAGATCAAATCTCAAGCTAGAGCATGGCCCAGAACAGGACGACCACAGCAAAGACTCTAATGAGATCAAAACAAAGCCAGCCCATTATAACATGTTAACTGTTTCACAACATCTGTTTAGTTACAGAACTGACAAATTACCAGGAAACCCCTTATTTAGAAAATAGTGATGTATCCAACATCTAGCCAGCCATTTATTCACTTATAAGCTCACTGGTCTGTCTGATTTTCTTGCTGCTAGAAAAGACGTATCAGATCCTAAGGAAACATCAGGGCAGATCTGTTATAAGTGTTAATCTGACCAATGAGATTATCAAACAAGATAGCAAAACAAAGATATTAATCTGATATTTGTTTTATAAAACAGTGTATGAACAATATATTGTTAAATATTGAGAACATCCCCCCCCATGATTTGAAAACAATATTATGGTCATCTTTACCATTTCCTTTTAATCTCTCTGTTTCTCAATGTCAAAAGGAAATTTTGGAGATTACCCTAATATTCAAATATGTTCTAAATATTATTAGAAAGAGAGAGAGCTAAGCCATCTATCCCCCCCCCCCCCCCAGTTTTTGGAAATCATTCTGCCATACAAGCCAGAAAAACTCCATTGACTCTATTTTCACACAGGCCAAATGTCAAGTCACACAATTCTTTTTCCTACTCAAAGGGCAGGTTGAAGGCAAGCCAGAACCGTCTTTGCATAAATTAGCCATAAAAAGTAATCGTGAAGCAGAAAACGTGCATCATTCACAAATTCTTGTGTCACATAGCAGACTTCTACCAGGGAGGACTGTGGCCTCTGTCAACAATGCGTATTAGAACAGTCCCTCGGATTGTGACAAACGTAGCCAAGCTTTCCCCCAATTCAGACACCACATTGCAAGCCCTTACCTTGGAGGGCCTGTAAGCTATGAGTCTGTACGATTATGCAGAGCTGCAGGACCAGCTGTGGAGCACTTTCCAGAAAGGTGGCTAGCAAATGCAGCATACTCACATCTGCATACTCATACACCATTTTCCAGTAAAACCTCCATCTGTCATTCTCCCCGCTCTGCCGGCTGCGAATACCTAAGTATATTGTGTGGAAATATCTAGAAAGAAAACACGGAGAATAAGAAAGAAATGAGTGGTAATTTATAACTCCAACACCAAGGCTGTTTGTCTATTCTGCAAATCACAATATGCAAGTACACGTGTAACAATTATGTTAGTGGCTTATCAATTCAGGGCCCAAAGTTAACCATTTAACAAGGATGCATATTCTTGAAAGTTCACTTTGAGAAGTCATTGCAATCTTTGTCCTTATGCAAGGCATTTCACTGACTTGGAAAATGAAGAGGGGGCAGAAATGTGTTGGAAACTCAGGTGTAGGAGGGATTTGCTACTTGTCAATCTACGGACACTCTTTCTGATCAGTTTCTCTGTGAGCTCAGTGGTATTTAGGAGATGGATTTCTCCTAGGGCTCCATGCAAGCCTGAAGTATTAAAGCGTATGTGCTTGTCAACCCTCCTGATGTCTTTTTAAAAACATTTTATTATTTGGGCACCTGGGTGGCTCAGCTGGTTAAGCAACCGACTTCCACTCAGGTGACAATCTCACAGCTGGTGGGTTCAGGCCCCTCACTGGGTTCTGTGCTGACAGCTTGGAGCCTGGATCCTGCTTCGAATTTTCTGTCTCCCTCTCTTTCTGCTCCTCCTCCCACTCATGCTCTGTATGTCTCTCTCTCTCTCTCTCTCAAAAAGAAACATTAAAAAAAATACCACGTTTTATTATTGAAAATTTCAAACATATACAAAAGGAGAAAAAATCTTGTACTGAGCCACCCAGATTAAGTAATTATTGATACGTGTATGTACAATACGCATGTTATTTTTCATTTATACCTCCACTTATTCCCTGCCACCGGATTATCTCTAAGCAAATCCCAAACATCATGTTATTTCATCTGTAAATATTTTATTAAAAATAATTTACATGCATAAATGCAATACCATTATTACATCACAAAGATAATTTAGTATTATCAAATACTTGGTTTTCATATTTTTCTGATTATCGTATTTTCTTTTAGTTGGTTTGAAATACAATCCAAATAAGACTCATACGTGAGGATTATTTGACATGTATCTTAAGTCTCTTTTACACCATGGATTCCTCTTGCATTGTTTTTTCATTTCCTGCATAATATTTCACTGTCTTGATTTTGACAATTGCCTTCATGAGGTGTGGTTAGCAAAGCTGTCGTTTTTGTTTTCTGCAGTGAGGTAGTTAGTGCTGATCAGACTCAAGTTTGATCAATTTTAACAGGTGAGGTTGAGTACTTTCTTGAGGAGACCCTACTGCTCTGCATTATGACGCCATCATCCACTGTCGCTCATTTCCTAGATCTAATCATTCATTAGGGGTTGTGAAATAGTGATATCTGAGTCTATCACCCTTAAAAATGTTTTAAAGTTTTAATTTAAATTTCAGTTAATTAACATATAGTGTAATATTAGTTTCAGGTTTACAATAGAATGGTTCAACTTTTCCCGTACATCACCCATGCTCATCACAGGAAGTGACCCCCCCCTACTCCCCATCACCTAATTAACTCATCCCCTCTGGGAGCCATTAGTTTGCACTCTATGGTTAAGATTCTGTTTCTTGGTTTGCTCTTTTCTCTGTTTTCCCATTTGCACATATACTTTTTTGTTTCTTAAATTCCACATAGGAGTGAAATTATATAATATTTGTCTTTCTCTGACTGACTTATTTCATTTGGCATAATACTCTCTACTTCCATCCTCATGGAAGTTGCAAATGGGAAGATTTCATGCTTTTTAATGGTCAAGTAATATTCCATTGTATAAACATACCACCTTTTCCTTATCCAATCATCAGTCAATGAATGGACACTTGGGCTGTTTCCATAATTTGGCTATTGTAGATAATGCTGCCATGAACCTTGGGGTGCACATATCCTTTTGAATTAGTCTCTTTGTATTCTTTAGGTAAATACCTAGTACTGCAATTGCTGGATCATAGGGTAGTTCTACTTTTAACTTTTTGAGGAACATCCATATTGTTTTCCATAGTGGCAGTACCAGTTTACAGTCTCACCAACAGTGCAAAAGAATTCCTTTCTCCACATCCTCACCAACACCTGTTGTTTCTTGTATTGTTGATTTTAGCTCTTCTGGCAGGTATGAGGTGATATCGCATTATAGTTGTGATTTGTATTTCCCTGATAATGAGTGGTGTTGAGCATCTTTTCATGTGTCTATTGACCATAGGTATGTCTTCTTTGGAAAAATGGATATTCATGTATTCTGCCCATTTTTTAATTGGATTATTTGTTTTTTGGGTATTGACTTTTATAAGTTCTTTTTATATTTTGGATACTAACCTTTTATCAGAAGGAGATAACCTTCTCCCATTCTGTAGATTGCCTTTTAGTTTTGTTGATGGTTTCCCTCACTGTGTGGAAGCTTCTTATTTTGATGAAGTCACAACAGTTTATTTTTGCCTTTGTTTCCCTTGCCTCTGAGGCATATCTAGGAAGAAGTTGATATGGCCAATGTCAAAGACAGTACTGCCTGTGTTCTTCTGTAAAATTTTTATAGTTTCATGCCTCACATTTAGGTCTCTAGATTAGATTAATTGACCCATAGAGTTATGGGTTTATTTCTGGGTTATCTATTGTGTTCCATAGATGTATGTGTCTATTTTTGTGCCAGTACCATACTGTCTTGATGACTACAGCTTTGTAATATAACTTGAAGTCTGGAATCATGATGCCTTCAGTTTTGCTTTTCATTTTCAAGGTTGGTTTGGCTTTTCATGTCACTGTTATTTTGTTGTTGTTGTTCACTAGAATACCTCTCTAGCTGTTATATCAATGTCTTTGCAGTATGTTTGGTTGACTAAATCTTATTCTCTAGTAGATCACTTAAGAACGGTGCATAGGGACAATATTCTTTGAATTCTTGGACATTTATAACAGCATGCGGTTATCAATCTTGCCTTGAGTGGGAATAAGTTTCCTAAAATATCACAATTTTAAATGAAAACTGGTGCTCATTTCCAGAGTCTGTGAAAGAACCTACCCAATGCAAAGATTCTCCAATACCAAAGGGGAAGAATGGGCAAGATACAGTAGTGAAGTATAAAAGCAGAAAAGCTGGGGCAAACTTTTCACTGGAGGTTCAGGTTGCCTGGCTATAAAATCTATGCATATCCCGTACAAGATCTAAGATCTGCAATTTATTTATTTAAGTCTATTAAATCTGTTAATTTACTGCATATTAGCATCAAGTGTTGTCATGGAAGTCTGATAAAAATCTGATATTCTTTCTCTTAAAACTACCTGAGCTTGTTGTTTGGATGTCCACAGAATATCCTGTTTCCTTTTGAAAACCTATAGTTTTATTAGAATGTATCTTGATATTGGCCATTCTGCACAAGTTTTTCTGGAATGTGGTATAATCTTCATTATATAGTTTTAAGTCTTTTGATTTACAGTATTGAGATTATTTTTCCTTCCTTCCTTCCTTCCTTCCTTCCTTCCTTCCTTCCTTCCTTCCTTCCTTCCTTCCTTTGTCCATTATTTTCTTTTTCTTCTTTAAGGACTCCTATTTAGATATGTTGTATCTTCTTTATCTTCTGTGTCAATCAACTTCCCTGAACTCTTTTCATCTCAAATTGTTTACTGATTTAATTTTTCCCCCTTTCTACCTTCTATTTATCTTCTAACTATGGTGTTTGGATAGTGTCTCACTCCTAGTAGTTGAGTTTTCCTTTTTGAGCTGCTTTTAAAAAATTATAATTCCATATTGGGTTATATCATCTTTCTTGTCAAATCTTACTTTTTTCCTATTCATTTCTGATGCTTTTCTAGTTCTGATTTATATCTTTCCTTCATAGCTTTTATAATTCTCTTCATTTCTTTCAACTCGTTTTGAAATATTTGCTTAAGGTTTTGATCTGTTTTCTACTTTTTCTGGTATGCTTTCATTATCTGCAGGAATATCATCATGTTTCTTATTTTCCTTTGCTTATAATAGTTTTGATCTTTTCCTCATTGCTGAGTTTAATGAGTTAATTTAGTTTTTATGTAGTTTTAGGTGGGGTCAGGGGGGCCAGGATCTCTTGGCTGGTTTCATAGCTCCAGAGCTCATTCCTCTACTGTTCTCATGAAGTAAGAACTTGTCAATTTTCTGACATCAGCTGTCTCCGTATCTCTGACCCTTCCTTTCAATCTGGACCTTCTTAGTCATTTCTTAGCATTTCTGGTGACTGTTCTTATCCTGCTCCACTTGGCATCTATCCCCAGAAGATTCTTCTCAATTTGGAGCCTTGTCTTGGAAGGGTCTGCAGTCTGTGGGTAATGAGGCTTCTCTAATAGCATCAGATTTCATTGTGGATGGTCCCCCTAGACTCACCCTTGCCCTGGGTTACTGAGAACACACTTCTAGACCTTTCTTCCTCTCCTCTATGATTGCCTGCTGCATTTTCCAGTGAGTGGCTCTTGTTGATTTGGAGGTTCTCCTGTTCCTAAGGTCTTTCTTCTGCTCCTTCCTACACAGTTGCCAATATCACATGGCTTTTATGAACTGTCCCTAATTTGTCCCTTGGTAACTATGGGGATATCTCATCACGCAGCTTTATTGCAGGTATAGCAATAAAACTTCAGTTTTGCTCTGCTTGTTTTAATGGGATAGTTTTGGTAGTTTCAAAAACTATGCTGCCACTGCCACTGCATTTACAGAACAAGAGCATTTTAAAACACAAACACAGAATTACTCATTCCCTGGGGCCTCGGATTGCTCTCCATCAGTTATAAGATGAAGTCCATAGCATGCTGCTTATAGGGACTTTCATGAACAGATCACTGTGTTGTCACCACTCCACAGCTTATGATTAGTCTGGTGCAATGTGCTGGCCCCTCCTCTCTTAGACCTCCATGTGTTTGCTCAAGCTCATTCTTTTCTGGGAATGCCTGTCTTGCTTCATTGACTGGCATACTCATTTCTGAACTGACTGTATCTGTTCAGTGATCACCAATAATCACTCGCTCTTCCATGCTCTCCCTGTGTGTATTGCTTTGCTAGGGCTTTAACAGTACGTACTTTAAAAGTACATACTGGTAGCTTAACCAACAGAAATGGATTGTCTCCCAGTTCTGGAGGCTAGAAATTGCAGGTCAAGCTGTTGGTAGGGTTGGTTCCTTTGGAGGCTGTGAAGGAGGCTCTGTTGCATGCCTCTCCCTTAGCTTAGGTGGTTTGCTGGCACTGTGTGGTGTTCCTCGGATTGTGGCTACACCACCCCACTCTCTGAATTCATCTGCACATGGTCTTCTCCCTGTGTGCATGTCTCAGTCTGAATTTCTCCTTTTTATAAACACACAGTCATATTGGATTAGGACCCATCCTAATGACCTCATCTTAACTTGATCATCTGCAAAATCTTATTGTGTTTTACAGGAAGATCACATCCTCAAGTGTAGGGTATTAGGACATCAACATCTTTTAGGGGGACACAATTCAACCAATAATACTCTTTTATTTATGTTTGATCTTGTTTACCCCATGACCTCTCCTCCTCTGTTCCAATCTGCATCTCCCCCTCCATCCTTCACCTGAAATCCAACCTGTATGTTCATCTGTTTTCTGGATTTCCCACAGGCATATGAAAATGAATATATTCAAAATGCTTTATTAGTTCTTCTTCTAAATTTGTCCCATCTCATAAATAATAATCTATATTGCCATATATTCAGTCATTTAAGCTAGAAGCCTAAGGGTCATATGAGGCTGCTATCCCTCCCTTGATATATGATATATATATATGATATGATAATAGACTATGTTCTGGAACTTTATCTCCTTAATATATGTTCCCCTCAGTTTTCTAAAGTCTGATTCCCTGGGTTTCTGGTTTGGTTCTGTAAACTACTACAGCATGACCTTAAGCTTGACATCTTTCTGCCTTAGCACCTCCATCTCTAAAAGTGGAAGAGAACAGTACCAATGCATCTGCTGGCCTGAGAATTAAATGAAGTAAAAGTGAAGGACTTAACACAGACCCTGGTAAATAGGAGGCATTTGGTAAATGTTAGTTCTTACTTTTAATCAACTTTGAATTCTCTAATGGACACTTCACAGTGCTTCTATATGTATAAATTGAATTTAATTTCTGCCAGCTTTTAAAAAAATCTTTTTCATATTTATTTATTTATTTTGAGAGAGAGTGGGGAAGGGACAGAGAGAGAGGAAGAGAGAATCCAAAGCAGGCTCTGTGTTGTCAGCACAGAGCCCGACATGGGGGCTCGATCACACAAACACTGAGATCATGACCTGAACTGAAATCAAGAGTCAGAAGCTTAACTGAGTGAGCCACCCAGGCGCCCCCTAATTTCTGTCATCGTAAAATCCTCAGCGACTCCCCATTGCCTAGATGATATACAGGAACTCAAGCAAGGCGAGGCAGGTAAGGCTTTTAGTTGATCCCTTCTAAACTAACTTTTGGCCTTTGCACCCTCCGGCCTCCTCCCATCCTATATCCTGTGTCCTGCTATACTTGACTATGAATTCACACCACAGTACCTTTGTTCTTGTGGATCTCTTGCCTGAAGAGTCACTCCACACCTTTTAACACCCTGGAATTTCCATTGTTTTATGACTCCGAGTATCATTTCCTTCCTTCCTTCCTTCCTGTTACTACCCAGGAAGGACTGGCCATTCCATTGTTTGTACCCCAACTATATTTATGCAGACTTTGACCAGAGAAAAATAACATTATTTTGTATTTGCTCATTTCTGAGTCCATCTCACATCCCAAATGTAAACCCCTGGAAAAAAAAGAATGTCCCCATCTTTGTACCCCTACATCTAGCTCAGTTTCTCAATTTAATTCATGGCATTTCATTCCTTCAAGGAGTATGTATTCAACACCTGCAACATTTGCAATTTTGTATTTTTCTGTAAGGGGGGGTGGAAGCCATTGTCTGGTTTTGAGCCAAAGAGTGAGAAATCTGACTTGCATTTTAACAAAATTGGTTCTTGTGTGAAAAGGAAAGGCATGAGGGCAAGGGGGTAGAGAGGGACCTTGTCTGGAAGACTGTGGAAATAATCCAGGTGAGAAAGACTCGGATTTTCACTAGACTGCCAGTTTTATTGGTGGTAAGAAGGTGTCAGCAATGGATAATCAGTGAAGAGAGCATTGACAGCCTCTGTATGTTGAGTGAACAAATTAATGATTTCAGTGCTCACCCTGCTTGCGATTATCACAGAAGTTTAAAATCCAGGGCCCCCATGGCATTAACAAAGGCAGTAAAGCTCACACAAATGCCTCCTGGAGTTCTTCTACTGCTAGTTTTCACCTGCAGAGGAGATTATGCGTACTCTAAACTCTCCAGCCACAAGCTGAAAAGCTACAAATGGATCTCCTTGGTTGGTGGCCCATGGGGACTGAACCCTTCTGGGGCAATGAAAGATTTGTTTTTCATAGCACGGGAAGCTCTCAGTTAACCCGATGGCGGTGGTAGGTTTGTTCCTAAGGAACATGACAAATAGTTATCTGGCCTTAGGGAGTTTCATACAAGAGGACACAAAATCAAACCTTCCAATAAATGCACACACAGAGCTGAAACACCTATAAACCAAGAATAGTAAAAACACAACAAAACAAAACTATTTTAAGTCCAAATGAGCTATATATGCAAAGGCAGAAAGATGGGGGTGGGGAAAGCCCTGTGTCCTGATAGTAAATGTCTTTGCATATGTAGTTCTCTTCACCAGAAAGTATTTTGTGTATTCATGTTAACTTTTCTTGGAATGGCCTTCCCTCTTTTCTCCCTTAAGGACACTTAATATTTGTGGTTTAAAATTCTGGTAATACATCTCCCCTCAGAATACCTTCCTTGGCGTCCTGAGGCCAAGAATCCTTCCCTGCACCTGACTGTGTGCTGAGTTTAATACTGCAGGCATCTCACTGCATTAGGATTATTGGTACATATGTTGGCTTCCATTTCAAGCACTCACAGGCTGGACTGTGCCCATTCATTATCGATGCTATACCATTCAACACTATTTTTGTTCATGCAAGCATTCACAAATGTGTGCTCAATTGAATTGGAGGGAAAAAACCCTCAAATTGTATTTCTTCATCATTAGTTACTTCAATGAGATTGGTGAATAGCCTATGTCATATCGAGTTTTGCTTCTGGTTTGAAGGACACAAGGGTTTATGATATTTAACAAATATTAGCACTGTTGGGAATATCATGTAATATCAGGATCATTTTCTACTTTCTCTAAATCAGCTGTGGTCAATATTGGGAGTCTTATGCCCATAACTTGGTCCTGGGGAGATGTCAGCATGGGTTTTTTCTCAAATTTGTGCTCTGAAAAATGGTGAGAATAAAGAGGCTTTACAATTACAATTGGATTTCTTCCATCTTGTCAATATGTTAATTGCATAACATATTTTAGTCGTATTTTTTTTGTAATTTATTTTTCATCTGCTATGTGAAAGGGAGGTTGAAATAGAAGAGAATCAATGACTGTGAGTATAAACATGTACTATGTGTCACATACATTTCCATTTATTCCTCACCACCTGGTAAGAAAAATTTGCCCCAGGTGAGAGGGGCAATGAAGTTCAATGTCTTATTCTTTCCTCTCTGTCAGCGCTATCTCTTATGTGGGCTGTGCTGGTTCCTGCCTTCCAGGTGGAAAGTAAGCCCCGAAGAGAAGCCTTCAGCATTTCAGCTTTTGCTCAACATTTGACCACCATCATGCAATTGCACATTGTGCTTCCAAAGCATGAATGACAAGAGGTTTGACTTCAGGGAGATCTACTTCTTTGCTAATTTACTTCCCAGGACAGGAAATTTTATGCATGTGACAAAAAGCCCCAGACAGCACTCTCCTCACTGCTAATATCACCTGTTCTAGAGACAAACCATCAATGCAGGGAGCAAAGGACAACTGGTAACATTTACCATTCAGTTCTAACAAATGAGTAAAGATGTTGAGTTTTTCAAAGAAACTAGGTTAATCTTCATTGTTTTTTATCTAGTAAACTACATAGGAGACTGAGAAGTATATACAGAGAAATAGACCCAGGAGTTCCTTTTCTACAGAAGTTTAGAACCACATAATGAAGGGCTTGTGTTCCAATGAAAAGCAGTTGTATTCCTTGAAAAAGAAGCAAAACCGTCAAGTTTACTCTTCCATAGTGGTGTTTTTTGTTTCTTTAAAATTTTTTTAATGTTTATTTATTTTTGAGAGAGAGAGAGAGAGTGAGCATGAATGGGGGAGGGAAAAGAGAGAGGGAGACACAGAATCCAAAGCAGGCTCCAGACTCAGCTGTCAGCACAGAGCCTGATGCAGAGCTTAAACCCATGAACTGCAAGAGCATGACCTGAGCCAAACCTGGACACTTAACTGACTGAGCCATCCAGGTGCTCCTGTTTGCTTTTTTTAAGCTACCAACTCAAGAGCCTTGGGGTTATTTCCCCCATTAAGCACCCTTAGGCTGGAGTTGGGTTTCTAAGGAAGAGGTTTTCAAAGTTAAATATCTTCTATAAAGAATTACAGTCCCTGTGGTGAAGACTGAGAGCATGCTAGATGTGAGGCTGCAGGTCTAGAAGCAAACCCCAGGAGACAAAGAGGTCCCTGGCCAGGGACAGGAGTGCAAAATCACTTGGAATCACAACAGGAACAGAAGAAATTTGAGCGGTGCTGAATCCCACTTGTTTGTCATAGACAGATGTGGTAGCAACATTAGCCTCTGTTGCACGCCGTCCCCTTAAAGACTCTCACTGTGATGGCCTTTGCACATTCACCCAACTGGTCTGACAAATGCTCCCACTGTGCTCTGTCGGACCTAGAATACTTATTAGACACACAGAATACTTATCAGACAGAATACTCTGCCCCACTCAGAATACTTATCAGACACACAGAATTGGATCCTCCAGTCCTTGAGAGTGGGGACAGCTTGGTCCATATGACACCATGGGTTAGCTCTTGAATGGTTCTTGGAAGCCAGCTGCTGGAGAGACACAGCAAAGCAGTTCATGGCTGTGAGCTACCTTCCTAGTCTAATCTAGATCCTTTGCACTGCATTATAACCCCATGTCTACTCTGACTCTAGGGGAGAGGAGCATGGCTAATGGCCTGTCCCTGAGAAACAACCCTTTCTATGCCTGAAGGCAGAGGCCACGCAGTCTTGTCTCCTTGGCATCTGTGTTATTATTATTTCAGTGGAAAGCATTTCCTTTCCTCTAAATCTTTAAAATTTTTTTAATGTTTATTTATTTTAGAGAGAGAGAGAGAGAGAGAGAGAGAGAGAGACAGAGACAGAGACAGAGCATGAGCAGGGGAGGAGCAGAGAGAGTGAGACACAGAATCTGAAGCAGGCTCCAGGCTCTGAGCTGTCAGCACAGAGCCTGACGTGGGGCTCAAACCCACAAACCGTGAGATCATGACCTGAGTCGAAGTTGGATGCTTAACCGACAGAGCCACCCAGGTGCCCCTCCTCTGCTCTGAATCTTATAGCCACTTAGCTTTTGAGCCAAGTTCTCCTATCTGAAGATGAAGGTAACCGTCCCTCCTGACAGGCTGCTGTGAGTGTTGAATGGAGGATGTGTCTTACACACGTGCCTGGCTCACGATAGGAATGTGGCTGCTCTCCAAGGTTATCAAAGCTCTGGATTCTTCTAGAATGTTCATCGTTTTAATCCTGAAGTAACTGAAGGTAGTTTTGTGTCTTCCATTCTCATTTTCCTTAGGCATTTTATTCATGGGAGTATTTCCATCACATTGGATGACTTTGCCCGGTCTTCTGGAGGGGCAGATGAAAAAGATTACCACTCTATTGTAAAACGAGAGAATTTCTAGACCTTCTGAGCAACAAAAGAATCCAGGTTGGGATCCAGAGGGGGAGTGGAAGGACTCTCTAGGAGTTTCCTTCTTAGGATTGGCTTTGCTGTATTGACAAACGAAAGATATTTCTGATAGGGAATGGTGACCAGGGAAGAGGATAGGAATGAAAAGCTTCAATATTATTAGATATTCAAACACACGGCAGGGAGGATTCATAGAAAGCCACGTTTATAGTAAAAGATTTAGCCTAATTACCAAAGAGTTTCAAGTCAGAGGTAAAAAAAAAAGTTTCAAAGCTTAGCACTAAAGATGAAATACGCCCTGAGCATGAGAGAGAGGCCGCTTAACTCCACTGCTCTCATTAGTGCTAATGGGACATGTTCCCACTAAGAGCCCACTCTGAAATACCAACGCACTCTGCCTCCTCCTTGAGGTAAATATGTTCAGATGACATTTGCTGCTCTTCCCATAGGAGTGATTCATTTTCTGTTGGGGGTCATTCTTCTCATTATTGCCTGGGGAAGTATACTAATGGAAGACACAGTTTTTCTTACATCACAAAAGGTCACCAGGAATTCTGCACCAACTTGACCACAATAATGTTGGTCTGCCAATGTCTTGATTTTGTAATCTCCTCAGCTTTCTTGAAGCTGTGCCCACTGACGCATCTACCTAACTCCCACCATGCTGCACCCACAGACACCCACTTATAACCCACCCTCTTCATACACGTGGGCACAATTCAAGTCTGGTGATTCTCTGAGCATTCCAATTCAATTGAAATTCTCAGCTCCTTCTTATTAGTTATTTTCTAAGTGCAAAGAGCAACCTGGGCTAGCCTCATAGCCTCCCACATCACCTAAGCATAACATGGCAAAAAGCAATCAACTTGAAGGGGAGGGAAGGGAGTCCAAACATTCATCATGTCAAGCATTACATATGTGCTCAATCTGAAATATAATGTGACTGAGATCTTTCAAGTATTTGTGAGGAAATGTGATGTGCATGACTGTCGTTTCAGGTGGTTCATATGAATACGCCAGTCTTTAAATAAAAATGTGATCCAGTGCTCACTACTGATATGTCACAAGCTGAATCAGAAGTCATTACTAGCTATGAGGGTACTCTGCCATCACATTCTAATACTGAATTGTTTCTCAATCTTATAGCACATTAAACAGTTCAGCTGTTAACCACTTTTATTTCTACTACCTGAAAAATGCAGAGTAAAATCTTAAAGAAACAACATGGATAAATAGTAATTTATTATTTAAAGAAAGAACTGAATAAATAGTAATTCCACCAAGTGCTATTTTCTTGTTGCTTGGCTACAAAACTTTACACTATGTATGTATATACATTTACTACACACACACATATGCATATCTCAACAGTAGACACTGGTAAGTAACAAAATAGTATAGCTTCTAGTCTTAAGAAGCTCTTTAGTGGAGGGGCACCTGAGTGGCTCAGTCAAGTGTCTGAGTTCAGCTCAGGTCATGATCTCATGGTTCGAGGGTTCGAGCCCTGCATCAGGCTCTGTGCTGATAGCTCAGAGCCTGGAGCCTGCTTTGGATTCTGTGTCTTCCTCTCTCTCTGCCCCTCCCCCACTTGCACTCTGTGTCTCTCTCAAAAATTAATAAGCATTTAAAAAAAGAAGCTCTTTAGTGGATATGTTAAGTGGCAAGGGCACAACCACAGCGACTTTTTTTTTTTAAACAGCAGAATACCAGGTCTCAACTTAATGCTGAACAACAGTCAGAATGACTAAAAATTCTGGCCTATATTTCCATGGTGCAAGGTTTTCCTAATGGTGATTGTTTTTAAAATTAGATTCTATTTCTCTTCAATCCCCCAATGGGAGCGGGGAGGATGTGTGTGACAGGGAAAAGATGAATTAGATGGCCTTGCACTTGACCAACACTAGGGGTCACAGCTAGCAGAGGACAGTGTGGGCTGCCCTTCCCCCTGAGAGGACCAGAATGTGGTGTCCCCTCACACTGAGCAGCCACCTCCTCACCCCCAGCCTGTTCTGCGTTGTCACAGAGCCCTGGGTGCGTCCTCTGTCACCAGAAGTGCAAAAGCCCTCCCACACCAATGGGTGTGTTTCCAGCGTGCATCTCAGATGCATGGTAAGAATATCTGTGGTAAGAAAGATGGGAGAGTATACTCAGGATCTCCCAGGAAACCTTGAATGGGACAAGAAAGTGAATACCTTTTCATCATTTCCTACACTTATGTTTTCCCCCAAGGGCAACACGGCTCCTCAAACTAATAAGAGTTTGGATTTCTCGGCATATATTTGACCTATGAGCTGTGTTTCTGCCTCCTCTATCTCCTGCTCATAGAAGAAGAATTAATGCGGGTCCTCAGAGAACAGTACGCTAGCAGTACCGCATGTCATGGTATATAGTACCCTGTATACCCACGGTGTATATACATCTGTACTGTGTAACATCCCACAACGCGGTACAGTCTTATACAAAGTAAAATCACACTTAGTTGGCATCTTGATAAAAGGCTTTCTTAATTATTTTTATTGTTCTGTGAAAGTAAGCCTTATGTATGCGTGAAGGTTATTTTTGTTTTGTTTAATTTTCACGCATGCCTCTCATAGAGTTAATGTACACCCGGTACTCTTCGCGTATCCCTCACATCCAGGGTAGGAGAGAACAGAGTTGTTTCCTCCACCAAATAGTTTCCCCTCTAATGGGCGTCATAGCCAGGGCCTCTTGGGAGGAGATATGCTACGTTTAGCTGGAACAGGAAAGAAAGCTGTTGAACTTGAAAGGAAGGTTCCTTACTCACTCTTAACCCCTCCTACCAGGTGTTAGGCCCTCAGAGAGAACAAAAGATGCATTTCTCCCCAAATGACTTTTTCCTTTAGAGTTCTAAGGTACTAATATTTTGATAGTAAAATATGTGTTAAAATTTAGAAGAGTAGTTAGGAGAAAATATAGCATACTATTGACATGGTATAACTTAAATTCAAGCCTTCCAGTGATTAAGAGGCTGCTGGCAGAAATTATGAACGATATTTAAAAAAATAGGTTAATGGAATATTGGTTCTTATTCCCCAGGTGATAGTGATTGTGATAGAATCAGAATCTTCATCTTAGGCCCAGCTGGACTCATTTTATGACAAACAAAGGAAGTTCCAAGTGTGTGTGTGTGTGTGTGTGTGTGTGTGTGTGTGTGTGTCTGGAATGTTCTATTCTTGTTAAAAGAGAGGATAATGCTTTGCGGCTTTTAAATCCTTGACTTTAGCAGACTTATCGACATGTACAGTTTTAGAAGTTAACTGAAAAATCCACAGGACAGCGGCATCTAAAACTCATCCACTAAGTGACCAAGTGGGAAGAAAAGAGAATGAGGGGGCCGATTGTGGACACCTGTGACAGGTCAGGGTGAGCTGTGATCCTGGGTGGCTCTGGGGTCCTGTCCAGAGTATCCTCAAGCAGACATACATTACAGGGATTGATTTCACCATCACCATTGAATTCTTAGAGCTATTTGGGTCCAAACGCAATAATTTTGCATTCTTATTAAGATACTTTATTATTGTTTATAGTATTGTTACAGTAACTTTATTATTTATTTATTATTTCATGCAGAATCTTGGCAGAATTTGATAGCATAAAATCTAGTGCTGGGGAAAGAGAGGGGAACAAAAGAACTGTTGGCCTGGACGGAGTGGGTCTGAAATATTTCGGTGTTTGTGCCCAGGAGATCTCTGGGTCATGAGCTATCAGGTCTCACATTCCACTGAGGTCATCGGTTGTGCCCCATGTGGCAAGACGTTGAGATGAGAACATAAAATGTTTGCTGGCTCCAAGCTTACACTGGCTGGTTTAGTCTAGAGTTTATCACAGCTTCACCCCGAGCACTTAATTCCAGAGGCCAGAGTTTTGGAGACTGCAATGTCAGTTCAGCAGGAAGAAAGCAGAGGACCTTCCTAAGACTGGAGGGTTTCCCTCTGAGGGTGGCCGCCAGTACAGAGTGGCTCAGGAGGGGATGAGACGGGAAAGAGGGAAACACCTTTCTTTAAAATGACAGACATAATTGTTTCCTTATCCCATTTGTTCAGCAATCTGCGTTCTCAACTGTTTTTAATACCCCAGGGATAACTGTCATAGCACAATTGGCAGGGAGAATTTGGCAAGCGGAATGTGAGAAAACAATATGGTAAACGTGGCAGGGGGTGATCTTTTATCCAAATAATCCAACGGCACGTAGAGTCCTGTTCAGGAATACTGCAGTCAAAGCTTCGATGACAAGCCAGTAACTACAGAAATTGTTCATTGGGGATTGTGCCTACCAACAAATAGTTCAGTGTTTCCAAAAGGAAAGTCCCCTTTGCCTATAGTAATGAATTCAGTGACTCATTCATTCATTCATTCATTAAGCAAGTATTTATTGAGCAGTAATTCAGAGACAGACACTTGGTTTAGCTCTGGGAATATAGCAGGGAATGAAATATGTACTTATGTTCTAGTGGGGGAAGACAGGCAACAAGCAAAATAAACAAGTAGAAGATAAAATATATAATTCATGCCAAGTGCCAAGGAAAACATAAGCCAGGGAGGAGGGTAAGGATTGCTGGGGTGCTTGTCAACGTAGTTATACAGCCAGGGAAATTTACTAGATAGATGTATCTGAGTCAAAATTCAAAGGATGCAGGAGAGGTAAATTCTCCTCACTTAAAATCTGAAGAAGAACATTCCAGACAGAAAGGACAGGAGGTACAGGGTGCTAAGGTGAACATATACCTAGTCCACTCCAGGAGCATCAGGTAGATAAAAATGAGCAAGGGCAGGGGGAGTAGTAGGAGATAGGATTGGAGAGGAAATGGACAGTCTGATTACAAAGGGCCTGCTGGGGTCTGTAGGGACCATCTAAGTGAGACAAGAAACAATCTGAGGGCCTGAACAGGGGAGAGACATGATCTGGCCAACATTTGACAAGGATTTTCTGACAGCGGTGCTGAGATCATTATGAAGGGAAATATGTAGAATCAGGGAGGTCATTGTAATACCCTTGACATGTCTCGATAGTTGTTTGGACCTGGATGGTAGTAGTGGAGAACTGAGTAGACTCTGGTGTTTGTTTAGGGCCAGCGGAAGTTGGTCTGGCCAAATGTGGGTGTGAAAGAAAGAGGAAGATTCCAAGTGTTCATTCCAAGATATCTGCCCTGAGCTCTTGCAAAATGGAGTTGTCATTCACTGAGTTGAGGAAACTGAGATAAATGACTTGCTAGATGATGGTGAGCATCAGACATGCTAATTCTGAAATGCTTCTTAAATATTCAAGCAGAGATCTTGAGTAGGCCACTGGGTGCGTCGGGAATTCAAGCCCAGTCTAAGGCTGATTTGGGAGGCATTACAGTATTTAAATTTACAAGATAAGAAGAGATCATACTCCCGTAGAGTGAAGTTGTGCCAACCTTTATCACCTGGGTGTACGTCCTCACTAGGCATGGATTTCATGCCCATCACGAGAGAGTTTTATTTCAAAAGGCACCATGACTGAATACTTCAGGTGATCCCAGGAGCAGGGAATTCGGGTTCTCTCAGGGAAGTGTCAATACTCAGGAACTCACTCCCTTTCCAGGGCCTGGAGTCGGGGAAGGCTACCCAAGTGGGGGGCATATGAGGTGTCTACCCAAGAGGCCACAGTGTTATTTCAAACTTCTAGAAGAAGTTTGAAATTAATTAGTGTGGGTTTGAAATTAATGTGATGATAAAATTATCCACGATGTCTAAACCTACAGGCAATTTTGGTCACCATTTTCCAATCAATTTGCTGGTGAAAATGACATGGCTGTATTCAGAAAGTTCTTCCTTATAGAGTAGCCAGAAATGGCCGGGCTTCCCCTTAACTGGAAAGGGAAGAGGGAAAACAGAGAATTCAAGGTGCTATCATGGCAAATGTGGCTGGCCATGTTTTTGTCCGCCCATGGTCTCTTGTCACCTATGCCCTGGTACATGCTGAGGGTTTTCTCTCAGCCCCTATGCAAGGTGGCATGGAGGGGCTGAGGGGTTAATGCCCAAGGTCAGCCCTCTGCCAATGACACGGCAGAGTGGTTGGATAAATACTTCAGCTGCTTCACACAATGTCATTCTGAAGTGTGTTCTCTACCACCTTGAAGAGAGCCTGGGGGCTGGTGTCCCAGCTGCCCCCAGTGGTTACCTACTCATTCACGTACACTCTTATGACTGCTTTCCCTTCCCTTCCTGTCGCGCTTATCCACTCCTGTCGGCACTTCCTGGAATCACCTTCAAATAAGCCATTCACACTTAACTCCCCCTCTTAATTACATCATATCTTCAGAGAAGCATCGCTAGTGAGGCACCTCTTTTGGACATCAATCCTCCAAATATACTACTGGCCTCATATCAGTGACATATCCACCAGCCCCAAAATGGCTCTGACTTTCCTATTGTGTGTTAACTTCTCTGCTAAACACTCCAGTCTCTGGCCAGGTCCAACTTTGTAGCTCATCTCATTGCATGGCAGTGTCTATGTGACTCACGTGGACTTCCTTCACAGTCCTGCACATCTCTTTCCTTCCTCCCTTCATGTCTATCTGCATTAGCTCTTCCTGAATGAAGTGCCCAATCAAATCTGAGTCGTTCCTCCTTGCTTAGCTCAAGCTCTCCCCAGCTGCTGTGCCTACCACAGTGATTCTCCTCCTGAAATTCTACTGAGCTCTCTCAGCCCCAAAAGTCTCAATACCCAATGATCCCTAACCTGTGCTTGAAGAAATACAGTTTGTTTTGCATGCTATCTCTGACGCACTGGAGGTCACTGTGTTGAGAAGGATTCTGAGCTGGTCTTTGAGGTCCTTGGCGTTAATTAGTGGACTCTGCCACTTGATGAGCTAATGTAACAGGTAATTGCTCAAATTCCTTCATGTGCTATTTAGTTTTGACTCATTAAGTTATAAGCCCCTCAAGCTGGTTATTTATATTCTTTCTCCTTTGTGCCTATCTATCAGTCTAAATGTAGATTCGTGAGTCTAAAGTGAATTATGAGGTTCATACTCATATATATTCATACATACCAAAATGCATACATATTGGGGGTGTCAAGAGTCAATGTCATCACTATACACATCCATATACCACACAGACTAAGCTGAAAATGCATCTCTGATGCATCTCTGAGAATTCGTTTACACATTGAGTATCAAGGATTTAAAACAAGTTTTTCTCAGGCGCCTAGGTGGCACAGTGGGTTAAGCATCCAGTCTTTGACTTCAGCTCAGGTCATGGTCTCACAGTTTGAGAGTTCAAGCCCCACATTGAGCTCTGCACTGACAGCACAGAGCCTCCTTAGGATTCTCTCTCTCCCTCTCTCTCTGCTCCTCCCTAGCTCATGTGTTTTCTCTCTCTCTCTCTCTCTCTCAATAAATAAACACACTTAAAAAATTTTTTTAAAAATAATAAAACAAAACCAGTTTTTCTCAGCTCTGAGCATTCTTCTACATAGACCTACCTCTTATGACATATCACATTTTATTATCAACTAGTGCTTCCTAGCTAATTTTCTTTAGAATCACAAAATAAAGAGAATGGGTATGTATACTCATTCTTTCAAGATATAATTTGAACTGTTCTGGTAATGTATGAACTGAGGTTGTACATTGTGCTTTGGACTCAATTCGGCAATATCAGTGGTCAGTGAGACTTAATTTTGGTTTTATATCATAGAGGAAAATCCAACTGATTTTACACTTTATTTAGAGGATGGTTTTAGTTGAGGAAAAGTAATGTTAGCAAAACCCAACACATTCTCATAGGCCTTGCCTGAATCTCTATTGTGGTTTATGGAAGTGTGGTTCATGACAATGTATTAACTATTAAAACACATGGAAGATTTAACTTAAATTTATAGGGCAGCTTTACTTAATTTACTGGCTATCACATAATTTTTAGCATGCTGCATAAATAACAAAAGGCTGCCTACATCCTTCTGTTGTTTTACCATAGTCCAGAATTAAAATTAAACTTGCTGACATTAAAAAAAAAAAAAAAAAAAAAAAAAGGAAGGTGCCAGGCCACCCAGACTTGAATTTGCAACTTGGCTTTGAACGGCAGCTTAGGGGCAGTCCATGAAACTCATCGGAGGGGGTATGGTGGTGTATGTGAGCAGTTTCGAGGTACCCTCCTGCTATTCAGTCTTCTGGAAAGAATGCACATGATCTAGCAAAGGGAATGAACTTTTAGCCTAAAATACACAGGCACTAGGTAAAATGCTTCACATGTTTTCTTAGTCTTCTCAGATGCTTTATGAATCTACTCCTTTTGATCCAGAAAGGACCCTTACCATAAGATGCCTGGGTCATTTAGGAACATCAAAAAGCTGATGGGCAGTTGAGCGGACCATAGACACTATTTCTCCAAGACGCGTGCTATTGAGACATAACCAGACCAACTTCCATAGAATCTTACATTATTGGACAACCTTAGGTTTCGGATCTAGGAAAATGTGTCAGCTAGCCATGCCTAAATTGTTAATTGGTTTTCATATATTAAAATATATTGGTGTCAAAACTAACTAGTGTGTTAAATATAGAGTTGAACCTGATATATGGTGTGGTTCAAAGCAGTCTGTGAGCTTCCAGAAGGTAAGGCTGGGATTCCTCTCCTGGGTCCTGACGCTAAGCAATTTGCTTGTCAACGGCTACATGAGACAGTTCAGTTGACTGATTGATTGATTGACTTTGTCACAAACAAGCATGATTTTTCTTGAGCATGTTTTTAAAACTACCTGTGTAAATCCAAACTATACAAAAATACAACCATAGGGATTGGCCTGGTGAAGGTGCTCCCAGACGTCAAGTGTGGAGGACTGACTGAGCTTGCTTCCCCTCACTGATCTCTGCATGCTTCTGGCTCCAGGCCAACGGTCCTGTAGCCATGGCTGAGTTCTTGGTGTCACACAGGATAACTGAGTAGCACCTTGTCAGAGCCACAATCTTTTCTCACCCTTGGAGTCCCCTATGATGAGGGAAAATTAGAGGAATTATTGGAGAGCTTTTGCTCTCCTCTTCCCCCACTGGTATGTGCCCCTGCACACTTGCCCACCATGGTGGTCAGATTGACAAAGTGCCCCAGGGCTGGCAGTCCCTGCCTTTTGGTCTCCCACTCAGGCTTTCTGTCCGCCTCCCCCCAAAAAACCCCATGCACTCTAATCCCTGTCTCAGGCTCTGCTCTCTGGGGGTCCAGGAGAAGACATTTACTATAAGTGAATCTAGAGCTTTATTTTTCTCCTCAAGGACTGTGTGGGAGTTGGGGACTAGGTAAGTATCACTGCCCAGACTAAACATGCAAACCTTGTAACAAAATTTGGGAAGGCAATTAGCATTTAAAAAATATCTTTTGTTATTTTTAAGAGCAGATCTCTTCTAAATCCATGTGCCTTTCCATTTTTACATGTGACAAAATTCATGCATTTTCACTTATTGTTCAATTAAGTTTATCATAAAGGCCACGCCAAACCAGCCTCTTTCTGTAATTAAGTTTTGTTTCCAGACAGCTCAGGCAACACTGGAGACATACTGTTCATTATGAAAGAACGATATTCCATATCAAATATAGCAGCATATGGTGGTAATCACGCATAGCTTGTTTGATTTTCATGTAACACAGTGACAAAAATTCCCTGCTTTTCCGATGAAGAATAAGAAAACCACTTATCCTATTCTCAGAAGAGCCACTGGATTCAGAGGTGAGAAAAGCTAGCAAAGGGTCTTCCTTTAGAAAACCTTCATCCAAGGCATTTCCTCAGATCAGGTGACCCTTTCACAGCCACTCCCTTTGTACCTGCTGATTTATGGAAATACCCTTTTATTTTACTATTACCACTTCTACTACATGCAAATTCTCTTTATCACCCCCTCCCATCTTCCCTCTCTTCCATTTACTAGCTTCAGGTTTTTCTTCATGTCAGCATTGAAAATAAGATATGCCCTTCCTGCATGTTTTCACTCTTCTCCAGAATAAGCTGAAAATGAATAAGGAAACACAGTGTGGTGTATTCCTAAGCAACCTGCATTATACACTTAAAGACTGAAATTACTGGTTGAGAAACATGGCCTTGATTCATAAAATAAAAAGAAATATTAAGTTATATACAAGCCCTCTTAAGGTAAAAGAGGAGCATGAGGAAAATAAGAAAACTAGTGAAACAAAAAGCGTGATTTGATCAATGGGGCATTCTAATTCAAGAGTCCAACCTGGGTTCCAGAAACTTCCAAGTTGACGCTTCTAGGAACTATCATTTCTTTCTTTTCTATTGAAAGGCAAACCTTGGTGGTAGGAGACACTAAGACCCTTCTCAGTGATGAGACCACATTGACTCAGCATCTACTATTTCCCACTGAAATCCCAAATTTATTGATTGTAGTGTCATTCACTTTTGGGTAAGAGCTGGGTATGATGTAACTGCATCACACAGAAATGTTCGAGACCTAAATATAAAGCATAATACTTAGTATGTATGCAAAAAATGTCAACATTTCCATCAGTAATCACTTGTAAATATAAGACTGTTTGCCTTATGAAGCTAAGGTATGAAATAGATATGTTACCAGTTCATTTGTTCAATAATGGAATGAATATTCATTGTGAATCTAATATATACACACCACTATGCTAGTTACAGAGAGATCTGAAAATGACTAGTAAACGGTTCTTGACCTCATTCTGTTTATAATTTAGTAATAGAGAACTAAAATGTACTCCTGAAAATTATAAATCAAGTATTTAAATATACTCTAGAGTCTCTCTCTCTCTTTCTCATTCCTTCTCTGGTTTCCATTCCCTTCTTCTTATAGTCAATCATTAAAATGAATTGATAGTCATTCTCTTAATTGGTATTTGTTTTTTCTTTAATTTTTAATGTTTATTTATTTTTAAGAGACAGAGACACAGCGTGAGCAGGAGAGAGGGAGAGAGAGAGGGAGACAGAATCCAAAGTGGCTCCAAGCTCTTAGCTGTCAGCACAAAGCCTGATGTGGAGCTAGAACCCATGAACGTGAGATCATGACCTGAGCCGAAGTCAGATGCTTAACCGACTGAGCCACCCAGGCACCCTGATTCATATTTGTTCTTAAAAAAAAAACCTTTTCATTTAGAAATAATTTTACACTCCCATAGAAGTTGAAAAGATAGCAGAAAGAATTCCCATGTGACCTTCCCCCTGCCCACCACAACGGCAACATCTTATATAACTACAGATAGTCATCAAACTAAGATGTCGATGCTGACATTGGTGCACTACTATTAGCTAAGCTACAGACCTTGTTTTGGTTTTTACCAGCTTTTACAAGCATTCTATTTTTCCTTTTTTGGTGTATAGTTTAAACAATTTTTATCACATGAGTAGATTTATCTAACTACTCTCACAATCATCTTAAATAAGCTCCCTTGTGTCACACTCAACACCAAACCTAACTTGGGCAACAGAACGATCTGTTCTCCATAACTGTACTTTACATAAATGGAATAATTTTTTAGGTTAGGTTTGTTTCACTCAGCATAATGCCCTTCTGGTCCATCTAAAGTGTTATGCGTATCAGTGATGCATTTCTTTTTATTGTTGAGTAGTTCTCCATTTTATAGATGTACCACAGTCTGTTTGTCCATTTAACCTTTGAAGGACTTTCGGATTATCTTTAGGTTTTGGTGGTTATGAACACAACTGCTGAAAATATTTAAACATGAGATTCAGTGTGAATGTGAGTTTCCTTTCTGTAAAATGACTAGAGGTGGGATTGATGGGTCACATGGTAAATCTATGTGTAACGTCCTATGGCACTGGCCTCTATTCTTGCATTTGTTCTATTGGCATGCATTTGTTTATTAAACAGTATTGCACTAGAGATGTTTTACTTTTCTTTTCTACCCAGTAGTGTGTTTTTAAAATCTATAGGTATTGCTATGTGATTATCTAATCCACATATATTATTTCCTTTAATTATTGCCTAGTATTGTGAGGAAGATCCCTACTTCAAAGATATATAATTAGCCATTTTGTAAAGCAAATGGTTCTTTGGAAACAAATATGCTCCATAAATAATTTGTTCAGCAAATTTAGGTTTCTACTTCTTGGATTTTTAAAAATACATTGTGTCTCTTTCTTGCCTTTGGGCTTGCTTCATCATTTTGCATATCGATGAAAACATTATCAGTTACTAAGAGCAGCTGTCTAAGGTTGGATCAGGTTATGCATAGAGTCAAGTCTCTATGTCATCTAAGAACTTTCCAGAGTTCATAGCAACAGAACTAACCACCCCTGATGGAGGAATCACAGACTCATGTTCTTTCTGTAGCTACTGTCATGCTCGAAACAGCTGACCTTAGGATCTATTGGTCCCTGGGCTATGGCTGAAGGACCTAGAAATGACATGAAGTGATCCAGGAGTGGTGTCATTAATAAAGGGCTCCCCAAAATTAACTACAGGCTACAAGTGCATGATTTTCACACAAGCCTAGAGGTCACATGTCCTTAGTCCTTCACACACAAAAGTTCATTTTGAGTGTGTGTAGCTTTCTTATATAATTCTAGGAAGGACCCACAGGCTATCTGTACAACTACACCTATGCACATGGATTCTCAAGTAATCAGGCCATTACTTGCTTTATTAAAAATACTTAAAAATTCTGGAAGACACAGGCATAGGGAGCTGATGGTTTTGGTGCTTCCAGGGAATTGGGATTAGAGAAAGGGGCCTGGGAGGTTGCTACAAGTTTGATCAGCTTAAACTTGAATGTGTCTCAGAATCAGCAAGTGCTGAGAACTTAGGCCAGAGTTTCAGATACATGGTGGATCAGAGATTGGGAACTAGAATCTGCTGATGCTGCTCGTGGGGGGTCCACATGTTGAGAATCTCTGCTCTAGATGGAGTTGGGCAAGGATCCAGGGTCGATCTCCAGTTATGATTGATTATATGTATACTCATCTTTGTCATTTAATCTGTATCCTCAGACTCACAAAGAACCTCTATAAAAGTATCTGTGAGGTAATTTACCCTCTCCTGGTGTCGCCACTCCTGCTCTCTTTTATGGTCATTTCAGAGCAATTATCAAACACTTGAGTTTCAGTGTTCCAGAGCCCTCCCTCCGCTCAGTCAGTCTCTGCTCAGGTAGTGCTTGCTGCGCTCACACCTTAGTGTTAAGGAGGAGACATTATTATTTTCTGTTTCTTTCTTTTTTTTCTTTATTAAAATATTACAGTGGGTGGTGTTGTCAAGATAACCAAGTAGGAATCTCCCAGCCTTGGCTCCCCAAGAGACACATGAAATAAACAATGAAGACTGGCTTAAACAAATTTATAGGAGCTATGGAAATCAGTCACACAGCTAGAGCAACCAAGTGAACTCACAATCAAGAGAAAGTCATACTGAAAATGGCAAGGAGGGGCACCTGGGTGGCTCAGTCGGTTAAGTGTCCAACTTCGGCTCACATCATGATCTCACAGTTTGTGGGTTTGAACCCCATGTCGGGCTCTGTGCTGACAGCTCAGAGCTTGACGCCTGCTTCAGATTCTGTGTCTCACCCTCTCTCTGCCCCTCCCATGCTCATGCTCTGTCTCTCTATAATAAATAAATGTTAAAAATTTTTTTAATTAAAAAAATAAAAATGGCAGGAAATTTCATGGCATTTTTACTTATCCTTGCCCTACCCCATCCCTAATACCACATAGTTAGTTCTGAGGAAAGCAGTGGCCTGACCTTTCCAGGTACCTTCCTCAGGAATCAGGGAGAGCAGAAGCAGATAAAATCTGCCATGTCTTAACCTGTCCGGGGAAACCTGAAGACTTGGTGTGTGTGTTGCCTAACTTGGAGCTCAGATGGCTAAAATCAGTGTAGCTCAAATTTCATGCTCATGGAAGTCACAGGAGGCAGTAGATATGGCTCAGAAAACTGCACAGAGACTACAGACCCACTAATGCTACATCAACAGATCACTGATTAAGGAATACAGTAGAATAGTCAAGACCCTGAGAAGAAGCAGGGGTAAGAGTCCTAGGGAAATTAAGACATTTAAAAACAGTTACGTATACAAAATCAGACCAAAGCACTCTCCCTTCCCCTGCACCTCCCCCTCTCTGGTCCAGGGAAAATACATACATAGAAAAGATTTGAGACCTATGTCTCCACACTTGGTTGATTAGTTAAGGGCTCTGATTAGTGGCTCCTGCATAGAGCCAGTCATCAAAGACTGGGAGAGGCGGTTGCTTTTTTTCAAATGCCAAGTTTCCAGCAAAAATATAAGGCATACAAAGAAATGGAAAAACATAGCCCAATTAATAGAACCAAATAGATGTCCAGAAACCATCTGTGATGACATATAGGCATCAGGCTTACTAGATAAAAACTTTAAAACAAGCATATCTGATATGTTCAAGAGCTGAAAGAAAACATGGACAAAGAACTGAAGAAAATCATAAAAATAATACATGAACATAATGAAAGTGTCAACAAAGAAATAGAAATTATCAAAAAAATGAAACAAATTCTGGAGCTGAAAAATATAACTGAATTGAAAAAAAATCACTGGAGAGATTCCAACAACAGGCTCAAATAAGTAGAAGAAAGGATTAGCAAACTTGAAATCAGATCATTTGAAACTATTAAGTCTAAAGGTTAAACCAAAAAAGACTGAAGAAAAGTAAGAGTCTGAGGCACTCAAGAGGCACTGTTATGTGGACCCACATATGCATTATAAGAACTGAAGAAGAAAAAGAAGGAGAAAGAAACAGAGAGAATACTTGAAGAAATAATGGCCAGAGACTACCCGCATTCTGGGAAAGATATGTATTTACACAGACAAGTTCAACTAACTCCAACTAAATAAACACAAAGAAACCTATGCTGGCACATAATAAAACTGTCAAATTCAAAGACAAAGACAATACTCAAGCAGGAAAAAAATGAGACTTATTAGATTTTCAGGAGATCCCTTGCAGGCCAGAGGCAGTGGAATCATGTATTTAAAGTACTGAAAGAAAATAATCTATCAACTGAGAAAACTACATCCAACAACACTGTCCTTCAAAAATGAAGAAGAAATTACAATATCCCCAGGTAAACAAAAGCTAAGGGAGTTCATTGGCTCTAGACCTGAATGAAAATACATTAGGCAGTAACTTGAAGCCATATAAAAATACAAAATTCTCTGGTGAAGATAAATACATGAACAAATATAAAGGCTATATTATAGTAATTTAGTTATAGTTCTACTTTTTATTCTTCTATGGTATTTAAGAACCAAAGCATAAAAATAAATATAAATATTTGTTAATGGTATACAATATATAAAGATGTAATTTATGATATCAATAACATAAAACAGGAGACAGGATAGAGTAGTTTTTGTATGCAGTCAAAGTTAAGTTGGTATCAGTTTAAAATAGATTATTATAGCTTTGCAGTATTATGCATAATTCTCATGGTAAACACAAGGAAAATATCTATAGAATATATACAAAAGGAAATAGGAAAGTAGTCAAAATGTGTCACTACAAAAAAATTAACTAAATACAAAAGAAGACAGAAATGGGGTTAATGAAGGACTAAAAGTTATAAGATACAAGGAAAACAAAAAAAAGCAAAAGGGATCCTTCCTTACCAGTAATTATTTTCAGTGTAAAAATCCTCTGAACAAAAGACATCGGTTGGCAGAGTGAATAAATAGAAAAAAATAAATAAATTAAAAAAAAAAAAAACAGGCTCCAAATACATTCTGTCTACAAGAGACTCACTTTATAGCTTGAAGGTCCCTTGAAATTAGTAACCCAAAGAAAGCAGGGGTGACTAAACAAATGACATTCAAACTTTAAGTAAAAAAACTGTTGGAGTCCCTGGGTGGCTCAATCGGTTAAGCATCCGGCTTCGGTTCAGGTCACGATCTCACAGTTCAAGGGTTGGAGCCCTGTGTCAGGCTCTGTGCTGACAGTTCAGAGCCTGGAGCCTGATCTAGATTCTGTATCTCTCTCTCTCTCTCTCTCTGACCATCCCCTGCTCTTGCTGTCTCTCTCTGTCTGTCAAAAATAAATAAAAAAACATTAAAAATTTTTAAAAAACTATAACAAAAGTCAAAGAAGGACATTGTATAGTGATAAAAGGGTGAACTCACCAAGAATATACAATAATTATAAGGATATATGCACCAAACATGAGAGTTCCTAAATATACACAGCAAACATTGACAGAACAGAAAGGAAAAATAGACAATCCCACAATAGTTGGAGACTTTGATATTCCACCTTAAACAATAGATAGAGTATAGGAGAAAAGATCAATAAGAAAATAGAGAACTTGATCAACATTGTAACTCAATTACATTAACAGTTATATACAGAACTCCACCAAAGAGCCACAATACATATTGTTCTAAGTGAGTGTTTCCAGAATAGGCCATATGTTAGGCCACAAAGCAAGTCTCAATAAAAATAAAAAGATCGAAGTCGTACAAAGCATATTTTCTATCATAAGGGAATAAAGCTAGAAATCACCAGGAAAAGGAAAACTTGGAAATTCACAAATTTGTGGGAAATTAGAAAATCTCTTCAGACAAATAAAATAAAAACACAAAGCTTATTTGAACCAGCAAAAGTGGTCCTAAGAAGACAATTTGTAGTTATACTACCTTACACGAGAAAAGAAGATCTCAAATCGATAATTCTCCTTACATCCTAAGGAAATAGAAAAAGAAGGACAAACTAAAGCCAAAGTTAGCAAAAGGAGAGAAACAATAAAGATTAGAGCAGAGATAAAATTAAAAAAAAATAGAACAATAGATCAATGAAACCAAAAGTTTTTGAATGGTTCACAAAATTGACAAACCCAGAGATAGACTGAGTTAAGGGGAAAAAAAGACTCAATTTCCTAAGATCATAAATAAAAGAAGGAACATTTGATTTCACAAAAATAAAGAAAAAAGAAAAAAGAAAAAACTGCAAGACCATTCTATGAACAATTTCACACCAATAGTTGGGGAATATAAAAGAAATGGATAAATTATTACAACCACAGAACCTACTAAGACCAAATCATAAGGAAATAAAAATCTGCACATACCAATTAACAGTAATGATATGGAGTCAGTAATGAAAGACCTCACAACAAGGAAAAATCCAAGGTCAGATGGCTTCACTGGTGAATTCTACCAAATGTTTCAAGAAGAATTTATATCAATCCTTCTCAAACTCTTTTAAAAAAAGGAAGAGAGGGGAACACTTTCAAATTCATTATATGAGGACATCCTTACCCTCCTATCAAAATCAGCCAAAGACACAGAAAAGAAAACAATATCAACTTCTTTGGTGAAGATTTATGTAAAAACTCCAACCCAAATAATAGCAAACTGAATTCAACAGTATATGAAAAAGATTATATAGCATGACCAAGTGGAATTTAATCCTATCATGCATAAATTGTTTCATATATGAAAATTAGTCATTGAAATACACCACCTTAACAAAGTAATGGATAAAAACTATACAATCATCTCAATCAATGCTTTTTCAAATGAAATATCATTTGAAAAAATTCAACGCCCTTTTATGATAAACATTCAACAAACTAGTAATAGAAGGAAATTATCTCAACATAATAAAGATCACATAATAAAAGGCCATTACTAACATCATAGTCAATAGTGAAAGACTGAAAGTTTTCTTCTAAGACCTGGAGCAAAACAAGGAGGATTTGCCTGTGCCACCTATTCAATACAGTACTAGAGGTCCTAGTCAGAGCAATTAGGCAAGAAAAAGAAATAGAAGCATTTAAATCAGGAAGAAAGAGTTAAAATTATCTGTTTGCAGGTCGAAATCTTTAGATGGAATCTCTAAAGAGTCTACAAAAAAAATTAGAACTAATAAATTCAGCATAGGGACAGGATACAAAATCAGCATGCAACAGTTGGTTGACTTTTTACATATTAACAATGAACAGTCTGATACAGAAATTAAGAAACAATTCCATTTATAACAACATCACAAACCACAAAATACTTAGCATTAAATCTATCCAAAAAGAGGAAGTGCAAACTCGAAAATACTGCAAAATAAAGAAGACACAAATGCCAAGTCATCTCATGTTTATGGATTCTTAGACTCGGCATTGTTAAAATGTCAAAACTACTCAGAGCAATTTAAAGATTCAATTTTATCTCTATCAAAATCCCAATGATTTTTTTTGTGTGCAGAAATAGAAAAATCCATCTTAAAATTTATATGGAATCTCAAGGGACCCTAAATAGGCAAAACAATCTTAAAAATGAAAAACAAAGCTAAAGGTCTCACACCTTAATTTTAAATCTTGCTACAAAGCTAAAGTAATGAAAACATTGTAGTATGTATCAGCATATGACAGATATATAGAACAGAGAGCCCAAACCCTACATTTATGGTCAAATGATTTTCAACAAGAGTGGCAAGGCCATTTGATGGTGATAGGACAGTATTTTCAACAAATGGTGTTGGTAAAATTGAATATCCACATACAGAATGAATTTAGATCCCTACCTTACACCAGATGCAAAATTAAGTAAAAATGGACCAAAAATCTAAATGTAAGGAACTAAAACTAAAATACTCTTCACAAAAAACAAAGTAGAAAGGCTGCATGACATGGAATTTAGCAATGATTTCTTAGACATGATATAAAAATCACAGGCAACAACAACAAAAAAAATGAATTGGACTTTATCCAATTTAGACTTTTGTACATCAAAGGATTAAGAAAGTGAAAAGGCCCCCCCAAAGAATGAGAGTGAATGGTTGCAAATCATATATCTGATAAGGGATTAACATCTACAATCACAAAGAACTTTTAAACTAGCAGTAAAAATGAACAAAAAAACAGAGTTCCATTTAAAAATGCACAAGTGATTCAAATAGATATTTCTCCAAAGAAGGTATACGAATGTCCAATAAACACGCAAAAAGAGGGTCAACATCACTAATCATAAGGGAAACAATGTCAGAATCACAGTTGGATACCACTCTATGCTCACTGGTATGGCTAGTATGGAAAAAAAAAACCCTGAAAAATAACAAGTGTTGGTAAGGATGTAGAAAAATTGGAATCTTTGTGAATTTCCATTGGGGATTTAAAATAATGCAGCTGTGTGGAAAATAGTATGGCAGTTTCTCAAGAAATTAAAAATATAATTACCATATGATCCACTTATTCTCTTTCTGAGTATATCTCCAAAATAATTGAAAACAGACTCAAACAGATATTTTTTTTCACTCCTGTTCATAGCAACATTATTTACAATAGTAAAACTTATAAGTAACCCAAGTGTCCATGAATGAGGAACAGATAACCAAATGTAGTATATGCATGCAATGGAATATTATCAACCATTAAAAAGTAGGGAAATATTGGGGTGCCAGGGTGGCTCAGTGGGTTAAGTGTCCAACTTTGGCTCGGGTCATGACTGCAAGGTTTGTGAGCCCTACATTGGGCTCTCTGCTGTCAGCCTCAGATCCGCTGTCCACTCCCTGCCCCTCTTACCCCCTCAAAATGAATAAACACTAAAAAAGTAGGGAAATACTGACATGTGTTATAATATGGGTGATTTATACTAAGTGAAATAAATCAGTCACAAAAAAAACAAATACTGTACTTTTCTACTTGTATAAGGTACCTAGAGTAGTTAAATTCATAGAGACAGAGGTAGGATGGTGGCTCCTTTCCTCCCAGCATGTAAGGACCAGGAAGAGGGGGAGAATGGTTAGTTAGTTAGTTAGTTAGTTAGTTAGTTAGAATGGTTGTATTTAATGGACATGGGGTTTCAGTTTGTGGAGATGAAACGGTTCTGGAGATAGATGACGGTAATGGTCTCACAACAAAATGAATATACTAGAAGCCACAGAGCCACACCTGTAAAGATGGCGGACACAGTAAATTTTATATAGGTATGTTTTACCAAAATAAAAAAGATTGTAAAACATGCAAGTTGTCCCCATGAACTCAAAATCTATTCACTATGCATATGTCCCTGAGCATTCATGTCTGAGCTAACGCCATAGTCCCTTCCACACACTGCCATCTTGCTCCAGTCAGCAAGAGTTGGGAGTGGTTGAAGGACAAACCACTTCACGATGAAGATGCTCATGACCCCCAGGGTGGGAGATGAGGAGCCCACCCATGGTGGCTAATGGACTACGCCTGGCTATGGATGACTGAGGGAAGTGGAGGTGAAGTTTCATGGAGGATCTCAGGAAAAAGCTTAGAATGAGCCTAACTTTGAACTCAGTCACTTTGGGTAGAAGAAAAGCAACCTCTCAAGGACATTACAGTAAAAGGGTTCAAATGGCTCTAAAGTTACTGTGAATCCAGTATATACTCACAGAACAGTGTGTCTTTCCCAACTGTTTACTCTGACAGAATTCAGTACTAACACAAATGATAATTTGACTGTTTATCATGTAACAGATACATATCGAGCCCTTATGTTCTCATTTAATTCTTGTTTCTTGCCTCTGTGGTAAAGACAATGATTTCCTTCATTTTTCAGGTGAGGAGACTGGATCTTAGTGAGATTGAGTAACTGGAGGGAAGTTAGGCAACGAGCAAGGACACAGATGAGCTTCACAGTGGAGTCTGTTTGACCCCAGTATTTGAACGCTCAACTGCTTAGCCATGTTGCCTCATGGACTTTAAGACAGGTTCTTCAGGAAGAAAAATATTATATGACAATTAAAAAAAACACCAGTAACGTCTTCTCTGGCTTACAGATGATGATGATGATGATAATGATTATAGTATAATCTTCATTTATAACCACACTCAATTCGTGTAAAGCCTTTTAATTATATTCTGTCACTTGTTCCTGGAAGTAGCTCTATGATGTCATTATTTTTCCCATTTTCCAGATGAAAAGCCTGAGGCTAGGTAAGGTTAAATGAAAACCAGAGACTGGTAGAGCTTCTATTTAAATCAAACCTCTGTACACTATATCTAATATATTCCGTTACATCAGGTTGCCTCCTGTGTTGGGGTGAGCATACTCTGAGTAGCTGAAAATGGGCCCAGATATGGAAATTCAAAGCAATATTCCTGAGAACTGGATAAGATCTGTTTTTGTGAGTGGATCGACAAAAGTCTTATCATTTTTATAGTCACCTTTTGCATGGAATGTTGGAAAACTTTAATGTGTCTTAGAGAAAGAGCAAGGGAAGGAGATCTGGTAAAAAGTCTAGGAAGCACAGGCTAGTCAAAAGAAATTAAATCTTTAGACTCTGGATTTTTAACTATGTCACCTATGAATGCTACCATCCTGGGGCAGGAGCAGGGCTATGAGAAAGTTTAGGAACCCAACTTTCCTGGTCGAAGAGAAAATGCCATACTATCAAATCAGGATTATTAGAAAGATTCTGCACATGTTCATTGAGGGTCTACTTTGTTCCAGGCACTGGTCTGGGCACTGGAGACAGAGCTGTGAACAAGAGGGTCTGGGACCCTTTTCTTTAAGGTTGTTGTAGAGGAGAGGCCTTGAACTAATACATGAACAAGGTAATTCCAGGAGTAATCATTTCTACAAAGAAAAGAAAACAGAGAGAGTATGTGTCATGGTTAGGGAAGGGTTCTCTTGGAGACTTCGGCTGAAATCTGAATGAGATAGCAGTGTTTTCTCCCAGAAGATCTGGGGTCAAGAGGCTCCAGGCAGGAGGACAGTGAGTGTGGAGACCAAAGGTAAGCATGGTCCTGGCATTTACAAAGAGTAGAAAGAAGGCTATGTGTTGGACTGCCATGAGTGAAAGGTGGTGGTGCTAGAGAGGAAGCTGGGTCAGGCTAGGCAAGGCAGAGCAGACTTAGCAGGTGGCTGGTTCTTTCTTTTCTTCTTTTCTTTTCTTTTCTTTTAATGTTTATTTATTTTTGAAAAAGAGAGAAAGACAGAGTGTGAGCAAGGGCAGGGGAGGGGCAGAAAGAAGGAGAGACACAGACTCTGAAACAGGCTCCAGGCTCTGAGATGTCATCACAGAACCACACGGGGCTCAAACTCATGAACGTGAGATCATGATCTGAGCCGAAGTCAGGTTAACCGGCTGAGCTACCCAGGTGCCCCAGCAGGTGGCTGGTTTTTGCTCACTGTGCGATGTGAACCCATTTCCGTGTTACTGTGTGAAATCGGATCAGGTGGAGACTTCTGGGCCTATCAGGGAAGAGATGATGGTGGCAAGCTTGGAAGGCAGTACATGGGTTGAAACATACTCTGGAAGCCATGCTGATGGCTAGATGTGAGGAGAAAGCAATTTAGAAAATCTGAAACGCTATTCAAATATTACTTTATTATTGCTGCCATTCTCTGGGACACTGATGTTATGTTCTGGAGGAAATGGGCTGCCCAAAGACAAAGCTGTCCCTTCTTTTACCATGGACTGTTCCAGTACTGCCATGTGCCTCCCTTTGGAAGTCTACCCATGAAAAATTCAATCCATAAAAATTGGAATGTGAACTTTTTTAAGGTTTCATGAACACCATCATCGCATTCAACTGGCATTTTGATGGCAAAACTCTTATCTTATTGTCTATTGCTCAACTTAACCATATGAATTTGGCAACTGGCGTCTTTGTTCTGGCTGAAAGATCAGGTGGGCTGACTTTTCTCCATTTCAAAAGTCATGAAAGTCAAAGTTGTTATGGGGAATGTTTGTACTTCGTTATTTTGTTGAGTTCCCTGTCAAATATGGTTCTTTACGACTAAAGAGTGTTAATGAAGTCTGTGGCAATCATGGAAAAGATACAACACTTCACCTATATTTATTAGAGGACATAAATACTATTTGATTGCAAGGTCTCATTCAAAAATGGTTTCGTCAGAGTACAGGCTTGAAGCAATTGAAATCTATATGATCTTAATTATCATGCAGTGCGGAGGCTTATTTTAACTCTGGTTTGACCTCTATGCTGTCTCAAGCAGCACATTCATATTGTTAGAAATTAAAGGGGACACTGCCTCCAGTGTAGGGCTTGGGCAGTTTACGTATTTCATGGGTGCTGATTTCCCTTCCTCCAGCACAAAGAGGCCTTCAAAGTCAGAAGTCCATTTTGAGCATATATTGTGTCAACATTTTATTTTTCTAAGTGATGAAAAATATCTAGCAAAATCAGTCAAAGGGCGCTGATCTAAAGGCCAGTTTTAGCCAAACTGTGAAGTGGGTCAGGGTTCCTATCATTGGTCCGTGTCCCTCATTTACGGGCCTACTGACTTCAGGCATAGGCCTGTGGACAAGCCAGTCAAAACTTTTTCCCGAATCGATTTGACATGTCTCCTGTATGCCTTGGAGCAAACTCAGCCGAGTGAGTTTCTCCTCCTGGGGCTGCTGGCGTGGTAGGTGTTGTCTTTGGACAGTGACTTCAAGTGTGCGGAAGCAAGTGACATGAGCATCCTCCCCTTCACAGTCCTTCATTGGACTATGGTCCACATTCATTTTCTGGCCGCTATGGGCCTCCTTGTCCTTGAAAATTCAAACAAACTGGGCTCAGACACTCAAATATAATTCCCCAGCTTATGTCTGTAACCCAAATCTACCTAACTTCCACAGCTTCCACACCACTGAGGGTAGTAACATTGTGTCACATATCGCAGGATCCAGAGGGACTTGCCTTATACTCTCATCAAACACATCACATCGCTGGGAAACTCACTACATCTGCAAGAAGAAGATAAGGGTGCCAGTCTTGCCTGGTTGATGTGAGACTTGCAGTCATGGTGTCACAAGTCTCCATGACACGGCCCGGAGGAGGGAAGTATCAAGCAAACTGTGGTCACCACTCTCACCAGTATCACCATCCCCACGCATACAGTTTTCGGCCTGGACAACCGCAGTCCGCCCCCGACAGGTTTCCCATCCTCTGTATTCATCTTCCTAAATACCACTCACATGAGGTCATTCTGGAACTCAGATACAATCAGCGGTTTCTGTCGACTATAGGATCGAGCTCCAGGTCATTGGTTTGGGGTTCAAAGTCATACGCTACACCACCCGACTAATCCACAGGTCGCCCTTATCTCCACTCTAACCCTTGGTGCGTTTATATTACTGATTTGAAATTTATCATATTCTACCTTGCATAATATTTTTTCCCTTGTGAACAAGAGCTCCTCAACTATATATGAATTTCTTAGAGAGGAATTACCATATCTTATTCTTTTGTAAAAATTTCCCCATAGAAGTTATTTGTATGGTGTCTCTTACATAGAAAGTTTCTAAAAAATTGTTCCTGACAGTGATAAGGTTGTAGGACAGGAAGGCAGGCAATTATGTATAACAATGATGAGGAAAGTGAACAATATTTTAGTAACTGGTGCTTTTGTACTCAGTCACCTCTTCTTGAATCCTTCTGAAATTAATTAGGAAAGAAAAAATAATATTTTAAGTTGAAATCAAAGACAGTTTATATAAAGCTTTTCTTATAAAATCTTCAGAATTCTTTGTTTGAACACATTTTATTTATATTCAAAGTCAAGGAGAAAGTTTTTCATCTTAAAACAAACTGAAGGCCCCACAAAGTAAATCTTTTTACTCATGCCTACTTGGTGAGTCAGTGGGAGATGTGGGATCAGAATCAGATGTGTCTACCTCACTGTCTAGATACTCAAAACAGAGATTGATGGAAGGAATTCCTGAGGTCAGGATGCCCTAGAGGCAGATTCAAATGTTAGTGGAGTATACATAATCAAACTCAATCCATCAAACTCAAAATAAATTATGTAGGAAGATATATAGGAAACATGTTCTTCAAACATGATTTCCTCTATTTTTGTTTTCTGATTATAGCATAGCAGTATTAATATCTTGCAAATGGATTATTATTCTCTGTGGCTGCTAACCAAAATATGGCTAGAATTATGCCTCACTATTTTCCCTATAACAAGGGTTGTATTCAGTCGTTTTTTTTCCTTCCACATCTCTAATATGCAATACTTAGCATTTATTTTATGGTATATAGATCTTGTGGTAGATAAGAGATGTGGTATATATTTTGAGAGATACATAAGGAATAGAAAACTCTGTTTTAACTTCCAAGAATCATTCTTATTGAAGAAATAAGATATACATTAGTCAATGACCCTATAGGATCATGAGCTGAGAAAGGTGGTAAAATATTTATATGGGAAGCCAAATTCAAGGCCTATAAAGTTTGATATTGTAAGAGAAGCCTTCTTGAGGTTGTGAAAGGTAAAGGAATAGGTTTTTGCATGAGATCTTGTTAAGTTGGAATCCTAGTGCTGACTCTTACTAATTATGTGATCTTAGAAAATTTATCTCCTGTCCTCTAATCTCAGCCTCCTCCTGTGTAAGCTGGACATAGAATTATCTACTTCACTGGGGCATTGCCTTCTAATACAAGATCTATCACATACCAAGAATTCAATAAATGATAGTTTTCTTCTACATTAAGGTAAGCCACGGTACAATGTGACTTTATAGAGATGAAGGAAAAAGTATTAAAGTTCAGTAAAACACTGAGCAAACAACTTCAAGGTCAGAGGACAATGGCGTGGTTTTATAATAATGAGCACATATGTACTTGAGCTACAGAGCCATGCCCAATAATGATGGGTAAATAGGAGCAGTGGTGGAGACCTTGGGGAATTTGGATTTGCAATTAGCAAAGAAAGTATTCGGTTTTTCGGTAGGGTCTGTAAGATTTCTGTATTAAGATATTACTGAAAGCTCTTAAGATTGACTCCTGTTTTTGGTCTCAGTTTGAGATTAGTTTGTTTTTCCTAGATTCTTTTATATCTTGTGTGGAGGAAGACTGGAATTGCTGCAAAAATGGAAAACAGACTTGGCAGAGCAAATTCCTGGATGAATATGAATGAGAGAAGATAAGAAAATACTTTGGTAGCCTTAGAAGGAGGAGATGGAATAGACTGATAAGCTACTTGGAGAAGTAAACAGATTCCAGAGATTCAAATACTGTCAAATTTAAATGATAGTTTGGTTATAAAAGAGGATGAGAGAGAGGGGAGGTTTCCAGAATGACTCCTAGGTGTCTACACAACTGGTAGGGTGCTGCTGTCTTTCAGACAAGAAATAAGTTGGCTAGTGTGGCACTGCATGCCAAGCATTGAGTTTTACACACTGAGACTTGAGAAGTCTCTGAGCCATCTGAATGGAGAAGACAGGTAGGCAGTTTAGTTCTTTGCCTTGAACTTAGACTAGTGGTTCTCAACCTAGAGGTAATTTTGTTTCCCTCCTTCCCCAGGGGACATTTGTCAGTGTCTGGGACATTTTTGTTTTCATAATTGGGAAAGGAGGGTTACTGGCGTTCAGTAGAATAGTGACCAGAAAGCCTGCTAAACATCTGACAATGCACAAGACAGCCCCCACCCCCACCACTGCCAACTAAAGAATTATCCTCAAATTCAGCAATGTTAAGGTTGTTGGTTCTTTGAAGGATAGAAAAATGGAAGAAGAAAATTCCCTAATTCTTTGTGTGACCTCAAAGTGTCTGGTTGCCTCCTGAGCTGTGTACACAAAGGAACAAATGCAAAGCATATAGTAGAAGTTCTGAGGACTGAGCTGGTATTTACACCACCTTCCAAGTCTCAGACAAATCTCTGAGTGGTGCCTGTGCAGGACAGATGAAAACCAGAGGTTTTGAAAGCTGAACTGAGATTGGAACTGCCAACTTAAGAAGCTGAGATATAAATCGTGGTCTGAATCAAACTGGATTTGTTTCCTCTCAGAAGAACAATGAAGCAAACATTAACGTATTACAGCTGATAACAGGGTCAAGGATCCATTCAAAATTACATGACCTATACAAAAAAAAAAGTGACAATTAAGGGCAAAGACAACTGAAAAACGCTAACTTTAAAACACCCAGATACTCGAATTACAGAAAAACAAATACAAAAACAAAAACAAAGCAGCTATTTTTTAAAATTTTTATATGTTTTTTAATTTATTTTTGAGAGACAGCATGAGCAGGGGAGGGTCAGAGAGAGAGGGAGACACAGAATCCGAATCAGGCTCCAGGCTCTAAGCTAGCTTTAAACACAGAGCCTGACGCAGGGCTCGAACCCACAAACCATGAGATCATGACCTGAGCCGAAGCTGGAAGCCAGATGCTTAACTGACTGAGCCACCCAGGCACCCCCAAAGCAGCTGTTTTAATCATGCTGTATAAGGTAATGGCAAGTATGCTTAAATAAATGGAAAGGCAGAAGTTTTTAGCTGTGAAATAAGTTATTAAAATGAAATAAATGGAAATTATAATTCCATTATAAATGGGAATATTAGAACTGAAAAATATAATTTCTGAAATAAAAAATATTATTTCCTAGGTATACTAGTGGGAGGGACAGTGGGGACAGAGGAATGAATCAGTGAACTTGAAGCCAGATTGATAGAGATTATTTAATTTGAAGAACAAAGTCAAAAGAAAATCAGAAAAAAAAGGAACAAAGTATCATAAATATGTGAAATTATGTCTAGCAGTGTAACACTGTGATCTGGCAATCCCATTAGGAAAATTAAAAATTTAAGCTTATAAAAATACCTATACATAAAGATTTATAATGGTTTATAATAATTTATAAGTCCAAAACCTGGAAACAACCCAAATGTCCTTCAACTAACTAGTGAAAGAACAGACGAATGGTTCCTCCCCACAATGGAAAATTATTCAAGAATAAAAAGGTACAAAATACTGATAAACTCAACAACAGGGCTGAATCTAAAATGAAAGTATCTCAAATCTCAAGTGAAAGAAGCCTACTTCAAAAGCTACAGAGTATTACATTGATATGACATTCTAGAAAAGGTAAAATTATCAAGACAGAAAAAAGATCAGTAATTGCCAAGAGCAAAAGTTAGGATTGGCACTGACTACAGAGAAGTAGAATTCATGAATACTGGGATGATGAAACTGGTCCATATCTTGATTGCAACGGTAGGTATGAGACCATATGCATTTGCCAAAACTCAGAACTGGATACAAATGAAGTCAATTTTACCACGTGTAATAAAAGAATAATAATATAATAAGCATTCACCACATTAATAAGTTAAAGAAGATCATATGATTATCTCAATAAATGCAGAAAAGTAACTTGTTACAATACAACATCCATTTATGATTTAATTTACAGTCTTTAACAAACTAGGATGATAAGAGAAAGCTCTTTCAATTTTGCTATTTTTTTTTCAAGATTGCTTTGGCGTCTTTTGTGGTTCTGTACAAATTTTAGGATTATTTGTTCTAGTTAACTGTGAAAAAATGCTATTGGTATTTTGATAGGGATTGCATTAAATATGTAGACTTCTTTGGGTAGTATGGACATCTTAACATTTAGTCTCCTGATTCATGAGCATGGAGTATCTATTTGTTGGTGTTATCTTCAATTTCTTTCATCAATGTTTTATGTAGTTTTCAGAGTACATGTCTTTCTTTTTTATAATTTTTTTAACATTTATTCATTTTTGAGAGAGCGTGTGAGTGGAGGAAGGGCAGAGTGAGAGGGGGACACAGAATCGGAAGCAGACTCTAAGCTCTGAGCTGTCAGCACAAAGTCCGACATGGGGCTCGAAACCACGAGCAGTGAGATCATGACTTGAGCTGAAGTCAGACGCTTAATCGACTGAGCCACCTACGGGCCCCAGAATACATGTCTTTCATCTCCTTGGTTAAGTTTATTCCTTGGTATTTTATTAGTTTGGGTATAGTCATAAAACAGATTATTTTCTAAATTTCTATTTCTGCTAATTTGCTATTAGTGTATTGAAATGTAACAGATTTTGTATGTTGATATTTTAACCTGCAAAATTACTGAATTCATTTATCAGTTTTAGTAGTTTTTTCTGGTAAAGTCTTTAGGGTTTTCTATATATAGTATCATGTCATCTGCAAATAGTCTGTTTTACGTTCCCCTTACTAACTGGGATGCCATTTTTTTTCTTTTCTTGTCTGATTGCTGTGGCTAGGATTCCAGCACTGTGTTGAATAAAAGTGGTGAGAATGGATATCCTTGTCTTGTTCCTGGTCTTAGAAGAAAATCTCTGTTTTTCACCATTGAGCATGATGTTAGCTATGAATTTTTAATATATAGCCTTTATTATGCTGAGTTATATTCCCTCTAAACCTATTTTGGAGGTATCACAATCCAAAATTTTAAGATACTCTGCAAAGCTGTAGTAATCACACAGTATGGTGCTGGCACAAAAAAAGACATGTAAACTAGTGGAACAGAATAGAGCATCTAGAACTCCATGATTAATCTACAGCAAAGAGACAGGAATATGAAATGGAAAAAAGACAGTCCCTTAAACAAATTGTGTTGGGAAAACTTGACAGCTACATGCCAAAGAATGAAATGGGATCACTTTCTTACATCATACACAAAAATAAACTCAAAATGAATAAAAGATGAAATTTGAGACCAGATACCATAAAATTCCTAGAAGAAAACATAGGCAATAATCTCTCTGCCACTGGTTCTAGAAACATTTTTCTAGATATGTCTTTATTGTCAAAGGGAAAACAAACAAAATTAAACTGTTGGGACTACAGAAAAATATAAAGCTTCTGCACAGTGAAGGAAATCATCAACTAAACCAAAAACCAAAAACAGAAACAACTCACCAAAGGGGAGAAGATATTTGTAAATGGTATATCCAAAATACATAAAAGGCTTAATATCCAAAATATAGAAAGAACTTATACAAGTCTATCAAAAAACCAAATAATCCAATTAAAAATGGGTAGAAGACATGAATAGATATTTTTCTAAAGAAGACAAATGTTCATGTCTTACGGTCTGGTAATTTCAAGCAAAAGTATATCCTTGAGAACTTTTGCAAATTTGTAAAAGATGACATGTATATGAACAATCAGTCACTTTGTTTTTAGTTGCAAACTTGAAATGACAAAATTTTCATCAACAGCAGAATATAAATAAAGGAAGATGCTGATGCCCATGCATATATGTACATTGTACCACTGGGTAGAGGTGAAGATGTAGGGGTTACAGCTATATACAAGAACAGAGAACAGACTTAGAAACATAGTCGTATGTGAAAAAAGCAATTCAAGAAAGAATATTTACAATAGGATTCTATTTATACAAAATTAAAAAACATACTAAATGAAGCAATCAATTGCTTAGAGAGAAAAGCACGTAGGAAAACTACGGAGAAGAATGTAAGAATAAAACACAGAACATTTAGATTAGTGATTATTACTGAATAGAATGGAACAGAAAGAGTGAGATTGGGGAAAGTCAAGAGAGGGTTTCAGATTATGAAAAAAATATATATTTTTAGTAGGTGGTAGGCTCACAAATGTAAGCCAAATCATGGTTTATATAATTTATCTATTTTATTAATATTCTTTTGACCTTTTCAAGGCTTACTAACAAGCAAGGTAAAAAATCTGGGTAAGGATAGATGAGTCTACAAGGAACTCAGAGAATAGCTAAAGGAGAAACAGCAAAGGTTAGTGTCACAAAAGCCAAGGTCACTGTCAACTTAGACGACATTTGCAACTAATGCAGCCAACAAGTGAGGAAAACGAGGACAAAAGTTTCCATTGAGTACACTGTGGAAAACATTATGAAGGTTCCTCAAAAAATTAAAAAGAGAAATACCATACGATCTAATAATTCCACTCCTGGGGCATGTAGCCAAAGAAAATAAAAACACTAATTTGAAAAGACTAGTGTTTATTGCAGCATTATTTACAACAGCCAAGGTACGGAAGCAGCCTAGGCATCCATCAATAAATGAATAGATAAGGAAGATGTTGTGTACACACACACACACACACACACACACACACACACACACACACAGGAATATTATGCAGCCATAAAAAGGATGACATAGTGCCATTTGCTAGACCATGGATGGACCTGGATGGGGGTATTGTGCTAAATTAAATAACTCAGACAGAGAAAGACAAATACCATATGATTTTATTCAGATGTGGACTTTAAAGAAGCAAAACAAATGAGTAAAACAAACAAAAAGCAGACTTAGACCTATAAATATAGAGAACAAAGTGATGGCTGCAAGAGGGGAAGAAAATAGGGAATGGATAAAGTGAGTGATGGAGAGTGGAAGATACAGTCTTCTGGTTAGGGAATGAATAAATCATGGGAATAAAAGACACAGCATGAGAATGTAGTCAATGATATAGTCAATATACAATGACTGTAATAGCATTGTATGGTGACAGGTGGTAGCTCTATTTTTGGCAAACATAGCACAACACATAAATTTGCCAAATCGTTATGTTGTACCTCTGAAAGTAATGTAGCATTCTGTTAACTATACTCAAAAAATTTTAATACAGTATATAATACATTCAAAATTAAAAATAAAATAAAATCCAAATAAACCATTACTACTTTTGTGAAGTGAAGGCCAACCAGTGCCAGGTTTTTTCAATTTATTCATTTTGAGAGAGAGACAAGAAGAATGTGAGTGGAGGAGGGACACAGAGAGGGGGAGACACAGAATCCAAAGCAGGCTCCAGTCTCTGAGTTGTCAGCACAGAGCCCTATGTGGGGATTGAACCCATAAATTGTGAGATCATGATTTGAGTCACAGTCTGATACTTAACCAACTGAGCCACCCAAGCGTCCATTGACCAGCACAAGTTTTCATCGCACTTATACAAAATCCAATATGCTCCTCCTTGTGCTATTCTTTCCCCAAGCAACCAACATCTACTATGCTGAGCTACTGACCCTGGATTTGCACATCACCAGTACCAGTTGGCTATTTTTTGATATTAGGTGAGTGACTTGATTTAAACTGAACTCCTATTTCTTCAACCATCTGGATAGTTAGTTTACGGCTGGGTAAGGATGTTAACTCCCGCCTATTATCAGGGCTACTTCTGCACCCAAAGGGTGCGATACTGAGGTTAGATAGACATCAAGCAAGTGCTGTGGCTTTTCTTTCTCACCAGAAATATTCATTGTTTGAGCCTACTGTTAGTTCTGTCGCTTTTCACTATTAAAGCCCTGTTTTTCGATGGCTGTTTTTTGGATCAATAGATAATAACATTTTGCAGCCTGCCTGGCTCAATATAACCCACTGCAGTGTGCCGGCTCCTGGGTTCTGAAGCCCGTGTGCTCTGCAAGAAATGGCACAAGAAAATTAAGTGCAGAAACGAGACAGGGCAGAGGGAGAAGTCGGTTTCACTTGTCCAGCAAGAAGTTGGAGGAGAAATCATAATATCTGGTGTTAAGGTTCACTTTCTTTTCTTCCTCAATTAATGCTCCCTCCTCTCGATCACAATGCTATGCTGAGAGGTATAGGTGTATACCAGGTATACACTGGTATAGTGGCATTCATTTCTGCCGCTGCCTCACTGGAAAAAACTAGAGGACATTATTTCACCTTTCCAAGTAAGTAACTTTTCCTTATTTCTAAAATAAAAATAACATGTAAAGGTTGAGAGATGAAACTAACATTAGCTAATGTAGGTCCTTAATACTTGTTATATTATGCATATTTTATAGCGTTTGCCATGATATGGCTTGACCTTCACAGTTAACTGTGTTTATGTTATCTCTTCCAGTAAACTGTAGGCTCCTTAAGAGAAAGGATCATGACTTATTCATCTTTGGAAACCAGATGTACATATTACAATTTCTTGCCCACAAATTAATGTGAATTGGAGAGTGATTATCTTCACATTTTTGTACTTACAACAGAATGGGTTTTAGGAGCATGACAAATGACGTGAGTGTACTAACCTTTTAGCGTCTAACAGTGCGTGCACCGTAAGAGTGATGTATTCGATATGCAAAATGAACTTAGATACTTCTATTTTATGATACGTTACATTTGTGTAACCACCAGTTACAAAGGAACAATGCTTTTCCTTTTCTGGGGTAAAGCTACTACTCACCAAAGAATCACAAATTGCAAACTGTACTTCCCTTCAGAGTATCAAGTAAAAATGTATGCGTGTCGGTTTCCCTTTTCTTTTGAATTTTCTTAGAAAAAAAAAATCCCAGAAAAACTAGGTGAGTTCCTTTGATCTGACTTGATTATGATATTTTTCCCAGTGTATTCCTGTCTTTTCTCTGTCCTTCTGTAACATGGGATGTCACAATGACCTTAAGAGTTTTCTGTGGAAAAAATCAGATGCAGAGAGAGCAAGCCGCCACAAAAAGAAAAGAAAAATGAACAAAAGTCAGGTAATTGACAATTTCTTGGGAGGCACGCCTCTTCTGTTTTGACAGTAGGTACGGTGCTAGAACATCCTTACCCCACAATTTTAATACTGAAACAAAATTTTATTATCCCCAAATGCTTTTTCCTCTATATTGCCCTGCTTGTTAATTTGTCACATCTGATATTAGAGAACCTCCTGACTTTTTTCCTGCAAAGTGAGAAGCACTATCTTGTGTGCAATACTGGTGTTGAGATTAGATGTCTGATGGGAGCAGAGGCGTTCATTCCTGGGGAAACGTGCACCGTGTGTGGTCTCCTCTTTGGACTGTAAGCTATTTCAAGCCAGTAATCATCATATGGTCATCTTTTCATCCCACGAGGCCTGCACAATGCTCGGCACATAGTAGTTTCTCAATACATTTTCCAGATGGTAAGCATGAAACCCATTTCCCAATTCTGAGATTTCTCAGTTCATGAAAAAGGCAAAATTGCACTTTGCCTCCTCTCTGGTTTGGGGCCAGTCAATGGAGAGATATAGCCTCTGGTTTTTGTTTGAGTTTGGAAAAAACTGCTAAAGAGAACAGAGGAGAGGCACTGAAGTCATAGCCTTCTGTACTTTTCCTAGTGGATATCAGGTGCTCAAACACTTGCTGACATGAATAGGAAAATTTCATTGGATTTTTAGTTTACTTGATAACAACCATTTAGTGATGATCAAGATATTTATAATATTACTTTTGGCTTTATCAGCCTCAGGATTACCTGTTCTTTTTGTACCTATTTGTCATGAATCAGACAAGATGGAAGAGATGGGCCAATAATTCAGGCCACTTAGGGCAATTTTTTAGGATGTATACAAAACAAAAGATCATCCTGCTTCTCTTCTAGCTCCAAACCTAAATGTCAACCCCCCAATGACAGCAGAGACATAAACCCCAGCCAACAATCAAAACAACTTAGTATCAAGCCAACTTTGTACAGGTTTTTGTCTGACCCCAATATTCATCTACTAAATTGGATTATTACTTGGTCCTTGTGAAAAAATTACATCTTGGCACTATATTTTCAGGAAGTGGTTTCCTATCTGTGTTGTTTTGTTTTTATATTTTTTCAGATTCTTCAACTGGATCTAGATGGTAGCCATTGTCTTCTGGCGCAGGGCCTTGTTCATATCTGGGGCCAGGATCTGTCTACTTCTTATGACCCTCTTTGCCACCAGTCAGGTGGGCACTGCCAGGTGACCTCCATGTTTTCCCGACATCCTGCTTATCCTCCCCATCTGCTGCTCGGGTTGTCCCCAGCCGTTTCTGTCACCACAGCCATGGAGTGACCTCCAGATCCTGAACCTGTCGTCATTGCATGGGCCCAGCTTGGATGTGATTTAGGTTTGTCATGATCACTGGCTGGAAGGCGAGGAATGAGCCCCAACTATCTCTGGGCTGAGTACTCCCTCATCTCCTTCCTTATCCATAACGATATGACCGTGGAAATGCTGTATGTAACATGAATCCTGCTTCCGCAGATGTGGTATGAAATAGTTTTTCTAATAAAAATGAAATAATGGTGGGTATTTTAATTTATCAAAGCCTTGCTCCAAGAACTTAGATTCAAATTCCCAGACTCAAAAAGACACAATCTGAGATTAGAAAAGGGATGACTAATTGTGGGGAAGGTTTTTTTTTTAATTTGTTTATCTGTGAACCCAATCTTTAAAAGGCATCTAACACAAAACAGATATTCTATGCTACCTGAGATTGAAGTAATTGTTTTGGCCACTCATTGCAATGATGGTAGGCCAAGTAATTCAGATAAATATTTGAAATGAGTGACTATAAAATCTTGCGGAAATGAGCAAGCCAAAGATAATCTCACTTTTCCCCCCTTAGTTTGTAATTTCCAGAACAGATATCGTCTTATGCTCTGGCATAAAAGATTTTTATCTTAGAGGGTCATGGAAGCGCCAGGAGTGGTAGACCATGTGGATGTGAAGAGCGGAAGAGGGGGTGAGAAAATGAACTCTAATGGAATGTTTTAAGCACAAGAAACTGTGTTTATTCTCTTCGGTACTGCACCGTTGTGTCCTGCATGTTATAGGAACAGTAACTATCTTAGGGTAGAAAAATCTGACAGAACAAGGCCACAGATATTTTTCCAAGGACAACCTTAGGAAGTCCACACATGTGATCTCCTCACTCCGCACATGGGAAACTGGGGACCAGTAAGACGAGGGAGAGCAAGGCATCCTAGAACTGGAATTCAGCTCTCTGGAGTTTTATGTGGGCTCTCTGCCTGCCATGTTATTAGACAGTTACACACATGTGCATTTGGATCCCTGTGTCTTTGGGGACCTACGTCAAGGTTTGTTGACGAGACACCATACTTCTGACAAATCAGAAGTTTCCAGTCCCACATTCTATGCAGGACTGACTCAGTGAGTGAAATTTCAAGGACAATTTGCCTTGTGGAACACGGCCTCCGCAAGAAAGGACATTCAAACGGAAGAAAGATGTAAAGTGGTGCAACCAAGGACAGAAGGTAAGCGATGCTTAATGCTGATGAATTTTAAATATAATAAGCAGGTGCTTTGAACAAACATAAATCCAGAGAATTCCGAGGTGCTATGTGGAGAGTTTCAGCCGCTGCTAACGCAGATCTTCCTGAAACCATTGTTCTATGGGAGGTATTGGTTCCATATTGACTAAGTACCTCTCACGTGGCAGGGGAAGGAAGTTAAGTCCTTAACTACTAAGAGCAAATCTAATCAATCTCAGGCTATTTTTAACAAAGGATACAGTCATCTCCACTCCCCTGTCTCCTTTCAGAAGCCTTATTTTTTTAAGTCAGAGAAAGTAAATGTTTATTAAAAGCCTTCCAGCCAGCGACGCCTTTCAATTAGCAGTCCCCTTAAGATCCGACATCTTTCTGCTATTCCCTTAAGAAACATTTTAGCTGCGATCGGCACTTAATATTGAATTTGCACCAGAGAAATTCATTAGATACAAAGAGTATGAGAATTCCTTTTATGCATCTGTTCTTTTAATTCAGTCCAAGCTACTGTGCCTCTGAGTCACGTTGGATACACTTGGGGGTTGAGGGAGAGAATGGGGGTGGTGAAGCAGGACTGGAGAGGAGAACAAAGCAAAGACAAAGGACCTGGGACTTCAGACTGGTCAGCCACCGTTCAGACAGAGGGGAGAGCGAGACCAGAGGAAAGGGAAAGCACAAGAGGGAAGAAAGGGGTAGCTGTGACAGGGGGCAGCTGAGTTTTGGAAACCATCCTTCTAAATCAAAAGTAGTACCATTTTTAAAAACTGTTTATTTATTTATTTTGAGAGAGAGTGTGTGTCCACACGTGGGGAGGGGGCAGAGGAAGAGGGAGAGAGAATCCCAAGCAGGCTCCATGCTAGTCACAGAGCCCAATGTGGGGCTCGATCTCATGACCATGAGATCCTGACCTGAGCTGAAATCAAGAGTTGGATGCTTAACCAATTGAGCGCCTGAGGTGCCCCCAGTGTGATTTCCTTTTCATGCCATCTATATATGATCAATGTCCTAAGGACAGTTTTAGTTTTAAAGAGACTTCTGCTACAACCAACTTTGCGAAAGGGGATTTATCTAGACAAGTCACAACTTTACCCCTGATTCAAAGGTAAGTGTCACATCCTAGGTACTACCACATATCAGAAATCATGAGCTTAGATGGGTGGCAGGCACTGGGTGAGGCTGGGGCTTGCATATGACTGTTGTCACCTTCACAGCATGAGAATCAGAGCTGCTGACCATAGGAGCAAGGGCAGGAAAGATTCGTTGGAGGCATTCCCTCAACAGTTTTCCCGAAATAAGAGGAAATGCATGAAAACATGTTGTATAAATTGTGAAGGATTGGCATGAGATCTCAGTGTTATTTGGGAAGGTATCGTGTAAACTGCTTCATCTGGGGATTCCCGGGACTGCAAGGGCGTAATGAGGTGGCTTTGGAGAATAAGCAGTTCTTCCGCTTTGAAGGGGTTCCAAGTTCTTCCTCAGAATGGCAGAGGCCAAGGGTGGGGTCGTCAGTGGCAGGTCTCCCTCAAAGCTCTGTGTGTCTGTTCTGCCACATTGCCCAGAAAATGCTCCTCGCGGACACTGACCAATGCTGGACACGAAACGCAACCATTTGTTGCATCTCCAAAAATTCCACTGGAGCATTGGACTGTAAACTCCTGACATTTAGCACCTGGCTTACTCATCTCTGTGTCCTTCGAGCCCAACATAGCGCTAGGTACCTAACAGCTGATCCATGAATGAGTGCTACAGCTAATCGCTAATGAAATTAGTGCCTGTCACTTAAAATAGGTCTCCCTGTCCCTTTCACTCAGGTACAGTGTTGGCACATTGCTCTAACCTGGAATTGCTGTCACGAGAACACTCGAGAAATGCATTTTTAGTCTTAAAGATTATGTAATGAAGACTGCCATAATGTCACGTGGTTGAGGAATGGTGAAGGCAGGCATTTTGTTCTCTTTGTTTCCTCTCCTGTCTTTGTCGTCCCCATTGCTGGTCCCCCCAGAACGTTTTTTCCATGTGGACTTCTTGGACCTCTGATCCTTCTCCACACTGAGCTGGCATCGCAGAAGGATGCCTTCTTCTCTTCATCTAGTTTATCCTCAACATGCTATGGATGGGAAAACAGAAGTCCAGAACATCAGAGGACTCCTCCAATTATTAGCAAGAGGGACAGGGGATTAGCCCCCGGACCTCGGCAGGTTGTTACCCACTGTGTTCTCCCTCCCAAATCCTTTTTTGTTGTTACTGTTTCTTAGGGAAAGAGTAGGAACATACAGATTCATAGAAAAGGCAGCTTTGCAAAAGTACATATTTTCCTCTATAATCATGAGCAAAACAGGGGAAGATTGACTGAAAACTTCTTAATATTAAAAAATGGAGCCTTGAAATTGTTTCATAAATACCATCCTGGCTGCATACTTACTGACATGTAAAAATGCCTTTCTTTAATGTACCAATGTGGAAAGATGTGACCATGGGTGAATTTTTACCATGCTCCCAGTATCTAAATGATAATAATAGTTAGTGGTAATAGTAGTACTTTAAAGGCAGACTACTCAACACCAATAAGTAGATAGAATGGTTAAAAATGCATGGCCTTAAAGAAAAACTTGTTTGATTTCAAGATCTTACCAGAAATACTAACCAACCCTCCACTAACCTTTTTGTAACAAACACAGCAAAAGCAGACCTGGCCATCAACAGTGCTTTGTCAGTGTGGCAGATTTCCAAGGGGCCGAAATGTCAGAACAAATGGTACCCACCTGCTGTTCTTCAAGGTTAGTGCCCCGGAGATGTGGGCTTGGGGCAAAAAGGGAATCCTGGGATATTTTCCACCCAAAGAGGACCTATTTTGATGACCAGGTCTCCTGGGGTCAGAACCTGCAGGTCTGGGGTTGGGATATAATTGTGTTACCTCTGGTTCAGGGAATAACATCGATGACCTAAATTCGGGCTATCAATCTGCAAGCTTTTGGCATAAGTTTGGCTCATAATTGACTCACATTTTAAATCTTAATTGCTGTAATAATTGGGTCTGCCAAGTTCACCAGTCGGCCAAGGTCTTGGAAGAATTTTAACCAACGGATGGGACTTCCATCTGGTGCTGACAGAATCCTGAAGTTACTGTACTACTGTTCTTTCTCCTCCTCTTCCAATGCATTTATTGAAAGACTGAACAGCTTTGGAGTTCACCTATGAACCACAGGTTAAAGTCATGATTGGTGGCCAGCACTGAAAAGGATTAGTCTATTCACCAGAAGGCTAGAAAGTTTGAAGATCCAGAGTTGAAATGACCAGGCCAGAATTACTCAGAACTGTGGAGAAAAACTGAGCAAAATGCTGCCTTTCTATTCTAATTAGTCATTCTGCATTGAGTAATTCCCCAGAGGAATGGTATCCTCAGTTGGGAGCCCCAAGGATCAGAAGCTCTAACTGGCAATCCTTCCCCAGTCGAGTCATCGTAGGCAGTGGGTATCCAGCACAATTCCCTTTCTGTAGAGCAATGGCATTAAGGAGTGTGGAATTTACCCTCGTATTAACCTTTCTTTCTTTGATGAAGGCTGGCTTATGGGGCATTTGACCAGATTGACTAAGTAGACACCCCCAACTACTGGCTTCGATACACCATGCTTTCTCTTGGCGTCTTAGGCCAATTATCTGCCCAAACATGATGCTGCTACCCTGTAGCATATGCAGCTGTTTCTACAGGAGCCACGATGTGTTCAGGAAACTGCCAAGGGTACTGCCTCCAAAGCCCTGATGCCACTTTGATCCTTTTCCGAAGTAAATTTTAGCAAAGTAGCACTCCCTTCATTTTGCCCATTATTCTAATAGCATCCTCAGGACGGGTTGGACATGAAGCTTGTACAAATCAATGTTACAGCTCCTTGCCAATTACTGTTTATCCTACCCTAAAATATTCCTCCTACTCATGATAGTAGTGTTGTAAAAAGAACACAATGTATATAGCAATTTTATTTCGAAGAGTGAATTAGGAAATCTATCAAAGCACTAACAGACTGGGAAATGCATAATAATAACACTTTTTATTTCCATGGGTTCTATCCACCAAGGGAATTATGTATGCTTTATATAAAGCACAAGATTAAAACAGCAATTAAAATGCTATAAACCCAGAGAAAGGAAGGAGAATAATGTAACCAAACAACTGTGTCATGTGAAGTTCTTTAAGAAAAACTAATCAAATGCTCTGTCTTGTTTAAAGAATCTCAAGCAAAACTATCCTAAGGGACGAGACTGAAAGACTGCCATCTAACCACCATCACCAACCAGGTCCTGTGTCTTTCTGCTTGTCTTGGTCCCATCTATAAACTGAAGATAATAGGAGGGATCTTGGGCAGGAGCTGAGTTTCGATTCTAGTGACCTAAACTTTATCAGAAAGATTTAAAGTAATTCCGAAAAAGTAAGAAAAATTGTTCTTTTGCCTTCATTATAAAAAGGAAGGTATTCACGCAATTCATGAAAAGAGAATACTTCTAAGGAACATCCCGATGGGTGTTAATAACATTGGTGATGTAATAGCAGCAATATCGGTATCCACTTTACATTCCAAAGTGCCTGCAAAGTGCCTGCAGTCTAGATAATTTAAAGAATTACTCTTCAAATCCCACCCAAAGTGCTAAACTGTGATCTTTGGATAGAGATCTCTGAGGTAGCAGATTTAATCACACTCTGGGGGTTTGTATCATTCTTGTTATATATGCAGAGTAATTATAATGCTGTTGTAATTGATTGTGTACATAAATGTAAATTTACTACTTAAAAGTCTCCTGTAATGAAGCTTGAAAAAGACAAAGGTTTTACTGTAGTTTGGCAAGGTCTGAGTTACTGCTGTTACCTGTAACTAACTTGAGGAAGTAGTTCAGTGATCTGTATCAACAGAAATATCCAAAGGTGGTGTCCTATATTTTCAGTCGAAAATCTCTATAATTTTTCCTCTCAACAACAACAACAAAACGTAGAGTGGGCCCAGACAAAAACTTTATCGTATCCACATCTAAAAAACACAGAACAGGTTTAGAAGTGGCTACATTTGCAACTAAAAATCACAAGAGGCTCATGGCTAAAAGCTTTTTGGAATAATTATCCTCATTTGACCATGAAATTAAATTGTGCTGGAACAGGCTGTTTCGGAGCAAATCTAAACGAGAATCTACAGATTTAATTCAGTAGATGGTAGACCACTTTGGACCACAAAATGAGGAAAATCCAGGACATTATTAACATAATCAACCATGGAAACTCTTTCTGTGTTTATTTTTTTAAAGCCAAATTATAGAGATGTACTTAGTTGTTTTAGCCTCTACATAAATTTTCTTTTACCTTTTAGCAAGCAAAGAATAGAAGAATTGTAAGCCCACCTAGCTTCAATTCTTTAAACATGATTATATGTCCCCAGTGATTCTTTCTCTACAACCCATGGATATTAATGGTGAAGTAGGATCCAGTCTACAGGTTTCTTTCTCATTATAAATGGAGAAATTTCAATCTTCTTTTCAACAGCTACTTGTCTCTACTTAAACTGTGCATTACCATTTAAGACCCTACAAATTAACTCATGGGATTCGGTTCAGGATCCTGTCTCTCCTCCTTTTCCAGCCTCCACTTCAGCCATTCCTCTCTCCTTCCATCTGGTTATAGGGGGCTGATTTTAATTCTGGAATGTCACATTCTCTTGAGCTGGTTGGAGCACGCTCACTCTCACTGCCTCCCTATTTTGCCTGGTTAATTCCTTCTCCTTCACTTGCTCCTAAAGGTCCTCCCTAAGCTCTTCCCCACCACCTAAGGCTAAATTAAGACTATCTACTTATTCCCGGTTCTTTAGTACCCTGTGTCTGCCTACCCCCTTCTAATTGTGTTACTTTGTGTCACTAATTGTGTCACTGTGACTTTATGAGTGCCACACAAAGGGAGAAAAGCTGTCCTTGGAGATACTGCCAACATGGGGGTCCAGGTCCCCTTGCATCCCTTTCACAATTTCAGACACATCAGCCCCCTGTGGGCTTTCACTCCCTTAAAAGCCAATTATTTGTATTTTTTGGCCAAAGAGCTGCCCTGAGGCGATCAGAACTTGCTCTGCTGGCTCTTGCACAGAGCACGTAGTACCTGGGAAGTTGTAGAAGTATGAAGGGCCTTAAATAATTGCACCTGTGCGGGGTATACATATCCCACTTCCCTGGTCCCTGGTGGAGAGCTGCTGGGGCGATTTACATCATCTCTAGCACTTTCTGCGGGATTGGCCCTAAGCTACCCTTTGCAGGTCTTTGCTTGACCTTTTTCTCTTCTCTGTCACCTAACCCCATACCCCCTTCCATTTTTTCTTGGGTATTCCAGAATAAACCCTTTCCCATGAGTCCAAGGTCTGCTTCTGAGGACCTCAACCTAAGAGGCTAAGGGGCTCCCCATAAATGCTTGTTGAGTGAATAATGCATCTTGATAACTGGTGCTGGCACAGAATCACTCCAAATCACAATTCGGACCCTCTTATTTTATGGACTGAGGCTCAGAGAGTGTGATTTGTCCAAATGTACTCAGTCAGCCAATGCGGAGCAGGTCTACCAACACCAGTGTTCTTCCCACTAAATTATTCACCCTTTGTTCTGTTATTTGGCAAAGGTCCTTTGAAAAGACTAGTCGGAATGTTTAGTTTTTTCAGTTTTAACCATAATGGTGACAACACTAATAAGAGCTTATGTTTACTGAGTTGGGGTGTTTTTAGTGTTAACTTCTTTTTTGAGAAAGCATGTGCAGAGGAGGGGCAAAGAGAGAGGGCAATAGAAAATTCCAAGCAGGGATATGGGGCTTGAACTTGCAACTGTGAGACCAGGACTTGAGCGGAAATCAAGAGTCAGACACTTAACCAACTGAACCACCCAGTGCCCCTAATATTTATTGAGTTCTTATCATATGTTAGAAAGTACACTAAGTGATTCATGCACATTATTTCATTTGAAATTATGAAATAAGAATTATTATCTTCCCCATCTTACAGATGAGAAAACTGAGCTTTAGAAAGAATAATAACCTTGGCTAAGGTCAGACATCTGCTAATGGCACATCTGGGACTTAAAACTTGGAAGTCTGGACCCAGAGCCCATTCTCCTAAAAACTGTGCACGCTTTCTAACATTAAAAAAAAGATGCAATTGTTCATAGCATTACTTTAGCTTGAAAGAAATATAATTTTAAAGTTCATACTTAGTGTGTTTCTAAGGGTTTCATTTTGAAATTATAGGATTGCAAAGTTTGGAGGCAATGGTTTTTAATCTTTTTTCTTTTGGGGGAGGTCATGGAACCCTTTGAAACTCAGACTGTTTTGGAAGATGTCACACATACACATATAGTACTGAATACAATTTCCAGGTGAATTAGTACCCCTTGAATTCACAGAAATAAGTAAACAATCCCTGTTATAAGGCACATTCAGACTATATTATCAGTAATAAAAAACCTCTAAATGATTAATGGCATATGATGCTGAAGGAGCTGGTGTATGAAAGCCATTAGATAGCCTGGTTCCTGCCTTCTCGGTTTTAACAGGACAGTTCACAGTGGTGGCTATCCCAAGTAGCAAAGGTAACAATTTCCGATAATTTTTTCATTGAAAGTTTTACTGAGACAATTGTAGATTCACATTCAGTTGTAAGACATAATACAGAAAAATCCCTTGTGTACCTCACCAAATTTCTCCCGACAGTGACCTTTTACAAAAGTGTAGTGTCAGATCTCAACCAGAATCCCGACACCTATCTACCAATCCACCAATCCTATCCATACCACCCCAGTTTCACTTGTAGTTATTTGTGCACGTGTATCGAGGGCGACACAATTTTACCATCTGTACAGCTTCGTGTATACATCACTACAGTCAAGATCCTTAATGAGTCCGTCACCACAAACACTCATTATGCTGCTCTTTTGTAACAGCCCCCACTTTCCTCCCACGTGGCCCTCTCATTTCCATTCTGAACTCTTGGCAACCATGAAATCTGTCCTCCTTTTCTAAAATGTTGTCACATCAAAAATGTTATCTAAATGCAATCAAGCGGTAGGTAACGTTGTGTGGCTGGCTTGCCTCACCTGGTTTCATTCTCTGGAGATGCAGCCCAGCTGTTGGTGTATCAGTAGCTCATTCTTCTATTGCTGAGTACGGTTCGCAGTATGAGCGTGGGTCAGTCTTCTATCAAGGCTGTAAACACATTACCACAAACTTTGTGGCTTAAGCCAAAACAAATATATTATTTTATGGCTCTGTAGCTCAGAGTCCCACTGGGTGAGAGTTAAGGTGTTGGCAGCACTGTGCTAGTTTCTGGAAGTTCTTTCCTTTTTTCTTTTCTTTTTCTCTTTTCTTCCCTTTTCTTTCCTTCCCTGTCTTTTACTTTCTTTCTCTCTCTCTCTCTTTCTTTCTTCCTTCCTTCCCTCCTTCCTCTCTCTCTCTCTCTCTCTCTCTCTCTCTCCCTCCCTCCCTCCCTCTCTCTCTCTCTCTCTCTCTCTCTCTCTCTCTCTCTCTCTCTTTCGTGCACATGGAAGCCCGCTTGCCCCAGCACCAGCTGCTCCTTCTCCAAGGTTATTATTTCTCCTTTGAATTGCCTTTGCACCCTTTGTTGAAAATCAGTTGAGCACATTGGCATGAATCTGTGGTCTTTTACACTATGTCGTGTTTCCTCACATGTTCTTTCTCCACTGTTTTAGAAGCTGATTTTCTTAGTCTCAGTTATATTTGATCTTCACTGTGTCTTTCTGCTTGCAAGTCTAATGGCTACCTACAGGAGATGCTGAGCAGCGGAGTACAATATTGCCTCAATAAGCTTTTCTTTAGATGAAATCAGCCCACCATTTTTTTCAATGTTTATACACCGTGGAAACTTTATCTGCCCACATGCACAGCTTTCCAACAAAAATGCGCACAGCTTTTATGTGTCTTTGTTTAGGAGGAGGTAAATATACCCTACTTGAAACAATACCATGGCATTGGAAGTTTGTCTTCTCCAAGCATCATCCACATTTTGTCTTTCTTGTCCTCTCTTCACCCAAATCCTGCAGCCCCTTCTCCAGTCAGAAAAGAAAGAACGAAACTACTTATTTGCAGTTATTGATCGAATACATTGAGATTCATTTTTGCTTGAATGTTGTATCTGCCATTCTTCTATACTTCAAAATTTTTGCTAATTCATGCAGTGTTGTTTTTATTGGGGGAGAGGTTTAAAGACATTTCATAAATCAATAAACAAATCAGATATTTTGTTTTGTTTTCTTTCAGTGATTTGAGAGGGGTACTGAATTTGCTGGATTGGGAAGGGAGATGGCTGGAGTCTTACCAGTTTTAGTTCTGACATTACTAGTATTACTCCTAATGTTTAAGAAGAGCTGTGTTTGTTAAGTTACTAAGTAATTACATGCAATATTTAAAATTTAATCCTCATGATCATTGCGAGATATCATTATACCCAATTTAGACCAGGAAAGTCTGTAAGGGACATACTCACAGTACATATAAACTTAACTGAAGTCTTATGAATACAAGTCAATATTCACTCTAACAAGACAAAGGCAATCTAAAAATAAGAGATGAGAAATGCCATAGCCTTCCTTTATCCCCTCCTCTGGATTCCTTTGAACAATGACATGACCAGGAATCCTCACCTCAACACAGGATGCCCCTTCTGGAACAATACTGCTCGATACCACTTTCTGCAATGACACAAATGTTCTGTATCTGTTCTGCCCAATATGGTAGCCACAAACCACATGTGGCTATTGAATGATTGAAATGTGATTAATGCTAAGAGGGATTAGAATTTTAATGTTAATTAATTCAAATTTAAACCTGAATAGCTATATATATGGCTAGTGTTTGTTGCCTAGGGCAGCATGTTCTAAAGCTTCCCTCTCTTCCCATCTTCATTGGCTGAGCATAATTTGAAGGCCTCTTCTTTCCCAACCATCTCTGATCTTGACCTTCTCCCTAGCCTTACAAAACCACAAATAACTATTTTTTTTTATTAATAGTCTATTAGCAAGTTGGTTTCCATATAACCCCCAGTGCTCTTCCCCACAAGTGACCCCCTCCATGGCCATCACCCTTCCTTCCCCTTACCCCCTCCCTCTTCAGCCCTCAGTTTGTTCTCAGGATTCAAAGATCTCTCATGATTTGCCTCCCTCCATCTCCCCAACTCTTTTCACCCCTTTTCCTTTTCCCATGGTCCCCTGTTAGGTTTCTCCTGCTAGACCTATGAGTGCAAACATATGGTATCTGTCCTTCTTTGCCTGACTTATTTCGCTTAGCATGACTCCCTCTAGGTCCATCCATTTTGCTACAAATGGCCAGATTTCATTCTTTCTCATTGCCATGTAGTATTCCATTGTATATATATACCACATTTTCTTTATCCATTCATCAGGTGATGGACATTTAGGCTCTTTCCATTATTTGGCTATTGTTGAAAGTGCTGCTATGAACATTGGGGTACATGTGTCCCTATGCATTGGCGCTTCTGTATCCCTTAGATAGATCCCCAGCAGTGCTATTGCTGGATCATATGGAAGTTCTATGGATGGTTTTTTGAGGAACCTCTGCACTGTTTTCCAGAGTGGTTGTACCAGTTTACATTCTCAACAACAGTGTAGGAGGGTGCCCGTCTCTCCACATCCTCATCAGCATCTATAGTCTCTTGATTTGTTCATTTTAGCCACTCTGACCAGTGTGAGTTGGTATCTCAGTGTGGTTTTGATTTGTATTTCCCTGATGCTGAGTGACACTGAGCATCGTTTCATGTGACTGTTGGCCATCTGGATTTCCTCTTTGGAGAAATGTCTGTTCAAGTCTTCTGCCAATTTCTTCATTTGATTTTTCATTTTTTGGGTATGGAGTTTAGTGAGTTCCTTGTAGATTTTGGATACTAGCCCTTTATCCGATATGCCAACAAATAACTGTTTAAAACATTTATTATTTTATGGAAGTGTTCAATAATCCCATTTTTATGATCTCTTTTCTGACATTATGAAACCTGTCTGCCTCTTGTAATCAAGTCTCTTATAAGAAAAGTGAAAAACATCCTGATGGACTTCACTCTATCACAGTTATTCTTAAAATTTAATATTATTAATATGTAATACCTCTTTTCTCTTTGCCTCATGATGCTCAGCTTTCTGTTGCCCCCTCCTCCCCACACCAAACTTTTGCCTTCTTGATCCCTCTTCCCCAGGAAATCCTCCAATGGGGTCATCATCTTTTTTGGAGCCATTAGCTTGCCCTTAAAGAACATGCCTCTGTCTTGTAGCCCGTTAAGTAGAAGCATCTTATTATCCCACATTTAGTAAGACCACCCAGAGGGAGTACCCCCTTCCTAGAGCTATGCCACACTCTTACTCTTCCTCCTTCCTGTAATGCCACTCTTCACCTCCTCTCATGTCCATTATTGACGGAAGCCTTTTTCCACAGACTTACTTTTTATCACAAGATCCATCACCGTTCAGATATTTTAATCACAACACATCTGAGATTTCATTGTCTTACCTACTTACTCGATCCCCCTAACCTCAAGGACTTCCACTGTCATTCATCTTAGCTACTGTCTGCCAACTATCCCTGACCTGGACATCATTCAAAAGTATACTTAAGGGTCACCTGGGTGGCTTAGCTGGTTAGGCATCAACTGAGGTCATGACCTCATGAATCATGAGATTGAGCCCTGTGTCTGGCTCTGTGCTGACGGCTTGGAGCCTGCTTAGGAATCTCTCTCTCCCTCTCCCTCTCCCTCTCCCTCTCTGCTCCTTCCTGACTTGTTCTTGTTCTCTCTCTCAAAATAAATAAATAAACATTAAAAGAAGCACACTTAAGCAACTCTGAAACACAGACATTCCAATCTTGATTTCTAACTCCTATACAGAGCTCCCTTCTTCTCAGATAAAGCTACTGCATCTCCTATTTGACTGGTAAAGTCTTCTAAGCCTGATACTCATCTTTCAGCCTCCATCCAGCTTTACTTCTTTCACTGTGCAGCTCAGAGTCTGTCATCTATCATTTCAATTGCTCATTTCCCAATAATCGCTGCTCCCTTCCTTTTGGGCTCTTTGCCACATGCACCTGGTTCATTTGATCTGTCTGCTTCACCTTTCAAACACCTGAGCTGTGATGCGCTGCTGGAAAAGGCACCCTATCAGCCCTCTGTTGTCTATGAATTCGACATATTATTTCTCCCACTTCGGTGGGGTCATCTGTACTGTCAGACTCTTCTATGTCCTCCTTAGGCCCTCTCCACCCCCTTCTCCAGGGAGGACTAACTCTGCAGGGAGATCTCCCCATGGTTTCAGTGACTTTGAGTGGATGGTACTTAAATCCATGTCTCTGGCACTGATCTCTCTCCTTGGGTCCTGGAGGACAGCTCCCCTTGGGTGGCCCCGAGACACCTCAAATGAACGGTGTCCAAAATAAGATCCACCTTCCCCCTCCATCCACCAAGCTGATCCCCCTACATCCCCCATCTTAGCAGATTATACCACCTGACACTTGGCGCACTCAACAGAATTTTAGTTGTCAGATTGACTTTCCTGGTCTTCACTGTTTTACATCCAATCACCAAATTCTCTGGATTTTCTACTCCATTTCTCTCAACGTGTCCCATCTTTTCTTCCCCACTTTTGCTACAGTCCAGATCATGGTCATTTTAACAGAAATCTCAGCCCCTCTTCTGTGCTCTCAATCAGACAGATTCACTAAATTATCTTTAAAACACTATCTTTCTAAGAAATAAAAATTATGTCCTTCACTGAAATTGTCTGACCATCTCCACTGCCTTCAGAATCAAGTTCACATTCGAAGCCCTTCTTCAGCACCTGACTTTGGGTTATCTCTCTAATCTCACTGTCTGCTTCTCCCGTTTCTGCTTTAATTCTACAAATGATAAGCAAGTCACACTGGGGGGCCTCTTTCATTTCCTCATCTGTGATGCAGGCTCTCTCTTGCTCTCTTTGCATTAGGCTTCTCATGCTGCCAGGAATATCTTTACTCACCATTTTATCCTAGTGGGTGCTTACTAGCACCTACTTATTATAATTAGCAGGGCCAGATGAACTCCTTTTAAGAACCATCCCATATAATAACTCACTATTGCTCTTCAAAATGTCAATGTAATGAGAGAGCAAATAAAGTTATGCTAGACTGAAGAAAACTAAAGAGACAGGACAACTGGATGCAACATGTGGTCATGGGGATCCCAAATTAAAGGAGAAAAGACATAAATAAGAGCTGGGCAACTGGAAACAGTGGAATGTGGACTATAGATTAGATAATGGTTTTCTATAAGTGGTAATTTTCTGAATACAAAAACTGGACGTTGGATATAACATCTATTGTTACATGACATTGTTACATTGTTACTGCAATTAAAGGGCAAAAGAGCATGATGCACTCAACTTCTTTTTTTTTTTTTAATGTTTACTTATTTATGAGAGAAACAGAGAGAGCAGGTATGCATGCCTGCAGCAAGCAGGGGAGGGTCTGAGAGAGAGGGAGACAGAGGACCCAAAGTGGGCTCTGTGCTGACAACAGAGAGCTCAGAGAGGAGCTTGAACTCAAGAACCAAAATCATGACCTGAGCCAAGTTGGACGCTTAATGGATTGGGCTACCCAGATGTCCCAACCCAACTTATTTTCAAATCACTCAGAAAAAATAAATTTCATAATCTCATATTGATATGTGCATATGATGGTGTATGCATGGTGATACATGCATGGATGGTAGATAGAGAGATAGATATGATAGGTAGATAGATAGATAGATAGATAGATAGATAGATAGATAGATAGATAATTGATAGATAGATACACACAGAGGCATACATGGAGGGAGGAGAAAGTGATAAACTTGGCAATATATTAAACTTGGTGACTTTAGGCCAAGAGTATAGGAGATCCATGTATTATTCTTGTAACTTTCCTGTAGGTTTGAAATTATTTTACCAAAAAAATGTTAAAAAGGAAGTTCCAGGATTTTTGATTTCCACTTTTGAACTGTTGTCAAGCAAATGTGTGAACTTCTGTTCTCATCATTATTTTGGGTGTATAAGAGCTAAAATGAAAGATGTTATGGAAATTCTTAAGCATAAAATATTTCATTTTTTAAAAATGCTGGGTACAAGCCAGAAGACTATATTGTAAGTATAATTAATCATATGCAATGTCTAGAAAAAATTGTGAGAATGCGCAAAAGAACATTATCAATGGGTGATGGTGGAATGGATGTTGGTGGAATTTTATGTAATTTTTTTCTTTTTTCTTTTTGTTTATTTTTAAAAATCTGAATGCAGTTAAGTATATGTATATCAGTTAATAACATTGAAAATACCATCTAAAGTGCTTTAACAATGAACAGAAAAATAGAAAAGAAAGAAAATAAGCTCCATTTCCCCATAACCTTGGCTGACAGGATCTGGGAGCAAAGCACATTTAGACAGAGCTGTCTTTAAGAGCATCTTAGGTTACTTAATTATCTATATACCCAAGAAGTCGAAGTATGTCTTTCTTCGAGAAAAAATTATTCATAAAAATTTTATAGGCTTAAAACACGTGACAAATTTTCAAGTCTCTTTTCCTCATTTCCATTCCTTTCCCGACAAAATGGCAACCTTGCCCTTTGGACATATTCTTGTATCACAATAGATCATGACCATATTAAACACAGACTTCTCATGCCAAATCTCTAAACTCTTAAATTCTAGGTCTTATAATTAGATGGTGTATATTGTAGGTTGTTGAAGGACAGGGACCCTACATGTTTTAACCCCTGTTGAGAACCCAGCACATATTGATTTTTAACAAATACTTTATGCAGAAATCACACCGTCTTGCTTAAGCTGCACATTTTCTGCTTCTTCTCCTTTGGTTGTCAATTTTAATTTAGTACTGCAACTTGGGTTTTAGTTAATAACAGTATAATTCAGTATTGCTTACTCATCAGATCTAATGGTTTGTGTCTGAATTCAGAGCCCCTCGTGAGTGTGTCCCCAAAGCACCTGATACCTCTTCCTGTGACTGTATTTCCCAGACTGCACTGCAATGGCCTGTGTACTAGTCTGCGCCACCCCCTAGGCCTAACCCAGGAGAACATAAGCTCCTTGAAGCATTTTATTCACATGTCTTGAATGCTGTGTGGCGTAGAATAGGTTTTCAATGAGTATTTTGCATTGTTGATAAATCTAATGTGACATATTTATTTTAGGATGAAGAAATAGAGACCTTGGGGTTTAGGCATCTTATCTGGGACCACACAGCTAAATGCCTATAGAAAATAAGGACCTGGACTTCTCCATTACTAGCCTTTGCTTTTTCTTCGACAATATAATTCTGTCTTTGCTTTTGAACATCTGCATATATTCATAAACACATAAATGTTTTTCTCCAAAAGAAAAGCTGTAGGGAGTGTGAAATTGCTCATTTTATGTCAGCTACCTTGTTTGTCTGCCCCCATCCTAAGGTCCCGTCTTATCCAGCTTGGTCTTAGGCAATTGCTTTATATCTAAAACTGTTACTTTTGTCTTTTGATCTCAATAGGAGCTCAACTATGACCTTTTACATATGCATAAGTGGTTCATAATTGTTCATTAACTCTCTAAATTAGAACTAGAAATCCGATAGTGAGTTTCTGTGTGGTATCTGCATCTGTTTTCTCCATAAGGAGGAAAAAAAAAGTAGTGGCCAATTAGGTGGATGGATAAAGGAGCACAAGACCTCCATCAATGAAACAACTTGCTTATAATTTTAGTAGATAATTATGATAGAGATCATTAACTGCTTCCCAACTTTTAATAATAGGATGCCACATTTTAGCTGGTCATATGGACCCTCAGCCAAAGACTCCATTTTGCAGTTTTCTTAGCAACAACAGCTAAAGGTGGCCTATATGAGTAACTTGTAAACAGAGGAATAAAAATGGAAGGGATATGTGCAGTATCTGGTTCATTCCCTTAAAGGGAAAGAATCTGCACCCCCTTTCTCTCTCCCTCTGTGTGCCTGCTGGACTCCTGGTACATTCGTGGTAGACGGAGCCGCCATCTTCAAATCTTCTCACACATTCAGTGAGAAGAACGTCAGAGCAAGAAGATATAAGGAGCCAGGATCCCCGATGACTGTCCAGCCCATACCATTTATCTTCCTTTTGTATGAGACAGAAATAAACTCCTGTGTTACCTATGTCACCATTATTTCGAATTTATCTATTCCATCAGGCAAACTTATAGCCTATGAAATATAATCTTTATTGAATGCTATTCAATCAAAATCTTAATAGATTTGTGGAGTATGAAATAATAAAAATGGAATAAAACATTAACCAAAACAACTTGAACATAAAGTGAATACATATGATCAATAAATCTACCCATTTAAAAGCTATCAGGAATAGGCAGATAATTAGTATTTATACTCTATTGAGCATTTTAATTATCTTTTTCTGGAAATAAGCTTAGGAGACACACTTCTAACAAGAAGAAGACTGAAACCCAGTGAGTGTCAAACAAATATATGCTTTCAATAAGTGAGTACCCATTCTTACCTGAAGGATCCTATTGTCACACGTACAACTTTCGCCTCTTACTTCCCATCACTCCTTCAGACAATTCCCTGTCCAGCTAAACTGAGTTACCTAGTTTGATGCAGGAATCACTGTGTCATCATACTCTGGTGCTTCTTTCTCAACGTGACCAGCACGTAGGTGCTCAATTTTAATGTATGGAAAGAATAGATAAACATTTTTTTTCACTGCAGAGTACCTGCCCCATCTCCAAATCTCTTTCTCATCAAACCTAGCGTACAAGCCTCAAAACTCATCTCCTCCAAAAAATTCCCCTCAAGGCCCCAGCTGGAAAATATCTATTTCTCTGAATTTTCATAATACCTTTTCTGTGTCTTTCTAGCATCACTGATCACTATGTTCTGTTGCAGAAATTCATATTTATGTCCTCTTCTCTCTTATGTAGAGCTTGAAAGCAGAGTACATATATTGATATGTAACATGATATACATATATTTTGTAAATATATTTTTGTTGTGAATTATCTCGAGTGGTTTTGTTGACTAGGCATGGAGAGAGAACAATGAACGAAAAGAAAATGAGAGAGATCTATTCATTTAATCTCTGTGGACTTCTTAAGCAGCAAATGGCTACTGGATTAAATGAGGTGAACTATGGAAATATGGTTGGGTAAGTTTTTCAAGTGGTTTTATATCAGTTTCCTCACTGGTATTCCAAGGGCTTCATCTTTGCCTTATAGCATTATGCATTATGACAGAAGTAGAAACAAAGACTATAACAACACAGCTACGGAGCCACCGAAGCAGGCAGTCCACGTGACAGAAGAATGTTATGGAATGCTAGAAGGATACATTTTCCCTATCCTGAGTTACAGCTAAACAGACTGAACAGGCCTGGAAACAAGGAGGAAGCAAGGGGACACACATAAACCACTCCAGAGGGTTGTGGGGTGGGGGAGTGTGAGCAGTGAATTGCCCCTCTTGATGCCATTCTTTGAGGATTACCAATTATCCGGATGTTGCCCATCAATGTTCTAGCTGTAGAGATGCTCATTTGTGTCCAAGGCTCTTCCCAGGGCCCCTCACCCCACATCATCCAACTAGTCCAAGGCGGACCACTACTCCTGAGCCAAGATGGAGAGATTAGCATGTGTTGGGGGGGGTGGTGGGCACGTTTGTCTTGGAGTGATGATGGCATGAAAGAAAGGCATGCACTTGGCCAACACAAACATAATTAGTTTGAAGTTTACTGCCAAGATGGCAGAGCAGGGATTGCATTTTTCTGTTCAAGAGGTTCTTAGAGAAGATGAAGTTTATGGGTTTTTTTGTGTTTGTTTGTTTGTTTGTTTGTTTGTTTGTGAGAGACAGAGAGAGACTGTGCAAGTAGGGGAGGGTCAGAGAGAGATGGAGATACAGAATCCGAAGCAGGCTCCAGGCTCTGAGCTAGCTATCAGCATCGAGCCTGACTCGGGGCTCGAACCCACGAACTGTGAGATCATGACCTGCGCTGAAGCCAGATGCTTAACTGACTGAGCCACCCAGGTGCCCCGAGAAGATGAAGTTTAAATTAAATCTTTATGAAGATGGTAAAGAAGGCCTGAAAAGGAATATTAAAATGGGAAGTCAACAGCAGGAATGAGCAAATCATGAGGTGGGAGATGATTGATTGGTGATGTGAAACAGTGATGATGATGAACAGTAAGAAATAAATTTAAAGGTGCAGTGAAATAAGTTGATAGAAGACTTTGAACATTCTGTCTGGGTCCAAATGTTCACGTTCTTGTGTCTCAGTGTCCTGAGTTTGGGAGATTTTAATGAGTCAAAGTTTCAAGAAATCAAGCTTGGAGGTTGACAGGACATTCAAGAAGATGGGGTGCCTGGGTGGCTCAGTTGGTTAAGCGTCCAACCTTGGCTCAAGTCATGATCTCATGGTTTGTGGGTTCGATACCTGTGTCCGGCTTTGTGCTGACAGCTCAGAGTCTGCAGCGTGCTTCGGATTCTGTGTCTCCTTCTCTCTCTGTCCTTCCTCCACTCATGCTTTGTTTCTCTCTTTCTCAGTAATAAATAAACATAACTTTTTTTAAAAAAGGAAGATAACTCAATGATAACGGTAATGGATAGTTTAGACTCAGAATGGATTGATATTTTCCCCTGAGTATTTTATTTCCCAACTATTAGTCCAGATCTGCCATATCAAGTTGATTATGATAGAATCAAATCAATATCCTCAGGTCAGATTTCTTATGCAACATTTTAAGTGCCCATTTATACAAAGAAACAACCAAATAAAAATAGTGCACATTTAGTATGCAAAGAATCTTTACAAAAACATCTTAACATATGATATTCTTTTAAAAATTGGATAAAGTTTCTCCAGTTTCTTTCTAAGATAAAAATAAAACCTGCAGCATTACTAAAAAACTATAATTTTAATAAACAAAACATATAAAGTATTTTAATAACCAATAAGCCATCTCTCATATTTAAGGCAGGTATAAGGATGAAACTTATGGTTTGTTTTACATTTTCTTTTCCAGAATGTAGCCAGCTCATCATGTCCAAAAAAGAGAGAACTTATAGTAATTTTATCTTACAAGAACTATTGAAAAAATTATTATAACTGAACATTTATAAGTTCACATTTGTTCATTCTTCTTATAAAAGAGTTTGTGTTAAATCATTTGGATTTTAAACTATGACAGAAAAAAATGGCACTTGGTGACACTAATGAGTATGCTTTCCGATCACAATGGAATGGACTAGAAGCCCACAACAGAAAGATAGGAAAATCTCTAAATATATAGATACTAAGAACAAACACACTGCTAAATAACCTATGGGTCAAAGAGGAAGTTTCAAGGAAAATTTAAAAAAATTATAGAACTCATATGGTAGCTCATGTGGAATCTAAACAAATAAAACAAATGACTTTTTAAAGCATAACCAGATTTATAAATACAGAGAATATGTCAAGTAATGGGCAGAAGACATGAACAGACACTTCTCCAAAGATGGCCAACAGACACATGAAACAATGCTCAGCGTCACTCATCAGGGAAATACAAACCAAAACCGCACTGAGATACCACCTCATGCCAGTCAGAGTGGCTAAAATGAACAAATCAAGAGACTATAGATGCTGGCGAGGGTATGGAGAAATGGGCACACTCCAACACTGTTGGTGGGAATGTAAAGTGGTGCAGCTGCTCTGGAAAACAGTGTGGAGGTTCCTCAAAAAACTATCAGTAGAATTCCCCTATGGCCCAGTGATAGCACTGCTAGGGATTTACCCAAGGGATACAGAAGTGCTGATGCATAGGAGCACATGTACCCCAATGTTCATAGCAGCACTGTCAACAATAGCCAAAACATGGAAAAAGCCTAAATGTCCATCACCTGATGAATGGATCAAGAAGATACACACACACACACACACACACACACACACACACACACACACAAAATGGAGTATTACATGGCAATGAGAAAGAATGAAATCTGGCCATTTGTAGCAAAATGGATGGACCTCGAGGGTGTCATACTAAGTGAAATCAGTCAGGTGGAGAAGGACAGATACCATATGTTTGCACTCATAGGTCTAATAGGAGAAACCTAACAGAGGACCATAGGGAAAGGAAGGGGGAAAGAGAGTTGGGGAGAGAGAGGGACGCAAATCATAAAAGACTATTAAGTTCTGAAGAAGAACCAAGAGGTGAAGGGGGAGGGGGAGACAGGGAAGGGGGTAGTGGTAATGGAGGAGGGCACTTGTGGAGAAGAGCACTGGGTGTTGTATGGAAATCAATTTGACACTAAACTCTTATTTAAAAAAATAAATGTAAAAAAAAATACAGAGAATAAACTGATCACTGCCAGAGGGGAGAGGGTGGGAGGATGGGCAAAATGGGTGAAGGGAAGTAGAAGATATAAACTTCCAGGTATAGAATGAATAAGCCATGGGGATGGAAGGCACAGCACAGGGAACATACTCAGTGGGACTGTGATAGCCTTGCGTGGTGCCAGATGGTCGCTACACTCCTGGTGAACATACAGATCTGTCTAATCACTGTGTTGTACCACTGAAACTAATGTGATGCTGTAGATCAACTATACCAAAAAAATTTTAAGTAAAATAAAACTTTTTGATTATATATATAAATATGATTAAATATGTTACGATTATATATAATATATTTATATATAAATATGCTTAAATATAAATGTGATTAAAAATTATGGGGCACCTGGGTGGCTCAGTTGGTTAAGTGTTTGACTTCAACTCAGGTCATGATCTCACAGCTTGTTGAGGTTGAGCGCCGTGTCCAGCTCTGTGCTGAAAGCTCAGAGCCTGGAGCCTGCTTCAAATTCTGTATCTCCCTCCCTCTGCTTCTCTCCTGCTCATGCTCTCTGTCTTTCATAAATGAATAAATGTTAAACAAACTTTTTTAAATGAGAATTCAACATTGTGGGGCTTAGTTAAAGTAGCACCAAGAGGGAAATTTATAGCATTAAATCCTCATATGAGGCAAGAACGGGAGTCTTGAATCAATCATTTGTGTTGCATCTCAATAACCTAGTAAAAGAAGAGCAAAATAAGCCCAAAGCAAGCAGAAGGAAGAGGGAAAAAAGATTAGAGAAGAAACCCACGAAATTGAAAATAGAGAAACAAAAAGAAAATCAATGAAACTAAGGTGGTTTTTTTAAAGATTTATAAAATTGACCACCTGCTATCCATATAGAAGAAAAGAGATAAGACACAACTTTCTATGACTAGGAATGAAACACATGATATGGTAAACAAGCTGTGAGCTACACGCATACTGTGAAATACTACTCAGCAATGAAAAAGACCAACTATTGACACAAGGTGCAACTTGGACACATCTCTACTTCATTACAAAAAGCTTATTCCGTTTATATTACGTTCTTGAAGAGAGGACAGATTCATGGCTGCCAGGTGTAAATCAGGGGATGAGAATGAACAGAGTGAATGCATGTTTATCAAGCATGAGGATCCTGGGCAGTGAAAACACTCTCGACTGAACCAGTGTTAATATCCGGGTTGCGACATTATACTCAAGTTTTGCAAGATGTCCCATTAGGGGAAACTGGGTAAAGAGTACAAGGATCTATCTTTCCAGATTATTTATTACAACTGCATGTCAGTCTATGATTTTCTCAAAAAAGCCCCACAAACATTGAGTTAAAAACACTATAGGAAAAATAGAAGTTGGAGGAAACAATGAGCATTTGCTTTAAAAAAACTTTTTGCTCTGTCCTGAGTTTCAATATTCTCTGAGTTTAAAACTCATTTTTATTTGGTGCACTAGAAACACAAAGCTGAAATTTCTTTTACAAGTGAATTATAATGTCTGGTTTTGTGCCAGAAGCTACCATCAGGATCAATTGTAGAAGCCTCTATTTCTGTTTTTAAGCCAAAGATTCTTAAGTGAATGAAATGAATTTTACATCCTTTCATTTTCTTTGCAACACCCTTAGCTATTATTTTTTTTGATTACTGCAAACTGGCAAAGCCTGAAATTAAGTCACTAGGCATAGTCTTCTCCAACAACAGGGCTCTTTCCCTGAGTCCCTGAAACCTCAGTTGCTGTCTTTTGGAGTGACTGAATCCTGAAAATTCCCCCCCTGCCCCCCCTTGGGGATAGATTGCCCTTGATACTGACCGAATTCCTCATAACCTTAGATCCTTGAGGGGAAAACAGGAAGGGAGAGTTTGTCTTGCCCAATGGATTTGGTCAGGTTCTAACAGTAAGTCAGTTACTCTTTTTCCCAATTGGGGTTAGCAGTGCTCATGGAAACTCTTTGAGCATTTTAACTTGACAGGTTTTTAGTGACCATATGCTTCAACAGGGCTTATTATTCCCACCAGCAAAGCCTTCATGGATGGCATTCTGTGGAAGGTCCTGAAAGAAAACAGGGGTGGGGAAGGAGGTGGGTTGGTTGTGAATGACTGAACAACTCTTGGTCTGCAAAGAAAGCCTTCTGGCGAGCACACCACCCAGCCGTGTTAGGAGAGCAGAGCCGGTGAGCCCACAGCACATGCTAGCATCCATTTCCAAGATCCTTTTGCTCTGGGTTCCCTGACCGGAATCCTTAGAAGCTGGGGCCTCTTGAATATTGAGAACTAGTATCTGGGGATTCCTAAAGCCTATTCTCATCAGCCCTAGAGACTTTGCAGATCTACTTAAAGTTTCTAAAATGTAAATATGCTTGGATCTAAACTGACTTTCTAAATATGGCTTTTAACTGAACAGCTCAACACAAGATTGTCCTTTTGAAATCTCCATAATCTGATCACAAGGTATACAGAGGGTATTCAAACTTTTGGTACTTTTAATGTGCCTATTTATATTTTGATTTTTTTTGAAATATAAATTGGCTAAACATGTTTGGTGATTTGTTTTTGTATATACAGATATATTTAATTTAAAATGCTTCCTGGGCTATTGGAGATTGTTCAATAAACATTTGAAATACTTTGTTTTGACACTTTAGTTTCCTAGTATAACTTTCTCTTCTATACTTCAATGATCTACAGAAAACCAAATGCTCAGACTGAGCATATTTTGTCTGCGGGTTTCACACCAGATGGAAAGGGGATGAACTAGAATGAATTTACAAAGAATCTGTAAAGCATGGGGAGAAAAGCAAGGATGCTAAAAGCGAAAAACAGTATGAGTCCAGAAGTGTCACAAAACTGTTGTATTTTTGCAAGTGAATCAAACCCCCTAGACTAAACAACTTTGTTGACTGAACTATAGTTTAAAGGACCAATTTCCTGGAGGGCATTAATTTGGTCCCAAGCAAAAATGACCTATCAGATCATTTCATGTATCTTTCCTTAGAAAACAGAATCTAAATGTCCATCACCTGACGAATGGATCAAGAAGATGTGGTATATATTCACGATGGAGTACTACATGGCAATGAGAGGGAATGACATATGGCCCTTCATAGGAAAGTGGATGGACCTTGAGGATGTCATGCTGAGTGAAGTAAGCCAGGCAGAGAAGGACAGAAACCATATGTTTGCACTCATAGGTCTAGCAGGAAAACAAGAGAGACCTAATGGAGAACCAAGGGGAGCAGAGGAGGGAGAGAGAGTTGGGGAGAGAGAGGGATGCAAAACTTGAGAGACTATTGAATGCTGAGAATGAACTGAGGGTTGAGGGGGAAGGGGGAGGGGGGAAAAGAGGTGGTGGTGATGGTGGAGGGCACTTAAGGGGAAGAGCACTGGGTGTTGTATGGAAAACAATTTGACAATAAAATATGGAGGAAAAAAAAAAGCAACGAAAAATGAAAAAAAAAGAAAACAGAATCTAAACATTAAAAAAATTTAATATATGTTAATTATATACAAGTAATATATAATAATGCAAATTAATTATTAATATAATAATGCATTAATAATCATTGTATATAACAATATATTAATAATTAGCTATTGTTGTTATATAATATTAACAATAATAAATAATATGAATATATTTATATTAGACATTCAAAGTGGAACTATTCTAAATAAATATCTAATTTGAATGTAAATTTTAAAAAAGTTTTTAATGTTTATTTTTATTTTTGAGAGAGAGACAGAGTACAAGTAGGGGTAAAGGCAGGGAGAGAGGGACAAACAGAATCTGAAGTAGACTCCAGGCTCTGAGCTGTCAGCATGGAGACTGATGTGGGGCCCCAACCCATGAACTATGAGATCATGACCTGAGCCAAAGTTGGACACTCTGCCAACTGAGCCATCCAGGTACCCCTGAATAGACATACTTTTAAACCTGGTGTTTTGAAGGGAGATGGGTACTAACCACATCTGAGGAAGTTCTCTATCAGGTACATTCACTGAAGGAATAAATTCAAAAGTTCTGTGATCCCAGGAAGAGGAAAAGAGCACAACGTCCCAGGTGTCATTAATTTTTGGCTGAAGGCACATTGCCAGAGAGGCAAGCGATCTGTTTCCTAGATGACACCGGCAGCTGGCCTCATGTCCAGGGGCCTGTGTAGCCCTGCGTTTGGAGGACTCCCCTTTTGAAGGACACTCCCCATGGGCTCACCACTCAAAGTACATCCTCACAATCCCATATCCCTCTGAAGTCAGAACACAGGGCCTCCTACCCAGTGCTTCCAAAGCAAAGAGGCTACCATTTGGCACGATGCCTTTGACAGATGTCTATCCTGTGCGTTCACAATAGGAATGTGAAAGAATAAATGTCACCTAATGTCCACCAGTGGCCCGGCCATCAGGAAGACTGAATACTTCCCCTGGGTATCTTCTCTCTCTTCCTAGTTCCATAAATCCCACGTCTCCCCTCGCAGCCCACTTCCAGCCTCCCCAACACTTGACTTTTCCAGGCAATCCCACTGTGGTATGATGCGACTCCTTTCTCTTTCTCTGTCATTTCTATTCTCAGAACTGGAATCATTCATTTTGCAACTGCCATCCTGAGATAGGAGGTCCTATGAAAAATCAGTTTTCACTTGCTTTGGGGCTCTTGGACAAAACCTATGGCAATTCTTTCTTCCTAGGGGACATAAATGTGACTATTTTCCCAAGTCAGGCACTGCAGGGCTCCAGGCAGCCTCCCCAAAAGAGAGATTCATACACACAATGGGTGAAGAATCAACAATGTCTGTAGAATTTCAGTGAGCCCCTCTTGTTTCTATTAGAGAATAAATACATGCTTGCTTCTCAGTGTCCTGACTGAGGTAATGTCAACTGTCTTGAACAAGGTAATAGATCGACAGCTAGGACAGCTGTTGGGCTGGGAGGAGGGGGGGAAAAAGATTCAGAGCAATTGCCCCTGTGTGCTCATAAATCCTGGCTATGGTTTGGCAGAGCTAGGCAAAGCCATCTGCCTACTCCCCAAGGCTATGTGAACTATGTCAGTGTGCAGATCTGAACCACCTCTGATAGAGAGGTAGAAGCAGTGAGTGTACTACAGAAATGAAGAATAAAAGGACAGAAAAACTCTTTGAGTGCATTCCCTTCCTGTTTCCTTTCAATTAGGAGTCTGCAAGTCTTGCTCTAAATATACCATTTATCACTCTAGTCCCTCTTTTCTTCCTCTCTCTACTAGCCTGATTCAGTTCTTCCTTCATTCACTCAAGACTGTGTGTTACTACATTTTTTTAATGAAATCATTTTTTCTCTCCCTAAGTTTTAACTTTAGGGATTTTCCATTTCCTAATTTAGACCTCAAGAGTCTCCCTTCTGTTTCCTCCCTGGAAGGATGAATGATATCCAAGTTACTGAGCAGCCAATAATTTTGTAGAGTAAGATAATGTCACTTCATGGGCATGCGTGCCTATTTGATGGACTGCTTAATTTTGGTCACCCAACTCAGCCTGGCACAGAGGATCAGGAAGAGAAAGTGGGAGCTACGTTCAAAGATGGAGTTGGACCACAGCCTTCTCAACCATTGTGAGGGCCCGGGCTTCCAGTCTGTGGGAGGTGGGTTGCGATCTGACTTTTAACAGGATCGACCTGACTGCTACATTGAAAATAGCCCGAAGGTTGGGGGGACAAGGGGGTGCAAAACAAGAAATTACAGCCGGTTAGACAAAAATAGCATTTGAGTTAGTAGCAGAGAGTTGAATTCCGAATTAAAAAAAAAATTCCCTGATGAATTGGGTGTAAACTATAAGTGAAAAAAAAAGTTAAGGCTGATGCAATAGTTTTAAAATATTGCTACAAATCCTTAACAATCCTCCCCAGAGAAGTAGGAGACTAATAAGCTTCCCCTTCAGGGCCGGCTGGACTTAGTGATGTGCTTCAAATGGATAGAAAGGGATGGAAGGGCTGACGTTGACTCACAAGTTTAGGACATAAAACGTCCTGTGGTTTCCTTCTTTGCACTCTCCCTCAGGCACTCGCCCTAGGGGAAGCCAGCTGCCAAGTCATGAGGACACTCAAGGTGCCTTCCGGAGAGACCCATGGGTTAGGAACTGAGGCTTCTTGCCAACAGCTGTCTGAGTTCGGTCATCTTGGAAGTGGGTCCTGCAGCCCCAGTCAGACCTTCAGATGATGCAGCATACTCATCAGATGTCACATTATGCATGACCATGTCTCAGCAACCTCATGAGAGATTCTGAGCCAGAACTACATGGCTCCTGATTTTTTTTTCAAAATTAAGAAGTCAGAAGACCCATGGAATTATGAAAAAAATAAGTATTTGTTGTTTAAAAAACAAACAAATGAATCATTATAATTTAATTAAATCATATTCACAAATATCGATAAAGCTTCAGATTACATAATGTAGTAAGTATATTGATGTGATTCCTGAATTCTCTCACATAGTAAATGAGAAAAGAAACCTATAACAAAATCTGCTACCTTGGCCATCACCTTATCATAACGCAAGACTCCATATCTGTATTATTTTTTTTAAATGCTAAAGAGGTCGCTAGTCATCAGTATGGAAAAGGAGAAGAAAAGGCATATACTTTTATATCCATGAGTTAATCATATTCAACTTCAACTGTGACCTAGCCCTCACTGAGAAATCTTGGCAGCATTGGTAGGGTCGAGGGATGGCTCTGTAGAATGACCATATGGCTACCTTGTTTAAAATATTAACAGGGTGCCCGGGTGGCTCAGTCAGTTAAGTGTCTGACTTTGGCCCAGGTCATGATCTCACAGTTTGTGGGTTCCAGCCCCACGTTGGGCTCTATGCTGACAGCACAGAGCCTGGAGCCTGCTTCAGATTATGTGTCTTCCTCTCTCCCTGCCCCTCCCCTGTTCATGTTCTCTCTCAAAATAAATAAACATTAAAATTTTTTAAAAATTATTACCAAATGCTAAATTTCCTGCTACATCCTCTTTCTCTTTCTTGATAATTTTCTAACAATATCAGCTATGAAATAGGCTGGCCTCACAAGGGGAATGGGTGACACATACAGGCTTCAGGGAAAGCACGAGAAAAAAACTACAACTTCCTCCATTATTATTAGAGAAAAACATGTGCTTTGAGGGGTGCAAAAAGAAGCACTTTGTTAATTATCATTTTGGGAAGGTTATTTATAAAGAGAAGGTTCTGGAATGCTTTTCCAATTTGAGGAAAAGTTCACCAGCATTCTCTTCCATGGGTAGAGCTGCAGATAGTCAGGAACGGCAGCTTCCATTCCAGCATTCATTTGCTGGATAATTTTAATCAAAGTCACAGCTGACATTTGGATAGCACTTTACAGTTTATAAAGCACTTTCAGAGGTATGAAGAGATTTGTCATCTACATCACAGCTCGTGAAATGTGGATGTATAAAGTTGACAGATGGGATCCTGATTCTCAGGGAAGTTTGGAATCGCTTTGGTCCACAGAGCAGTTGGTGGCAGAGGTGGTATTCAGAAGTGGGTCTTCTAACTTCAGGCCCACTTCTCCATAGCTACTTCTCTAAATCAACCAGTTGTCCTTAAAAATAAGACACCTAGCCCCATTTTAGGGATCTAATAATAGCACAAAAATTATCACTACCATTCAAGGAACAAAATGATACATTGCTCTAAGAAAGACCGGTGGCTAGAATTCTTTCACTGGAGTTAGTTTGGGATCTAGATCTCTCTGACACTACATTCCTTTGTGTGAGGATACAAGAAATTTACATCTCTGAGCAGCTAATACTTTTCAAGAATAAAATAATCAACTTCACTGAAGGGGTATACGCACCTATTGGATGTACTACTTCATTTTGACCACCCAACTCAGCTGAGATTGGAGGATGATTCTTTATCATGAACCTAATAATTGTTTTCTAAAATCAACAAGAGCTAATATTGAAATTCTCTTACAAAAGTCATTGCCCAACTCATAAAGAGAGAAAAGCAAAGCCCCAAAAAGTTCTATAATTATCCTAGAGACGTATCAGGATTTTATTTTTCCACTGGTATCTATTATCATTGGAAATGTGAACCATCATGAAACATTGGTCTTTTCTCCCAGATCCAAAGCAGAAGGGAATAGAACATGCAATTTTTTCCTATAGTACATTTTAATGAAACGATTAGTTCAAACTCCATAAAATCTTTTTAGACCAATCTAGAACTGTGAATTAGGAGATTTTACTTTGATGTTCAACAGAAAGTAGATGAATTTTTAGTCTTCAAACCTATATGTAATTATAATATCTTGGTGTATACAATGGCCATTATTTAGTCCTATTTTCCAAACTTCCATTAGTTGTATTAAAGCCATTGATACTTCATATTACCATGAAATGGTCTCTGAATAATTTTTAGTTTCATAACTAAAATCAAATATTTTCTAAAAATCCCAAATGTCTTACTAGCTCAAAGTGACTGTAAAAATGATTATGAATGGTCATGCCAAAGAGTCAGTACTTATACATATACTCATTAAAAAAATAGAATAATCGAGTGAAGGATAAGCTTAAGCTGTGTCTCTCCTTTATGTGGTGTTATTTCCAATGTCATGGAGAAATGAGAGGATAAGTAGCACATATGACCAGAGATCTACAGGAAGAAAACTGCCTTCTGTTATAATAATGTGGTTATTTACAGGCTGATTAACAGCAAGGAACTCACAACCAAATGCATGTGTTTAAGTAGCAGGACACCCCGAGTTAACAGAAGCTTACCCCCTGGATTTGCCAGTGTGGACATTAACTAAATCCCAAGCATACTCTCAGGTCCGTGTGTGATGACTTGGTACATATACAGCAAACTCTATTTGCTGTCAGATGGAAAGAGAGGCAATGACTTTAACAAACATAAAAGCACTTCAGGTAATTCTTAGGCTGTGATTGTTTTACAGATGTCTACATATGTAAACATTGACCAAATTGTGCACTTAAAAATGTAAAATAATGTATTTGTTCATGATTTTTCAAGTAACATTTTAAAGATTGTTCTGACATAATTCTTGGGCACTCTAACTTCTGTTTATGTATAAATGGTGATCATATTAGTATTGTTTGCCTATTCTGAATTATTCTTATTAAGATAACATATTGTGTTGTAGTGGATTTTGTGTAACACAGAAAATGGAAAAGTTGCTCATTTTGTCTTAGGAGAATATTTCACTTTTGATAAAAAGGTCAAAGAGAAATAAAAACGTTGAGGAGAAAAAAAAAAAGAATACATCAGTGGGTCAGGGATATTGGAATGCTTTTCTACACTCTCCTGATACAGACCTTAATAAAATGACTTTATTTTTATTTCAAAAGTAGGCAATCTTCTAATCAGGTAGTTTGTATTTGAATGAAACACAAAAATGCATTACAAAGCCAAAGGGAAATGATTTGGCCATCAGATACTGTTACTCTTAGAAATGTGATGCATCTCTCCAAAACTAATTAAGAAAGCTTTGTCAACTTATGCTCTCATTACTATTGGCTCACATTTAAACAAATTTTTTAATGTTATTTATTGAGAGAGAGTGAGTGTGTGTGTGTGTGTGTGTGTGTGTGTGTGTGTGAACCAGGAAGGGGCAGAGAGAAAGGGAGACCCAGAATCCAAGCTGTCAATCCACAGCATGATGTGGGGCTTGAACTCATGAAATGCTGAAGTTGGACACTTAAATGACTGAGCCCCCTAGGCACCCCAACTATTGGCTCACATTTGAGAGAAGAGCAAATGCATGCCTTTATTCTGCAAACATTGATACATACTTCTAACCCAATTGCCTCAAATCATTTCTTGGTAGCCTTCCAAATGATAATTATCTCAGGGAAAAATATCTCAAAAAGTGACACCATTCTGGAGGAAACGAGTGTGACTGGGCAATGAGGTTGAGAGGAAGAGGGGTTCCCAGCACACCACCCTGGCTTTCTCTTCCAGCATTTCAAGAGATGGCCCGGTCAAAAAATAAAGGTTCTCAGACAGTGGCAGTCTCCAAACATGTGACAGTTGGCTTGAAATGATATCTAGCCACTAACTAACCTATAGAATTTGCTGCCCTTATGATTATCATTATATAGGAGTGGAGGATAACAAACTCACCTCAACACAGTGGGCCCACTTAAGAAGTGAGCAAAAGGGCACATAACAATTGAAACAACGGAAGTGATTTCTACCAAACAGAGCAGTGCCACTGAAAATGTCATCACCTCAGTGTCATTTGCAAATTTACATGCATGCAATGGTGGAGATGAATGGTGGAAAGTCAGCCCCTTACAACATTTTAGAAGTGGGAAAGGGAACTGTGATTGGGCCTGCATTTCACAAACACATATTATGGTTAACATTTTTCAAACTTCTGGGACATAGTTCTCTATGTGGCTTCCTGCGTTCTCTAGACAAAAGGAGACCACCATTGAATGTCTTTAAGTTTTGTGTTATTTTGCTGCCAGAGTTGATGTTCCTTAGTGTGTGGAAAGGATTGGTGGGTGGAATTACTTCAGTAACAGAAAAGAAAAATGAATTAATCTTCGAGTCCTTTATCTTAGAAGGCATGGGCAAAATAAGCTCTTGAATAATAGAGAATTATTTCCCACGAACTACTGAAATTCCATTTCTTTGTTTCCCCTGCCTCCTTCCCTCTTCCTTCTTTCCTTCCATTCTTCCTTCCATCCTCCCTTCCTTCCTTCCTTCCTCCCTCCCTTCTTTTCTCTTCCTCTCTCTTTCTTCCTCCCTCCCATCCTTTCTCTCCCTTTCTTCCTTCTTTCTTTCTTTCTTTCTTTCTTTCTTTCTTTCTTTCTTTCTTTCTTTCTTTTTTTCTTTCTTTCTTTCTTTCTTCTTTCTTTCTTCTTTCTTTCTTTCTTTCTTTCTTTCTTTCTTTCTTTCTTTCTTTCTTTCTTTCTTTCTTTCTTTCTCTTCCTTCCTTCTTTCCTTCCTCCCTACCTCCCTTCTTCCCCCCTCCCTCCCTCTCTCTTTCTTTCTTCTTCTCTTCATGTTCTAAGTTGTGCTTCCTGACATACTCATGGGGTAGCCTAATATCTCAAGAATTGCCCATAAAAGCTGAAGAACATTTGAAATATTAAAAAGGTCATTATATAATTAAATTTGTATATAGGTAGGTATAGCTATGGAGAGAAGATTCAGCTATTGTTTCCAGAGGTGATGAAAATCATACTCTCTGATAGTAATTTATATAATGAAATTAAAATATTTTGTAGGGATATCTGAGTGGTTCAGTTGGTTAAGCACCTGACTCTTGATTTCAGCTCAGGTCATGATCTCATGGTTCATGGGATCGAGCTCCACATTGGGCTCTGTGCAGAGAATGGGGGCTTGCGTGGGATTATCTCTCACTCTCTCTCTGCCCCTCCCCCACTTGTGCTTTTTTTCTCTCAAAATAAATAAACATTAAAAAGTAAATATTTTGTAATATTCTATAGAATAATGGTATCATACATGACCTTTTATAATATTTCAGCACGAGAGTGATTTCTGAATCTCAGTACTCCTTTAAAAATTTCATTGACACTCCTGGGTGGTACTTCTTTATTAGAATAAAGTTTCTACAAACTGAAATGAATGAAAAAAATTTAAAACTAAAATAACCTAAGAAAAGTTGTCCATTTGACAGTCCCACCTTTAGAACAAAAGTCGTGTGAAGATATTACTTATAACAACAAATTTGGTGAGTTTTTTTGAGAAAAGCCAGGAAAAATAGTATTTTTAGAACAATATATAATAATTTGTGAGTTACATATGCTCTATTTGATTTCTTAGCAAATGCTTCTGGTCCATGGCCTAACACTTAGACTTGTGCATTAATAGATAAGCTGAACCACCACTGATATTTCGATGACCTTCAATCATATGTAAGCAATAGAAACAACATTTATAAATGTTTTATTTCAACATTTTGAAGGTATATTTACCAAGGTAGGAGGATGAACACAACAGGACACGTTTCATTTAATAGTCTGTAAGATTAATTTATGGCTTTAAAATATTTAGACATGATACATGGGCCTCCATCTGCGTTCTTGCTCCCCAGCCCCTGGAAATGTTTCAGGAGCTCTGTGTGGGTATGTATGTATATATACTTACAAAGTAGTTATCAAATAGCATATCACTAGAATACTGCTCTATTTCATTAGTCAAACCTTAGGATCATGGATTTATAAATGATGTGGGGTGAACAAGTGATGATATCTGGGCAACATATATACTTGAACAGCCATCAGGTGGCAGACACTGTGTCCACAGCTGACATTGACCTCTACGGGAGCTGAAGGAGGGGTCTCTAGGGCAGGGTCTGGACACACCCTGGAACGCAGTCATCCTATCGAACCTTCCTCAATAATCCAACGTGGCTTTTCATTGGCTTCTCCAAGCATTGGCAGGTTTAGCTGTTCCCAGAGGCAGCAGATGAAACCTAAGTCCTTCAGTTTAAATCCTCCACAAATAGTTACAAAAAACAAATGTTCCATGGTAACACCACAGTTTACATAGCTTTGCCTAAAATAGAATTTATTTTTTCTATTATCTGATTGGATTTATTTTGTTCTATCCTTTTCCAGTTCAGATACTAGATGTGAGTGGATCTCTGGAATTCACAAGAAAAGGAAAATTGTCTTTTTTAAAAAAATTATTGCAAAATAGAATAATAGTCAATGCTTTGTTTCTTGACAAACATTTCAACATTTCATTGTTTCTTGACAAATAAACATTTGTTTCTTGAAATTTCAAAAACAGCAATTAATGTGTCCCCTATTTACTGAAGTTGTATAAACCAAATTTATTGATGATCGCTTATTTAGAAAACAGTTAAGAAAGATGGTTGATTATTTCACAGTAGGACTCACAGAAATTGTGGCGTCCTAAAGAATGAAGAGGAAGGAGGAATGAATTTAGATTGTATCTTTCCATCTCCATTTACAAACTGATATGAAGAGATGCATTATGATTTCCTGGTGTTCAAAAATGCAGTGGGAAAAGGTAGAGAATGAGGAGTGATTATTGATTTCTATATGAAGCTATTCACTGGTTATTGCTATTTTTTGGTTACTATTATTCTTATATTTGCTACCAATGCTATGACTACTTGAGCAAAGGAATTAGAAAGGTAAGCAACCTTCTTGCACATTTGTCAGACCACTGGAATAATTTTGTCCCAAATCTGCTCTTTTAGACGGACTATAAGTTTATTGCTGAGAAGCGTGATTACTCCAGGTAAAAAGCGCCTTTGGCTTTCTGATATTCATCACCAAACCACTGTCTTCAAAGAAACTAAGTACTGACAGTATTCTGTTAATAAAATCTAAGAGATCCATGGGAATGTTAAACACTGTGTAAAGCATAACTCAGTTACTAGGGGTGCACAGTGTGGAGTGATTTTGAACTTTCTAGTACAGGAAATTGGTTCTTTTTTTAATGCTTATTTTTGAAAGGAAGTATGTGGGGGAGGGACAGAGAAAGAGAGAGAGAGAATCCCAAGCAGGCTGTGCTGTCAGCACAGAGCCCGACATGGGGCTCAAACTCATGAACTGTGAGATCATGACCTGTGCTGAAACCAAGAGTCAGACACTTAATCAGCTGAGCCACCCAGGCGACCCTATGGGAAGCTGTTTTTCCCAGTTTGCCAGAGGCCTTAAGAGTTGTACTATTAGCAATCCTGTTAAGGGAGGTTTGGAAGAATTAATATGTAAATAAGCCATGTATATGTTAGCGTGAACAACCTTCAACATTCTAACAGGATGAAGCAGAAGCTGGCGGTGGACATCTCAGAAATGCTGGCCTCAGTGGGATGGTTACGGCCAGTGGTCCTCCAGGGAGGAGGATGTATTTTCAGGGGCATTTGTCAAAGGGAAAGCACTTCCTAATTTTACTTGGGATTACTCTGTACACCCTATACACGCTCTGCACCCTAATCCACGATGACTGATGTCCTTCTCAGCAAAGGAAATGAGGACGCAGACATTAGGGTGTGATGTAGATTCATCAGTTTAAACAGATCACCGGGGCGCCTGGGTGGCTCAGTCGGTTGAATGTCCGACTTTGGCTCAGGTCATGATCTCATGGTTTGTGGGTTCGAGCCCCGCATCAGGCTCTGTCCTGACCACTAGCTCAGAGCCTGGAGCCTGCTTCAGATTCTGTGTCTCTTTCTCTCTCTGCCCCTCCTGTCTCTCAAAAATAAATAAATGTAAAAAAAATTTTTTTAACTAGATCACCTTGGGATGAACTCAAAAAACTGATGGACACATGGAATTTTCTGGATGAGCATATGGCTGAAGAAGAAATTCATGAGGAGTACGAACAATATCCTGTTGAAAGATGTGAATATCAATGCGGCAGATCTGGATCCTGTGTGTTGGGGATGGGGTGGGGGTGTATTCTTTTTTAAGGTGACCTGATTCTGCAGAAAGATCACTGGGCCTAACATTACACAGGAGCTTTTCCTGACATTCTCTAGCTTGGTTACACCCACACCAAAATGCTATTTATGTTATTCATACAAATGAGTATATTTATTATACAGTATTTGGGAGGAGTCAAAGATATGCATGTGATTTAAATTTCCTCTCCCTATGTAATTAAAAATAAAATTACAGTATCACATTCCTATCTTCCAATATTTAAACTGAACTCCTCTTTACATTTATTGCTATAAAATCTATTCACATTGCCCTCTAAAATAGCAGCATATAAGATAGCCATGTGATGCTATATTTTCAAATCACACACTTAAAAATTACTTTTAGATATTTCATTCTAAATATCTATTCAAATAGAAATATAAAATGATGAGACTTTTACTCTCAAAATTAAAATGATTCTCTTTAAACCAGAAACATCATAGGAGTCTTCCAAATATTTTGTGAAGATATTTCACTTTGTAAGATTTTCTGCAAAATGCATGGACTTATAAGAAGTTAAAATAAGATTTTAGAATTCCAACATTCAAATATTTCCTCGGCAAACCAGATGTAATTCCAGATCAGTTTCAACATGGGAGCCCGATTTTTATCCCTAGCACACAATGGAAGAGCCTACTTTTACTGAAAATAGGCACTTGTTATAGGCAAAGTTGCATCTCCCTCAAATTCCTGGTTGAAGTTCAAAACCCCTACCACCTCAGAATGTGACCATATTTAGAGACAGTGCTTGAAAGAGGTGATTAAAGTAAAATGAGGTCATTAGGATGGGCCCTAAGCCAATATGACTGGTGTCCTTATCAGAAGAGGAAATTAGGACACAGACATTCCCAGAGGGATGACCACGTGAGGACACGGGCAAAGCCAGCCATCTGCAAGCCAAGGAGAGGCCCCAGAAGAAACCCACCCTACAGACGCCTTGACCCTTGTCCTCCAGAAATGTGAGGACACACATTTCCATTGTTTAAGCCACCAGCCTGCCATGTTTTGTTACAGCAACTGTAGCAAACCAACACCGCATTAGCCATGTTATTAGTGACTACGGCACTGATGTTATTTTGTTTTTCACAGTTCTGGATTCACGATTCCCGTGATCATCATCTTTATCTCCATCTAGTTTATATGAACCTGAACTTGTTCAATGCCCTCAGTTCAGTTTGAAATTCTTATGCATGAACCTAGTGAAAGAAAGGACTCTGGGCAAACATGCTTTATTCTTGTATTTCCCATCCTTAGGGGCAAGAATTCAAATTAGAGAGCATTGTATGTACCCTCTCCTTTGAGTTTCACTAGATGACACTGACTCACAACAAATTTGCTAACAAAGACATAATTAGTCAGTGCAGGCATGGCAACACACACACACACACACACACACACACACACACACCTCTTTTTCTGTTAGTATATTGTTTTCATTCTATTCAATTCCTATTACACTTGTGGGAAAAATTAAGCTAACCGACTCGTAATCTTTTCTCCATTGAATGTGATTATATCACCTCGGCACACTGCTTAGAGACAGGGTGAGGCATTCTAGGCATCTTCGCTGAAATTCAGTTAACTGGCCCCAAGTGGGCAACGGTATTATTTATCAGAGAAGCTGATGTCCCATCGTTTGGCTGTCTCCAGACATGATTCATTAATGGAGAAAAGTAAGTCATTTTACAACTAATTATAATTTACCCTATAACGGGATTCTTGGCAGTCTTCTTTAAAGAACAGAATAACTATTCACCATCACGGTATCTAAGCATAGAGATGTCATCGGTAGGAGACTTTGAGAGAATAAGAACACTTAAGCATAACATAGTGCTTGTTGTGTTCGCTGATCTGGCATGGCTCGAGGGGAGTAGAGACAGAAGCGAAGGACGAGGCAGCCTGACACCAGATCACGCAGGCGCAGAAGACAGATTTGGTGAGAGATCCTGGAGGCAGAGCTGAGGCTGACAGATGGACAATTAACAGAAATCTGGAATGAAGTGCTAAGACCCTGTCAAACATGTTCCAAAGCTGTAATCTAGGAAGCAGGCTTTAATCTTCGACTGAGGATTGTTATGAGCTCTGGGGCAAGTGGAGGTCCCAGAAATTCTGCAGACTGTCTTCCCCGTTGCCACCGCTGGTTTGACTGGGCTGTCCCATGACGCGGCGGCTTTACCTGGCAGCCTCTGGAAAGGACCCTAAACAGTTCTAACCCTTATCCACTGCCCAGTTGCTTGTTAATCTCGAGTTACTAACTTACTCTGATTTTTTTTTTTTTTTAAAGCAAAAGGCAGCAGCAGCCTGACCCGGAAACCAACCTTTTACTGAGGACACACCACCCAGGATGGTATCAATCTCGCAGGACGCCGGACTGCTATCTCTAGTGACAGTTGAGAAAGCGAACCAGTAACGTCTGGAACACTCAGCCGGAAATGGCCAGGACTTGATTAAAAACTGACAGCTTCCCTAATTTGTGTCCCTGCATCCAATTTGGGACCAACCCGAGAAAGCCAAGTATGCTCCCCTGCCAATCACCAAATACCCCGCTTGTAGCTGGTGCCGCTGTGGCTTTCCCACACCAGAGCCTGCAGTTCGCCCCGCCTGCCTCTGAGCCTTTGCCAAAGCGCAGGTTACACGGTCGATCCCTTTGCTACAGCGACCTCCAAACAGCGTGTGCGCCTCTCATTTGCCGCCTTCATTTATCTCTATGATCTTTTCCTTCTCCACCTCTTTCTTTACTGTTCCTTTTTCCAGCCCTTCAAACAAAAACAAGCCATCAGAGAGAGGTCTGCTTAGCCTTGCCTTCCGTGATTTTAATTCCCTGCACAGTCCAAATTTGCTTTCTTTTGTCCTAGTTGCCATTGTCAGTCTGCTTTCCAATCTCTCATTTCCTCAGCTTCCTAGTAATTAATGATACGCATTGAGAGATGACGTTCTCTTGAATCAGGAAGGGAGGAACCTTGGCCCTTGAAGGCAAGAACCATACACTAAGATTCTTTTTATTTTCTGTACCACTTAGGACAGGGCCTTGCTTTTTACAGGTATGCAGTAAATAACTGCTGAATTTAAAAAACCCTGGTTATATAATAAGTTTACCTACCATGCACTAAAGTATCTATGACAACACAATTAAATGTATCAACATCACTTGCAAACTGCCGTTTCTTTATGGTGCAGAATCTCAGTACTTTACCTTGAGGCTGCCTGGTTATCAGCCTACTTATTTACTGTTATGACAGAAATAAATTCCCTTTAAAAGTATTACTTTATAAAGTTCTTATCTGCCAGATCTCAATTAAAATGCAGAAAATATGACATGCTTTCTTTTTCTTAAAATGAAAACGAATGACTCTCATTTATGGAGGATCTTCGTACCCTCTCCATTCATTTTAATCTCATGAAGGTAAGAGAGTAATGTACCCGTGATGGTAAAATCAATAGACTCGTGCACTGTTCCGACAATGTCTTCTCCTAATTATATATCATCCATTCGTTGATGTAGTGAACATCCAATATCGGCCAGAGCCAATGTGCTGTTTTCTTTCTCCAATTAATCTCTGCATCCCATTTCCATTCATTGCCTTATCTCCTCTTGTATTTCTCAGGGAGGATGTTTTTTCTAAATTAACATCATGTAAAGGAGGGGCACCTGGGTGGCTCAGTCTGTTGAGCCATCAACTCTTGATTTCAGCTCCAGTCATGATGTCATGGTTTGTGGGTTCGAGTCTCACTTTGGGCTCTGTGCTGACAGTGCCTGCTTGGGCTTCTTTCTCCCCTCTCTTTGCCCCTCCCCCACTTGTATCTCTCTCTCTCTCTCTCTCTCAAATTTAAATAAATATAGAAAAAATAGAAGAGGAATAAGGGTGTCTCAGTTTATACGTAACTACACACTGTTCAGTGGGTCAACAACTGTTCTACGAGACCATTCTTTTTCCCGTAAAACATGTACATTCTGGTAGAAGAGACGATGCAAGTGTGTCTTAAGCAAATGGCTCTTAAATGACTCTCTCATGCCAAGTTCAGAAAGTGATCAAAGGATCGCCTTTTGTCAATTATAAATTAGTCATTATAAAAATCATGAAACTCACAAAGACAGGAAAAAGTGAATAAAAAGAATAAAATTCATAAGTTCATCACACTACCAAAAACCTTGTTAATGGATTGGTTATAACTTAATGCCTGAAATTTCTTAGTTAATACTGTAGCTAATTCTATTGACCATCTATCTATCTATCTTTCTTTTTTTAATTAAAAAAAATTTTTAATGTTTTCTTTATTTTTGATACAGAGAGAGACAGAGCATGAGAGGGGGAGGGGCAGAGAGAGAAGGAGACACAACCGGAAGCAGGCTCCAGGTTCTGAGCTAGCTGTCAGCACAGAGCCTGACGCGGGGTTTGAACCCACAAACCTGAGATCTGACTCAAAGCTGAGCCAAAGTCGGAGCCAAAGTCGGAGGCTTAACCGACTGAGCCACCCAGGCGCCCCTAAATTTATTTTTGAGGGACAGAGAGACAGCGTAAGCAGGGGAGGGTCAGAGAGAGAGGGAGACACAGAACCTGGAGCAGGCTCCAGGCTCTGAGCTGCCAGCACAGAGTCCAACGCGGGGCTCAAACCCACGAGCTGTGAGATCATGACCTGAGCCGAAGCCAGACGATCAGCTGACGGAGCCACCCAGATGCCTCTCTATCTATCTTTCTGTCTATCATCTATCAACTATCTGTTTATCCACTATCTATATATCTCTCTGTCTGTCACCTATCCATCCTCTATCATCATCATCATCTATTGCAAGGAATATGCTTCTGTTTATTAAGCTTCACTTTGGGAAGTGTTGGTTTCAACAACTCGTGTGCATGATCCTAGCTAATACAGGTTCTGTGTCCTAGAGACAGTCACTTAAGTGTCTCTGGGTGCCACTTCTTCAACTAGAAAGTGAGGTTATTTCTACTGGGCTGCTGGGAAAAGAAAGTAGCCAATACAGAGAGACGTGCTTTGTAATGTAAATATTAGTTAATAGCATTAGTGTCCTTGTGTGCTCGAAGTTTATTTGTAATACCCGAGAGACCCTGGATGTCTGCTGTATAGCAACCCACACATTTTTACACGCTGGTTCGAATAATCGCATTTCTATTTCCTTTTGTCAGAGCCACTGGTTTTCCGAGGCTCTTCCTGGCCCTCCTGCGCCCACTTCATACCCTCACATCTTTGCACTCTGGTTGTGCTAAGCCCTGCACGATGCTTCCCTTCCCATTCCCTTCAGAGTTCTTCATCTTCTTTGTTCCAGCAGTTATTAAAATGTCACCTTGTTTTTGATATGTCCCCCACCCGGTGGAGCGAGAAGGTGTGGCAGAGTCATTTGGATAATCGTTGTGCGCATGTGTAAACCCCCTAATTCCTCTCGCGGGGGCGCTACCACACACAGAACAAGCCACTCGTCCCTCAGGCGTCTGACGCTGATGATATTCAGACAGGGGATCAACTTCTTAATCAGCGCTTTCTACCCGGATTGAATAAGAGAGAGCCAGAGAAAAAGGCATGTCTTTTTAAGAGGATCAGATGGCCGGGGGTGGGGGAAGGGGCAGAAGGGTGCGGTGGGGAGGGAGGGCAGGTGGGGCAGGTGGGGGGGGGGGGTTGTTCTGGTGACAGGAGAATAGATAGACGGTTGTTCTGTTGATAGAGACACTCAAGTTTCCTGATCCTTTAATAGCAATATATGGCCTCACCATCCAGAAATGTCACCGAACCTTTCATTTCTGACCTAGTATTTGAGCACATTTCTTCTCCCCCCCTCCCAGGTACACCCTGTATTTGATGCTGGTTGGAACTGACCCCGGTCTTCAACTTTTTCAAGGGTGTATTGAATTTCTATCTTCTCTGGAAAGAGCTGAACACTCCCCTTTTCTCGATGTCCTGTCATTAGTAAATGTCACCGGCAACCTTTCTGCTCCATTATCCTATTTGTGAGTGGAATCTGCAGCCACCCGCACTGTGGACCTTGAAGGCCGGCCTGCCCAGTGCTACGTGATGCACCGGTGGGTCGAGAGGTAGCTTGTGAACGCAGGCGCCCGGAAACGCAGGCTTGCTCTGTCCCTGTCTTCTGCCTTCACTCCTGACACCTTGGCCTCATATCTGCTCCCAGGGTTGCCTCATCAGACTAGACCATGGAACTTGTAATCTTCCGTTTCTGACTCTTAGCTTGAACAGGCTTTTTATACCTCTCTAATTATACTCGTCTTGCCTTGTCTGCATAACGGCCTCCGTGCTTCAGACCTGGCTCTGGCCTTTGGCAGGTCCTGCTGGGATGGGCACACGTTCAGGCCAGCCTTGGAGCCATGAGCAGGAACTAGACCTCTGGAATAATTCGTAGCTGCTTCCAAATAGCATAGAGACAAAACAAAACTGGCTTTGACCCTAAAAAAGGCACACATCTACTGCAGGTTTTGAAGCAATCGTAGAACTCACGTGACACATAGTTGCTAATCCTGATTTCCTAACATGTTAGAAAACAGTCAGCAGAGATGACAATCTGCCAGTGTCCCTCTGATGACAGATCTCTACATTCAGAATGTTTTTTCCTATCTATTTTTTTTCATGGAACTGAGAGGACCATCAGGACTCAGGTCCTGGAATATAATCCATCTGTCAGTACTGGAGCCCTGCTTGATGGACCAAAGATAGAAACCAGCTGACAGTGCAATATATGAGCAAACGTCCTGTGGTGAGCACAAACACAGGGGTCAAAGGGAACGCTTCAAAGCCATCCTTTAAGACAGTACAGAGGGTCTCTGGAATTCCAGGAAACAGCTGGAGCAAACGGAGCCATCCGGCAGCTCCCAGAAGGGGCTTTTTTTTGGGGGGGGGGAAGAGCGCTATATCTCTGGGTCTCAAAATTATATCTTCGGAAACAAATACAAACCATGCATGTTACGTGTGTGCATGTATACCCATATCCTGACTCCGTGCTGTAGAGACAATCATGCACAGGAGTGATAACTAAGGATCACTTTCATGGGTTGCAATTTGCACACTAGTTAATTGCTTGTATTAAAGTTTCTGCCTTGGTGACAAATTGTGGACCATGAAACTATCTTCCCTTTACACGGTTTCTCATTAAAATTACAAATCTCATGGAAATTTGATCAGAGTTTCCTATTCGAAGGTACTAATGGAGGCCGAAACCTTGACTTTAACAATTTACCTTAAGAACAGACAGCTAAGCTCACCTATAAATAGATGCACTGATTGGTTTCATTAAACCACAGAGGTTAGGGCTATTTGTTTATCTGTACATTTATTCATTCATCAAATACTGACTGAGGGCCTCTACAGTTTGGTAATGGTTCTAGGTACTAGAGGACACAACAGTAAAATTGACAAAGTCCCTGCTTTCATGGAGATTGTATTATGGAAATGAAAAAACTAATAAACAAATAAACATAAAACCTGCCAGGTATGATAAAGGCAAAGAACAAATACAAAGTAAGGTGAGGGAAATCAAGCATGGCCTAGGGGTACTGAGTTAGACCCAAATAAAGGGACGGAGGGAGCTGGGATGACATATGGGGGAAGAGCCTCCAACCAGCAGAATAGTAAGTGCAAAGGTCCTGAGATCAGACCACGCCTAGGATGTTCTTGAAACAGAAGGAGTCCAGAGTAACAGGACTGAGATAAAAAAGGGAGAGAGAGAGAGAAAATAAAAAAACAACATGCAGAAGGCAGATCATGTGAAGTCCAGAAGTGCTGTGTCTTAGCCAAAGTGCCTGCACTGGATGGCAAAAAAAGTAACATGCTTTTACGGAACCGCTCATGTATGGAGGCTGCTCTGGCCGTCAGCCCAGTGATAATTACTACTCTTTCGATTTCAATCAAGAAAATGACCAGGGGCCCTAATGGGCCTTCAGTCCATGTCTGCACACCTGAGTGTGACTGGATGATCTCACGTGCTCCGGAGCTCCTTAGAGCCGAGCACTGCATTTCCGTCTGAGACAGAAAGGGCATCGATCCTTGAGTCTGGCACCTATGTTCAGTAGCTAGCTGCTTATGTTAAGTCACTCAACAAATTACCCAGGGATGCCTTGGAAGGTAAAAGGGAGAAAGAAATTCCCGATTCGAAGCCTCATTCATCACAGGATTCAACGGAAGATGGTGAAGATGAAGAAGAGAATGTCTGTAAACTGCTTTATCATCTACGGGTGTTCTATAAATAGCATCCCAGTGATTACTTTCCATATGCATTATTTACATTTGCATACAATTTCAGTTTCAAAACCCTAATGATCTATTTTTGCATTTATTTTTGCTTTTTTAGCTCAAAAAGCATCCGTACCGGCCGGATGTGGCTGAGCCTGGGGACAGGGGCACGGGAGAGGACTGGCTTCAGTCAAGCAAGGGAGACACAGCACGTGAGGCACAGGGCTCAGGGCGCAGCTCGTGGCTGTGTCTTCCACACTGACACTGTCATCCACCCCAGCACGGGACACTGACACTCCCCCGGGGGACCTTGTGCCACCGAGGCATTTAAAGCAGGAAAGTAACATAAATAACGTTCAGTCTCAAAGTGATCACTTCAGGTTTAAGATGGACCAAAGGCGGGGAGACCAGCGGGGAGAGGAATTGTTGGGCCAAGGCAGGAAGGTCAGGGTCATCAGAAGGGACAGGCTCAAGGTGGATGCTCAGGGCACAGAGTCTGCAGGCTCACAGGGGACAGGGGCAAACCATGGAAGGCATCTTCCATGTTCAGGATTTCTACTCGGGGAAGAAAGGAGTTCGTATCCATTAGATGCCAGGGGCTTGGACCACAGCCACCCATCGTGGGTCCTTGGGTGCATCCCATCTTTCCCATCAGTGCCTCCTTGCCCATGACAGCTCCTGACCCCATGGCCCTGCTGGCAGGACTTCGGAATCTAACAGCCGGGTTACAGTTCTGGCTCTGCCACTGGCTTAGCGCAAGCTGCCACACCACAGACCACAGATGGGGGACCTCAGCCCCAGGCATTTCTTTCTCAGTGGTTCTAGAGGCTGAGAAATCCAAGACCAAGGTGTGGCAGCTTTGGTTCTTGGGGGGATTCTCTCCCAGGCTTAGACAGTGGCCCTCTTGCTGTGCGTGCTCCTGGAGGGACAAAGCTCTGCTCTCTCCTCCCCTTCTTTTTGTTTTTTAATCAAAAAAGTTTATTTATTTATTTTGAGGGACAGAGATCATGTGCAAGCAGGGGAGGAGCAAAGGAGGAGGGAGAGAGAGCATCCCCAGCAGGCTCCACACTGTCAGCCCAGAGCCCCAGGAAGAGCTTGACCTCATGAATCATGAGATCAGGACTGGAGCAGAAATCAAGAGTCCGACGCTTAACTGACGGAGTCCCTCAGGTGCCCCTCTTTTCCTCTTCTTCTAAGGACACTAATCCCATTGTGGGGGTGTACCCTCGTGACCTCATCTGAACCCAGTCACCTCCCAAGGGCCCCATCTCCCACTGCCATCATGCTGGGGCTTAGGGCTGCCACGTAAGAATTTGGTGGGAGTTGGGGGAAACCACAAATGTTCAGTCTGCAACAACCACTCATTAACTATTTGGTAGCAGGCAATTTACCAATCTGTTCCCATTAGTTTAATTGGGAAATAATATCTCCCTCATGTATTCATTGCATGGGTTAATTCTGGAAACTTATGTGAAGGACTTGTCCAGACAAGACGCTTAGGCAATGTCAGTGGCATTCTATTTCACATGTTTCATTAATGAATTAATTTACTTATCAACATCGTGCCTGTTTATTAATGCTCATGGAATCTTTTCATGTATGTTCTCCCTTAATACTATGCAAAATCAGGGGCACTTGGGTGGCCCAGTTGGTTGAGCGTCTGACTTTGGCTCAGGTCATGATCTTGCGGTTCATGGGTTTGAGCCCTGCATCGGGCTCCATGCTGACAGCTCAGAGCCTGGAACCTGCTTCAGATTCTGTGTCTCCCTTTCTCTCTCTGTCCCTCTCCCATGCATGCTCACATGCACACTCTCTCTCTCTCAAAAATAAATAAACATTAAAAAAATTTTTAAATAAAAAAATACTATGCAAAATCAAACTCATTTTAAAATTTATCTGAATTTTAAAGCTATCTGGGAAATGTTGGTTTTGACCTTGTTTGTTAAAGTTTCCCAAACTAGTGCTCTCATGATCTCTCATTTTAATAAAACTAATAACTCTCTCTCTTCTAGGACCTGGATAAGGACCAATTACAAACTCAAAGGTGATACTTTGTATGAGTGTATCTTTTTGTTTCTAAACCCAGTCTTCTCTTCTGCAGCAGAGAGAACTGAATATTACCAGTAATATCTCATATTCCACAAGAGTGACCCTTTAGCCTATTAATAACCAAAACCTCTCTTTAAATTCCTCGCACTTCCCATCCCCCATGGGGAGTCAATGTAGTATTTACAGAAGGAAATCTGCTCAGCTGTCTGTTTCCAAATCCCTTAGTTTCAAACCAATTTTGTTTTCAAAGAAAGCTGGAGTCTTTATTTTGCATGTTTTGCATGAGCCTAGAGAGCAGACTTGAAAGGTTGCAAAAGGCCATGAGCAATTTTGAAAATCCTGACAGTTACTGTTACTCTTCGGAAAACAAAGGGTTGGATTAGATGCAAAGGAATCCAAAATAGAGTCCACTCAATAGAGAGAGACAGAGCATGAGAGGGGGAGGGGCAGAGAGAGAAGGAGACACAGAACTAGAAGCAGGCTAAACCTTGTTGGATCAATGCTTATGTACTGATCATGCATAAAAGAAAATTCTTTTACCATAATGGAAAGAAGAGAGATCTGAGAAGTGTCCCTGACATTAGAAAACACATTTTGAGTTATCTTGAGTCATAGAATGTCAGACCTGGTTACATCTAATGTGGTAAAACCTAGAAAGTTAGACGTTTAGAGAACTGTGAGGTCATCTGCTCTGACCCGCTTGTTTCCAAAGGGAAGGGAACTTAATTCCAAAGAAGGTTTCTCAAAGTCACACATCCAGAAACGAGCATCATGAGAACTAATTACTCTGATGCCTGGTCCACTACCCTGTTACCTGTCTCTTCCCTTCCCTCTTCTTTTCCCCTTAAAAGTAATCTGGTGTTCCTAAAGTCTCAACCCCCTAGGTACAACATGAGAAATACTTCAGTATTTCTATACTATAAAGGTATACTATACCTTACAGAGAAATAAATTCAACACCTGTACAGCAAGACCTGTATTATTTATTGACTAGTTTAATTGAGGTCATAACAGGTGGCAGAATAGAAACGAAACTCCAGGGGCACCTGGGTGGCTCAGTTGGTTAAGTGTCCAACTCTTGATTTCCACTCAGGTCATGATCTGGGTCTTCATGAGACTGAGCTCCAAGTTGGGCTCTGTGCTGACACTGCAGACCCTCCTTGGGATACTCTCTCTCGCTCTCTCTCTGTCCCTTCCCTACTCATGTTCTCTGTCTCTCTCTTAAGTAAGTAAGTCTTTTTTTTTTTTTTTTAAATGAAACTCCATGAAGACTTTTAGGAGAAAACTGTAACCTCGGGTGATGCCTGGTGAGCTGGAGAATTTTGGCTCTGTGGGATTGTCAGACTGAAGAGTAAACAGGCATGAGGAAAATGATATGAATGCGTTTACCCACTTTTTAGCAAGCATTCTCTGAGCACCACCTTTTGAGCCTGATACTCTGGTAGGAGAGATAGGCAGCAAACAGGATGAAGAAGGAAATAGAAAGAAAGTGCTAAGGACTCACACGTCATGTTTCATTCATCTGCTGAGAACGTGTGTGTGGGTGTCGTGTGAAATTGTTTATAGGATGATCAGGCAGGCCTCCCTGAGATGCTGTTTGAAAAAGATCGGGAAAGAATAAGGTTCAATTAAGTTTAATATGAATGTCTCATTTCTAAATAATATAGTCTGTCAGAATGGAGAACTATTAATAAGTATAAGCCTTCAAACTCTACCCTAAAATGTGCCGTTCGAATGACCACATAGGTGCCTCAATAGGGCTCATGATTTACACCATGACAGTCCAAGAGCCTTGAAGAAAGAAATCACCACCTTCAACTCTGAATGTGTTTCCCCCTCATGCACATCAAGGAGAAGTCCTCACCCTTCCAGGCCGCTGCACTTCCTTAGAGCCTAGGTGTGACACAGAGCTCTGGGCCAGCGAGGCAGAAGGTCAGAGAGATAGGTTAGAGTCAGATAACCTGAGAACATCCCCACCTTGCCATTTCTCTAATAGCTCCTTGACCTTGAGTGGACTCGACTAATTCACTGAACCCTCGCATCCCCATCCACATTAGAAGAGTAGGGATTAAATCAAATAACATAATATTAGTAGCTACCATTCATATAGTGTTTATTACATGCATGACACTATGCTAAGCCCTTTATTTTTTTTTAATTTTTTTAATGTTTTATTTATTTTTGATAGAGAGAGAGAGAGAGACAGACAGAGCATGAGAGGGGGAGGGGCAGAGAGAGAAGGAGACACAGAACCAGAAGCAGGCTCCAGACTCTGAGCTAGTTGTCAGCACACAGCCTGACATGGGGCTCGAAGCCACGAACGTGAGATCTGACCTGAGCCGAAGTCGGAGGCTTAACCGACTGAGCCACCCAGGCGCCCCTGCTAAGCCCTTTAGATACATGATCTAATTCGACGCTCGCGATTAAATCATGTTATTGTCATCATTTCACAAACACAGAAGCCAAGGGTTAGAAGAGTTAACAATTTTTCTCAAGAAGGGCCTGAACCTAGAATCCTGGAACTGAAACCGAGGGTCACCACGAGGCCCATCCCCTCCCCAGGTGTTCTCTCTAGAGATGCAGGTGGCATCAAAGGTTCTGACACTCAGAAGGTTCTTGGTCAATCCTTACCCACCACATTCACTGTGAAGTAGGATATGGTGACATTTCCAAAGGAGACAGTGTCCCTGTGAGCAGACCATAATGCACTTGCTGAACTTACATCCCCAGAGGCGGGTGAGCACCACTCAGTAAAGGAACCGAATCACCAAGCCACTGACCAGAGAGGAACCTTATTCATTGGCCTATGTTCCCATTAAAAAAAATTGGGGTTTAGTGAGCTACTCAATGCTATAATATTTGTTCAATGTTCATGACACTTTGCTCTACAATCTAGAAAAATAATGTAGGTAAAGACTACAAAGGTCCGTAGTGACCCAAAACTTTCTGTTAAATCCTTGGTGCAAGGGGAGAGGTGTTGAGTTTCCTGAAATCACTAAAAAATTCAGCTAAAAATGAGCAGTCTGATGAGAGAAATATAAATGTAAGTGCTCCCATCCAATAAGGTGGAGAAAGGGGAAGAAAAAAGGAGGGGGACTGAGAACTGATGGAGAGAGACAGTGCAAGAGGAGAGGGCAGGGGTATTGGGTCGTGTAAGCAGCCCGCCCTCCTTCTGCCCAGGGCCCTTACACTCCAGTTATAGGGCAGCCCAAGGAAGATCTTCAGTCAGAGCCTGAAACCGTGGGTCCCTCGGGCAAGTCACTTTCTGTGCCCAGGAATCCATGTAAAGGATATCAGTGCTTTTAGGCAAGGGTCTGTCAACCACAGTCCAAATGCCTTTCCCATAAGATGCAGGCACAGCTACATGAAGGTGACTGACTGATGTCCACCGTACCCACCCTGAGTGAAAGTCCTTTTAACAGCAATATGCATGTATGTCTCCTTCGGTAGATAGGGAAAAACTCCTCTCTTTATATCCTAAAGAAAGCCAAAGAATGTTGCAAGATCTCTTCCAAGGCAAAAACTGCAATTGAATTTTGCCCCAGAACAAGTAATAATAATAGGGATCGGAGCAGCGCTGTCCTGCTCCAGCCTGAAAATCTCCGGACACTGCGGTGAGGCGGCCCTCCTATGGTCAGCTCACCAGGGGCCGCCCCAGCACCGGGTCGGCCTGGGGGGCTCAAGGTCTCTGGGCAAGAGCGTCAAGCAGGGCAGGTAACACCTGGTGCGTTGTGATGGCATCTTTCTTCTGTATCCTGAGATTTCAGTCTCATCGTGATGAAGACATTTCCTTTGCCGTCTGGCCAAGAGAAGGCGGTGGCCTTAAATTTGGGCAATTCTACCCAATTCTACTGTGGCTTGCCCCATTCCCTGGAGGCTCCACATTTATTTCACCAGCTTTCCCAGTCCCTGAGCTTTGCAGCTTGGGGTTTATAGGGGAAAGCAAGGAAGTGGCATACAAGCTGAAAGCCATTCCCCAGAGGATTGTGGGTTTGATCATCCAAACAATAGTAAAATACACATGAGCATTAATTTAATAGTAATAATGAATGCTCACTAGGGAGTGTTTACTCATGGATAGACATTGGGCTAAGTGTTTTACTGATCTCTTTCTCATTTTACTTGCCACAGCTCAGAGATGTAAATGAGTGACAGTCCCTGGTTTTGGATTTGACACAACCAAGACACAGGTCCCTTGCCCATGAACATCAGCTCAAAACCCAGGATTGGAATTTGAACTAGACTTGTCTACTCCTGTTCAGAGCCCATGGCCTGAACCATTCATTACAGTGGCCACTCTTCATCTTGCAGGGCTCCTGCTGGGTCCCTCCCCACTGGTGGCAGGAAGCCTGGTGGCCAGTGCAAGAGGCACCTCAAAGGAGAGAACAGAAATCATATGACAAGTATGACCTAAGAAATATTTTTTTATGTTTTTGATCTAAGAAATATTGTTAAAAGTCAAAAGGGCTCAATAAAAAAAAAAAACATAGCAAAATACAAGAGTCAGTGGTTCTCTTTCTAAGCCCTTCATTTGAAAGTAACTCACCATTGTATGAATTCAATATTAATAAATGCCTGAACACACCCTTAAAAGTTCCAAACAGAAACCTATGCACATTTGGTGTATACATATACTACTGATTTCGTATATATTTGCCTAGACGCTTAACTTTTCCCACTGGATGAAGTAAAGAAAGGGATTGTCCACTCTGTAGACTAGTGGCTGAGATCATCTTCAGATTCCCATGAACAAGAATTCTTTCTTCTCCCATGAGATCTCTGACCTCTTTCTCTCTACCCCCTTCTTTTCCCTCTATGCCCCTTTCTTTCCTTTTATAAGTCCCCATTCTTTTCTCTCTTTAGAAATATCTTTTTTATACATTAAATGGTGAATATGCATTTATTGAATGAATTCATTTGATACCATTCTTTATTTTAAAATGTGTGAGTTGACTGCCTCTTCTAAAGATGCCCCAGGAAATTCAAAGCAGTTATATATAGGCCCCGAATCTACCCACATTGGGTCAATGTCCTACTTATGTTATGTAACCATGTCATCTGGCCATTGTTTATGCCACAGGGCTATCTTAGTGATTCCTGCCCTCCTTGGTTCAGGTGACCCCATCTCTCTAGTCCAAATGTCTTTTCTGAGACTCAGGCTCAAACACTGCCAAGCATCTGGTGGCATCTCAGAACCATTTCATCACCTCTACCACTAAAAACCATTCTTCCTTCAGCATTCTTTCTTCCAGTGGTTAAAATTATCTTGCAACTAGCCGGGCAAGCTAAAAATCTCAAATTGTCTTTAAAAAAATTTTTTTTAACATCTATTTATTTTTCAGAGAGAGAGAGACAGAGCATGAGTGGGGAAAGGCAAAGAGATGGAGACAGAATCTGAAGCAGGCTCTATCCTCTGAGCTGTCAACACAGAGCCCAACACAGGGCTTGAACCCATGAATGCAAAATCATGACCTGAGCCAAAGTCGGACACCCAACTGACTGAGCCACCCAGGTGACCCAGAATCTCAAATTGTCTTAAACTCTTCCTTCAACTAAACTCCAACATTCCAGTAGACACCAGTTTCTCCATGGCTCTGGTTTCTGATTTCTCAGACCACAGCTGATCACTGACTGATGGATTTGAACTTCACTGGTCCTTTTCCATGTGAATTTTTGTCAATATATACAATTCCGTATTGTAAATGTATTTTCTGTCCCTTATGCTTTTCTTAATAATAATTTATTTTCTCTAGCTTATTTTAGTGCAAGAATGCAGTATAGAATACATTGAAGTAATATATGTGTACATCGACTGTTTATAGTATCAGTAAAGCTTCTGGTCAACAGTAGGCCATTAGTAGTTACGTTTTGGGGGAGTCAAAATTATATGTGGATTTTCAGCTCTACAGAGGGTTCGTGCCCCTAACCGTCACGTTATTCAAGGGTCAACTATAATTGCCAACACAGGCCCCCAGTGGTTGCCCAGGCCTAGTCCAGTCTTCCTCAAATCCATTCCCTACGCAGCCACCAGGGGGATTCATTCAAAATACAGTCCAGCCATGACACTGCTTGGTTTAAAATTTTTTTAGTGCACCAATTATCTATGGAATAAAGTTAGGCTCATTAATAAGACGCAGAGAGGCCATGTCTTCAGCAATAGAAGACTCTGTGGAGTCTCCACCTGATTTTGCTGAGTACCTTTTTTCATGAAATGTCTTTATCCCGCCCTTGTCCTACCCAACACTCCCCACTTCCTACACCCAAACCCCACTTAACCCTCCTATATGTCTCTCTTACCATTCACCATAAGCTCACTAAGGACAGAAAACATCCATCTTGCACTTTCTAGCACCTAGAGATTTCATTTGTCTGGCATGAAGTGAAGCTCATTTTTCTCTCTCTCACTCCCACTACAGATAATGATTATCACAGCTCACATACTTCATAACTTTCCAACCTCAAAATCAGACCCACACCTTCATCTCTTAAGGTTAAAATCTCCTATTCACATGGGCTTCGTTTAGTGGTTTAATGTTTAATTGTGAATCTTACATATCTATGGCTGTGTAGATTATTAATATTATTATTAACATGATTGTTATTATATTATCATATATCACACTTAAGATTTGGCCATTCGTTTATCACTAAGCCTGCACTGATTGCTTTCTTTTTGCTTAAACAACCCTGTAACTGCTGAGAATCACAAAATGAAAGATGCGGTTTCTGCCCTCATGACAATAAACTATTTAATTATTGATTTGGTAATTTGATAAAAATAAAAGTTGTTGGGGCATATGCTAAGAAATGTGGAGGAAATGATAGTGGTGGCTCATGAATGATACGGAAGTCATTTGAAAAAAGCTACATTCATTAAATGCTCATTATGTAGCAGACACTGTTGTACCTACTTGATGTATTTTCTCCTCAGTTCTGACTCTAGACTCTGAGAAGTAAAACAACTTGCCTACATTAGCAAAGTTTAAAACCAGGTCTTATCGGGTTTCAAAACACAGACACATCACTATCCAGAAGAAACCACACACACACACACCACATGCACAGGTCAAAGTTTTCTCTAAAGAGCTCATGAATGCAATAGCAGAGACATGCAGGTACCTGATGGAAATGTCCCATTTATGCCCAAGCAAGTTGTGCAGAATCACTAAAAACCTATTAGATGTGTTGGGTTTAGTTGAAATTCTGTAAATTGGATGGCAATGCTAGTTCCTTCATGGTGTCCAGAAGCTCAACCTGGCTGTCACGTGTGACACTGGCTCCTAGAGAATATGTACCAGTGCTCCAGAAATACAATTTGTTGGTAGAGAAAATCTTTCAATATTGGGGGGCCATGGGGAGATGTTGTAAGAGGAGTCCTTGGTAATCAGGAAGTTCATAACAATTGAATTAGGCAACTGAAAGTGGTGGGAAATCCCTTGGAGCCTGGGCTCCTCGTCTCGGGGCAGGGACCATATCATGGGGACAGATGGAGGGCCAGGAACTGGGAGGTAGAATGAGCAGCTTGGTCTCAGGTAGCATGGGGCTCTGAGGCTCATGGGGACAAGTTTGGCACACCTCATCCTCAGTGTCCAATACAATCTGAGCCCCAGCACCAGAGAAAGACGGTCTGGGAGCATTTTTGCTACCAATGTTGTCTTTAGCAAAGCATGAGCGTACTTTTCTATTCCAGAAAGAATTACTTGTTCCATGAGATTATTTGGCAAGGCACTGAAAAGGGGCCATTTATATATTTTGCCTGGTAAAAGCAAAGAAGCACTTCAGGTTTGTATTTTGTCTTATACTCAAGTAAACTGTCCATGACAACTGTGTTTAATGGAGAGCCATCTACCAAAGGTGATGGGATTACACACATTGATTATTTGGTTGGAACAAGGCGTTCCAGTGTGTTTAAAATTCGTTCAGATCCATTCTTACAGGCACCATGCAAGAGGAAAATAATTTTTCATATTTGGAAAGGAAGGGAGGCTTGTGAGAGAAAAGAGATCACACCTCATCTCCCTCCCACCTTTCCCCCCTCTGTCTTTCAACACGGAAGAAAGACTCAACTGAAAATTTTAATCTATACCAATTTAACAACTTCACTGCAGGAAACACTTTTACTTGTTGAAGAGGAAGATAAGACCAAGTGAAAGTGGTAGAGAAAAGACAAGGTCTGCACAAGAACGTAAGATGACCTTGGCGAGATCTCAGCCAAATAACGCTGTGTCACAAAGACAATAACCTCCCTGCCCCTGGCTTTGATCTTCTCTGAATAACATTCTTGTCTGAATTAATGTTCATCATAAATCTTTGAGAAAGGACTCTTGGAACATGATACAGTCTAGGCAGTGCCTGAGTACAAACATGAGAGAGCCATGCTGGCCTTTTTTTTTTTTTTCCCTTAATGGTCAGTCTGAAAAAATATAGGGTGCTGAATATTATTTTAGTGGTACTTGAACTGCTGTTATAAAAATAAACCCAGTAAAAACTAACATGACAGATATCAAAAAGGCGTGTATCTCTACCATCTATGTGATAAATGGTATAAATCCATCGTCTCTGTGAAGAAGTATCCCAGGAAACTAGCATGGTGGCATGTTGCCATTACTTTGCATTTGGCTTTCATGGTAGATACAAGATTAATGGTAACTTTTTACTACTGTTGAGCTGAGAAAGGAATCAAATATTTATAAAGGAAGGGAAAAAATGTAGAAGAGCAACTAAAACTTTTAGATCACCCAAATACTCCATTTTTTGCAAATCATTTTTGTACAGAAAACTTTATGAAAGTAGCTAAAGTTGGGTGGATTCACTGGAGTTGTTTTTTGGCCACTGTGCTTTTCTGTATCATACTCTACTCATTCTGGTCTTAGGAAGTCCCTTGCCCAAATATAGTATAAGACAAGGCAAGCTGGAGGCCATGAGCTCCAGAAATTCCTTGTACATGACCTCATTTGGTCTCTGCTCTCTCCGATTTTGACTCACATTCATTCTCTAGTGTATCTTCTGCCACAGATCCACCAGCTGGACACATCAACAAACTAAGTCTCAGCTCGTCAGCTTTCATATCACCTCAGAGACTCTCAGAGGGGTCTCTTCCTTCTGAGAAGGCTTTCCAATAGATGGAATGATCAGTAATCAGTATCCAATGCTTCTTGGCATAAACTACCCATGCTTTTACTTACATATGGCCCTCAAGGCCATTATTTGAGAAGCATATGGGACAAAAGTGTTAGAATAATGAACTCATGCTCATTCTTGTCCTCATAGGCTACTGCATTAAAATCAAATAAAGGTTAATAGACTGTCTTCGTGGTTTAGAGATTTAGGTCCTGAATTTTTTTTAATGTTTATTTATTTTTGAGAGAGGGAAAGACAGAGCAGGTGTGGGGGAGAGGTAGAGAGAGATGGAGACAGAATCCGAAGCAGACTCCAGGCTCTGAGCTGTCAGCACAGAGCCCGACGCGGGGCTTGAACTCACCAACTGTGAGATTATGACCTGAGGCAAAGTTGGACGCTTAACCCACTGAAATACCCAGGTGACCCAGTCTTGATTTTTTTTAAACTCATTTTATGGATTTTTTTTTAACTCATCAAGTTTCCTAGCTCCATAATTACTGATGTCATTCAGTGGTATTTAACATCTAAAGAGAGTTAATGGGTTGACAGTGGCAATGAAGACAACATTGCACAGAAAACCCTGCAGAAGAGCCCGTTGCCACTTAAACACAATTTGAAATTCAAAATCCTCTTTAATATTCAGCAGTTGAAAGCTGTCTCTGACTCCACTTATCTTGACCTTAAATGAATGTGGATGGTTTCTAAAAGTCTGGATAATGCCAGAAAATGATAACACTGGTGGGAGCCAGTAACAGAAAAGGACCCTATCTATGCCCACACCTGTACCTCTACCCGCATTTATACCTACACTTAGACCTATAGCTTATTCTTACTCCTATAGCTTCTTGAGGATATATCTGGGTATCTGTTAGATCCTTAAAACAGCCACAGTCTGCTCAATAACTATTGTGGAATCTATGAGTATACAGTTCTCCCAGAATTAAGAATGAATTATGATGACCACAGAAAGTGGCATCATACCAGTTTGCTGTCACGGTGCCCCAAATAAGGTTTATGTTGTTTTAAGGGAAAGGATCACTTATGATAATGGATCACTTCGCATGTACTAAGTCCTGCCTTCATTTCTGTTTTAACTGAGCTTTCCAAAATGGACATTCATAGTTGATACTACATTTTTTCCATTTCAAACAACTCAATCAGAAATCAAAGGATGTCTTTAGATATTAGAAAGTAAAAATGGTGCAATTACACCTATTACACATCTTTTTAATTTAGGAGAATCCATAGTCGGTTGGGCCAGGTAGGATGTACTAGATAAGCTGAGATGGTGATTCTAGGTCAGGCCCTTGCAAAGATAAAGGTCTAGGTATCTTTACAGGAGTTAGAGCACACAACCAGTGCTCCAAAAGAAAACTCTCTTATGAAGTTCTAAATTAGACATCCAAAGATACAGAATCAGGGCATCCAGAGTCAGAGTGTGAAAAAGCAAATAAAAAAGGAGACTTTCCTCAGGATCTATGAATTTCTCTATAATAAATGTGAGTCATTCTGTCATGTTATTGTTGGAAGAGAGATAATTTTGGTTTTATGTGTGGAAACCAACGTGCTGCATTCTTTCTGGGGGAAAAAAAGGAGGTTCTTTGATTCACATGTAGTTATCCCTAAGCTGTCTCTAAAGTTCACACTTTTAAAATATCCAGGACTTTCTAGTCAAACCATCAGAAACCTAAGACACTTTCTTTGAAAGAATGGTGGAATTTTAAAATGACCTTGAAAATGTATATTAACTTAAATGAGATTCAGATTTTAGTGGATAAGAAAAGCATCATGCAACTTGCTAATGCTAGATAAGACAGTTAACTTTTCAGATAATTTCTCTGATCCAGAATATGTAAAGAAAAACTTAATAAGTAATTAATTGTTCCTTAGCTACTGAAGTGTTTAGTTCCCCACTCACATTCTTATGTATTTGAACACCTCAGGTATTCAATGTTTAATGTTGTGTAATTCTATGTACAAATGAAGGTGGCCAATACAAATATAAAGTAAGTATCATGAGAGTTGACACATTAATTCTACAGAATCCTGAATCTAAAGAAAACACTAAATTGAATGTAGCTACATCATTGGCTAGCTGCAAACTAAGTCTATTTCACTTTTATATGTCTCTGTGGACATTTTCTGATACATCCTCAACTGATACTAAGTAGGTTAGAGATGCCAGATGGTTGGAAAGAACATGACCTATTATGAGAGAAGTCCCAAAGCTTGAAACTCAATATGGCAATTTGAAGTCTTCATTTCATAAGTCACATGAGCAGCATCATGCACTTGGTCTAGAAATGGGTGGTCCACTGGGTGGACAGCCAATCACGAGAACCAGGAATTCAGACACAACTGAAGTTGAGGTCACATCAAGTCAGGACTAGGCAGCCATTTTGACTAAGTCTAACTGGAGTGGACCAAGCTAGTTTTCAGAGAGAACAACGATGCTGCCATGAAAAACAGCAACCAAAGCCACAAAAGCCCATAAGATTCTATGACAAGGGGTAAGGGGGAAAGAACTGTTGCTTTATCTCCAATGACTTTGCAGTTTCAGTTTTAGCTCTTCTATGGTATTGACTATATTCACATTCTTGAATTGTATAACTTATTCTTTCATTAGCTTGAGTTAGTATCATTTTATTATAGCCAAATAGTCCCTGACCAGAATGAGCTTCATGAAGATGAGGGCACTGCCTGTTTTGCCATGACTTAAGAACCACATTTAGGAACTGACAAAGATGTTGAATGAAATGACTACAAGGAGAGGAACATAAATTGTGCCAAAGGAATCTGCGAAGGAGAAGACAGTGGGATAGAAGTGGAGAAAGGTCTTCAACACTGGGTAGGACTTACATGACAAGAGAAGAAGTTTTAGGCAGATGGAGGCACCAGCAAAGTGTTTCAGATTTGTATTTACCAAGAGTTAGTGTGTACCTATGATCCAGGAATGGTGCTATGTGATTTCAGACATAATTAACAGAGGAGATCACTTTGCTGTTATGCCTCAATTTCTTAACCATACCTTAAAAATCTTACCTTCCTTTGCCATTCTGGGTCCCAGATGGGCTGTCTCTATGTCTTCACTGACATGATAGTAAGGTGGTATATGGAAAGGAATGGCTTACAAGTCAGTATTGAATAACTTTGCTCACAGCCACCTACTGAGAAATTACTGCCTGCCTGCCTTGGTCATTGTAGCCCTTTATATAGATTTCAAATTATCAGGGGCAGAAGTGAGTCTGGAAAAAAGAGAGAAAAATAGAAATAAAAGTATAACTTATGTGAAGGAATATTAAGTTTAAAAATGTGCTGATACATATATCTACCTGCATGAGAATATCTGAATTATTTACATGCAGTTGTCCCTGTGAAATATACCAAAAAATCCTGAAGATAAATGTAGCAGACTAAATATATGAGTACTTTGGGAAGTAAAAAGGCTCTGTATAAACACAAGGCACTTTTATTGTTATGTAGTTTTGATATACAATAAAATATTTATCACTGAATGAGAGACACGGAGGGAAAAGCTCTGTGCAATGCAATTTGATTTTCAAACTTGGCTGACATGTCTGCTAATTCTGAGCCACGATGCGAATAGCAGCAATCACATGCATGTATGAATGTCAAACGACAGAAATTAAGTTGCAGAACAAGAGGATGGATGCTCTTTGTGGGGATGAATCAGCTTTTTAGAAAGCATATATAGTATTTCATGCCAAGGAAATGGAAAGATTAGAAATATTATTGGAAACTGGCCTTCATATGACAGATGATAAATGTCCCAGGAAGCACATTCGGGCTCTCTCCATTGGATCTTTCGTGGGGGAAAATAAGAATTTAAAAAACCCCAATGGTAAGTAGTCCCATTATGATTACTCAGAGTATCCCAGTAGAGCTTAAGAGCTTGTAACTGTGAACTACAGAAAAGACTAGATCTTTCTGGCAGAAAAGGCAAGGGGCATGGAGGCATCAAGGAGACTGAAGAGTTCCAGCACCATATTGTTGAGTGGTTAGTAACATTTTGCGTTAAAAGAATATAGGACTGACTTAGAGTTGGAGGGCCCCATCGTCTACTCAACTGTATCACTTGTGGGCCATACGAGCCCAAGAAAGACATTTAATTTCTCAGACTTGGTTTCTTTATCAGGAAAATGGTAATAATAATGGCTTTTGCCCTAAGGAATTCTGAAAATCAAAAGAGCTAAGAATGCTTATTAAAGTACTTTCAAAGTGGGTGTTATAAAATCCATCGTTAAATAAAAATCCTTTGAGGAGTCCCAAGGCAAGGTTGGGGTGAAGCAGTTTGGGAAGCAATTTAAGTGGCAGGAAAAGGGTCACACTCCCAAATGATTCTAGAAAGCTTCTACCTCACAGCCGCTCTATCTTCCCATCTACACTGACCACTCAAAAAACTGTAGGCTTCATTTGCCACTTGGAGGCACATTTCCACTTTCAGAACTCCACTTGTTATTCTTATTAATCCAATTTCCCCTGCTTGGTTTAAAAATATTGGTGGGGGGGGGCAGAGAAGGAGGAAAAATACAATAGCAATATGTGGGGCAATTTTCCTGGCCCTGGTTTCCAAAGAATGCCCTGGCCTTTCCCTTACCCTCTTGGCTTGGCTTTTGGACAATTCTCTTCAGGCACAAAGATGTCTTATCTCTCCCTCTGCAGGTCTGCACTCAGCTCACTCTAGGAAATCTCTTCCCAGAAATTCAGAACACAGTGAGTAAAGTGGGATCTCCATGGTGCTCTGGGTACTAGGTATGGGAGCTCTCATTACTCCTCTGCTGCAAATGAAGAAGGTTGGAGCTAAAAGATTGGTTAATTCAAAGGACCACACTCTGAGTCATTGTTAAAGCTGAAAATGGAATCCAAATCTCCTCAATCTGGACTCAGAATTCAATGATGTCCTCTCGAGGTCCAGAAACTCCTCAGAATGTTCATTGGTCTCAATGGTCTTCAGAGGAATTTGCTTTGTACATCATGGTTTGAGAAATAAAGGAAAATGTACATGTCCAATATTCAGTATGCATCCGGTGGGTAGAAGAATGCCTTTCAAGGGATGAGGATAAAGAAACCTTCTGTTCTAGAAGCCACAAAGTCAAGAGCTGATCAGTCCATTTGGGGTGTCTACAGGTACAACTGACCACAACTAGATGGGACCAGTATATTCTTTCATCCCTTTCCCCAAATTATGTTTTGGCTATGACCTATGGGGGAAACCACACCATGTTCCTTTCTTCCACTCCCCCTTGTTCTCCGTGCTTCCCTAACAACCTGCCTCAGATTGTGTCCTTTGCTACTGAGCACCAGGCAACAGAAGATTCTCATCCACACCAACCTGGTGCTGAGTTCTCCCACAGGCCTTACTCTCTGTCTTCACTTCAGTAGTATATGCCCAGTTGCCCGGACACCAGTATATCAGGTGGCTAGGACACCACAATGAACAAAGTAGATCCCCAAACTAAAATATAAAAAGTAGAGGTGGTCAAGGGAGGAAAAGGGGTAGGGGTGGAAGAGTCTGGTGTGTGTGTGTGTGTGTGTGTGTGTGTGTGTGTGTGCATGCACATGCGCATATGCACATATGCAAGCTCACACTATGTGGTCAGCAAAGATGAGGGTTCAGTGGACACCAGAGAAAGTTAAGGGAGTAAACCATGTGGATAACAGGAGCAAGAGCATTCTAGGAAAACTCTTAGCATGATGGTACAGAGGACACCGAGGCTGGAGAACTCTGGGGAGGGTCAGAGCGAAGGGGACTGTCAGAGGCTGGTTGCATAGAAGGCTGAGAAGTTTGTATAAGGCTTCAAGGATTTTGAATGTCATTTGGGAAACCCACTTTTCAGATGGAAAGCCACTGGGTTTTAAGCCTTCCCCCCACCACTAGTTGGTTTTAAGCACAAATTAAAATGATCTAACTTGAATACTGTGGTGACAAGGTAAAGAGGAGATAGCTGGACAGGGAGACAAGTCACGGTGCCAGTGCTCCAGGTGACACAGGATGGTGGCTGGGACTTGGGTGTATGAGGTCAAGATGGTGAGAAGAGGCTGAGTCGCGGCATTGTTAAGACTGAGCTAACCAGAGTCGATGACACGTTGCAGTGTGCAGTGTGAGAGGAAGAGAGGAACCGAGGAGGACATGGTCACCTGGGGTCTGATCCAGCTGGGACCTTCAGTCCCTCCTTGAAAAGGGGGGCTCTCCTGGGGCAACAGGTCTCCATGAAAATTCAAGACTTCTATTTTGGAGTTGGTACTTTTGATGTGAGTGTTCAACATCCAAGCAGAGGTGCCACGGAGGCATCAAGAGCAGGAGAAACGGGGCCAGTGAGGAGGGCTGCTGCGAGGTGCAATTAGGGAGCTCGAGAACAAGTGAGAGCCAGGACTCATTAGCTGGGAGACATGTGGACCGTCTATTTTAAGTTGCTCTATAGCACCATAGGGTTTTTTTTTAATAGAGAAGTTTTCTCCTACTCCAAAAGGAATATGAGAGTTTTTAAAATTATAACACACCCAAAAAGATAAGCTGAGAATCCAAATATTTAGTATTCAGTTTCCAATCATTGCCTATTTTTTCCTAAGTGTTGATGCATGCACCTGCACATGTAATAATTATTATTACCATGTTTTTTGAGTCTTTCTCACTGTGCAGGCAGGCACCGTGCATGCATTTATGTACACTGTCTCATTTACTTTTCACCGCTGCATGTCCAACAGATCCTGTAAGCACCCCCTTCTTCGAGTTGTTATTGTGACAGAGGCATGTGTGCCTGGAACTTGGGGTTTTTATTCCAGAGCCTGGCTTATGCCTATTACATTCTCAACCCTGACAGAATTGCCATTGGGATGTGCGTGTTGAGCAAAAGGACCCCCCCACTCATTGCGGATGGGAATGCAAAACGGCGCACCTACCCTGGAAGAGAGTTTAGTGGTTTCTTACAAAATTAAACATACTGTTACCATACAATCCAGCAATTGGGCTTCTCAGCATTTACCCAAATGAATTTAAAGCATTTGTGGGCTCCTGGGTGGCTCAGATGGTTAAGCATCTGACTTAGGCTCAGATCATGATCTCATGGTTTGTGGGTTCAAGTCCCACAACAGGCTCTGTGCATTGATCTGTGCTGACAGCTCAGAACCTGGAGCCTGCTTTGGATTCTTTGTCTTCCTCTCTCTGCTCCTCCCCTGCTAGCTTTCTGTCTCTCTCTCTCTCAAACAAACAAACATTAAAAAAAAAAAAAGAACTTTTGTCCACGCACATGGAAGTTTAGAGGAGCTCTATTCATAATTGCCCAAATTTGGAAGCAACCAATGAAAAGGCAAGGAAGACATGTAAATGTATATTACTAGGTGAAGAAAAGCCAATCTGTAAAAGCTACATATTGTATGATTCCCATGATATGATGTTCTGAACGGCAAAACTAGAGGCTGTATGGTGAGAGTCTAGAGTTTGTGGATAGGGAGGGATGAATAGGGGGAATGCAGGTAATATTTAGGGCAGTGAAATTATTGTGTGATACTATAATGGTGGATACATGTTATACATTTGTTAAAACTATAGAATGTAGAATGCTAAATGTGACCCTTTAGGGAAGCGCTGGGCTCTGGGCAATAATGATGCATCAGTGTCAGTTGAGGGGTTGTAACAGTGAGAGAGCTCCATGGCCAGGACCTTCACAGAGAGCTGTGGGGGGGCTGGAGGGCAGAGGATAGAACCTAAGAGGATTATTTTCCAGCCCCAAGGTGAAATTTGCCTTGCTCAGTTTTGGACTACCTTTTTTGTTTCTGCTTTGGGTGTTTTGTTGTTGTTGTTGTTTTTAAATTTATTTTTAGTGCTTATTTTTGAGAGAAAGAAAGATGGAGAGACATGGAATCTGAAGCAAGCTTCAGGCTGTGAGCTGTCAGCACAGAGCCCAGTCTGGAGCTGGAACCTACAAACTGCGAGATCATGACCAGAGCTGAAGTCTGACGGTTACCTGACTGAGCCACTCAGGTGCCCTGGACTACGTTTTACACCCCTTCCTTCTTTCCTACTTCTCTCTTCTGGAATAGGAATATCCATCCTATGCCTGATCCATTATGTTTGGGAAGCACACAGAAATCCATTTTCACAGGTTCACAGCTAGAGAGGAATTTACCCTCAGCATGCATCATATCTCAAGCCTCACCTGTATCTGATTTAGATGATACTTAGATGAGACTTTGAACTTCAGCTTTCATGTTGAAATGTGTAAAGATTTGACGGGGGAGCTGCTGGGATGGAATGAATGCATCGTGCATGTAAGAAAGATATGAATGTTGGAAGGTCAGGGGTGGAGTGTTTGGGACTGACTGCTTGTGTCCTCTCAAAATTTGTGTGTTGAAGTGTTAACTCCCAACATGTTTGTATTGAGAGATGGGGTCTCTATGAAGTAATTATGATTAAAGGAGGTCAAAAAAGTGGGGCCTCTGATAGGATTCATGTCCTTAAAAGAGACAACAGAGAGGTGTGTGTGTGTGTGTGTGTGTGTGTGTGTGTGTGCATGCGCATGCATCTACGTGTATGTACGCACACACGTGTGGAGAAAGGCCATGTAAAGGTGAGAGAATGTGGCTATCCGGGGGCCAAGAAGGAAGTCCTCACCAAGAATCAAATCATCTGCCCCTTGATCTTGGATTTCTTAGCCTCCAGAACTGTGAGAAATAAATGTCTGCTGTTTAAGCCACATAGTCTGTGGTGTTTGGTTAAGGTGGTCCCGGGTAGACTCAGACAGCGTCCAATCTCTTCCATTCAGCTTATTAGCTGTATGAACTGTGTTTGTATATTTATTTTTTAAATATATGTGATGGTATTTGGAGATGGGGCCCCTGGGAGGTCAATAAGGTTAGATGAGGTCATGAGGATGGAGATTAGTGTCCTGGGAAGAGACACCGGAGAGCTTGCTGGCGAGGCTCTCTCTGTGAACACACAAAGAAGAGATCATGTGATTGCAAGATGGCTGCCACGTACGTGCCTAGAGAAGAACCCTCAGAATGCAGTCTACCTTGCTGGAACACTGACCTTGGACTTTCCAGCCTCTGGAACTATGAGAAATAAATGTTCATTGCTCAAACCACCCAGTCTGTGGTATCGCGTCATGGCAGCTGAATGACAATGACACTCCTTCTAATTTTCCTCAGGTAATGGATACCTTTATAGAGAAATGTTTTGATAACATTCCTGGACCTATCCATAGAATAAATTCCTAGAACTAAAACTTGAAGGCATGCTTCCCATGCTGCTCTCTGCCAACCATCCTCTGGAACCCTGGGACCATTTCAGAATCTTCCTGCTGAGCAACCACATGCTCCTTCTCCTGCCTGCTCGCCAAAGCTTTGAGTTATTATTTTTTTAACTGTTACCATTTTGAATGTGACAGTGGCATCCCACCAATTATTCTCTTTGTATTTCTTTGATCAACATTTAAAACATCCTTCTTTACTCAAAAATCCCCTTCCATTTTGGAATCACCGTCCAAATAACGAAGAGTCCAGACCACACTTCGTACTTCTTCCACTGTCTTGTTAAATGTCTTGTCTCATTTCCTTTCTCACGGGGGATCCACCAAGTCTCCCTCTAAGACTCAGAAGACAATCAATGCTGACATAGTGGGGATGGAACTGGGACAAATCTCCTGCAGGTCGGTCTCGCCAGACCCTTTGTATTCATAACCTTATACACAGAAGAAGAAGGACACCAGGGAAGTGTTGATACCGACTTCGAAGCCCAGGTGCAGTATCTGCAGGGACGCATACCAATCAGGACAGGAACAAAGCCACAGAAGCCCATGGGGGACTGAAAAGAGATTCAGTAGGGATTAAGTTAAAAGAAACTAAGAACAAAGCAAGTGTTTAGTAAGTGAATAAATGAATGCGAGTAAGTTTCCTTCATTTTTTGGCGCTTAAATTTGGACAAACGAGTTGAGAATATAAAGTTTATTCATTTAATTAGTAATGTTTTAAGAAAAGAACTAGAACTTTAGGACTTAACAGATTTGCAAATGCTTGATAGCCATGATTTATTACTAATGTCATCATTGCTCTTGTTATCATATGAAGCTAGGAAGTTGGGGTCAACTTTAGGGTTTATGAGAATTCTTTTTTTTAAATTTTTTAAAAATGTTTTTATTTTTGAGAGACTGAGAGAGAGAGCACAAGCAGGGGAGGGTCAGAGAGAGAGGGAGACACAGAATCTGAAGCAGGCTCCAAACTCCTAGCTGTCAGCACAGAGCCCGACTCGGGGCTTGAACCCACAAACTGTGAGATCATGACCTGAGCTGAAGCCGGTTGCTCAACTGACTGAGCCACCCAGGCGCCCTAACTTTAGGGTTTAATCTACATCCTAGTTATCATAATTATACATCAGCTATAATGGCTATCATTTATTGAGTATTTCCTACATGTCAGACGTTAATTACTTTATAAGCTTTATCTCATATGATGGAAATCTAGCTCTGAAATTCTGAAATACCAGGGTAAGCAGTGTGGAGCAAGTTCCTTAAGTGAAATATGAGAAATAATGGAGCCCGTGGCTGAATGATCACAACTCCCCAATTCTGTTATTAAGATTTTGAGAAGAGAGTATAAAGTCAACAGAACCTCTGAGAAGGCCACAAATTCCTTTTACACAGGACACAAACTCCACACCCAGGGACCTTGGCTGTCCTGAGAGTCTCTAGGCCAGTCCCCGAAGGAACCGGGTTTCCTAGACTGAAGGGACAGTTTAAGAGAAAGAAGTTTATTCACTCTGGGCAGGAAAGCCAACCCCTGGGTGAGTGTCAGGGCTCAGATTAGAGACACCCAGGAAAGGAGAACAGGGCTGGTGTGTAAGTTCCACACAGGCAGGGACACACAGGCTACACACGAGGACAGATCCGGGAATATACGAGGAAATCTAAATAAGAATGTACTCGATAAATCCTTATTGAAAGAAAGAATGCATAAATAAGTGAACAGGTTGGGGGCTCTAGTAGTGAAAACATGATGAGCCTAAATCCACTGGACACTCAAATCTTCTGGGCTTTCACCATCTGAGGTTGAACCAAAGCCTGGGTGGCTCAGTTGGTTAAGCATTGACTTTGACTCAGGTCATGGTCTCATGGTCTGTGGGTTCGAGCCCCTCGTCGGGTTCTGTGCTGGCAGCTTGGAGCCTGGAGCCTGCTGCAGATTCTGTGTCTACCTCTGCCTCTGCCCCTCTCCCACTTAAGCTTGCACTCTCTCTCTCTCTGTCTTTCTCTCTCTCTGAAAAATAAATAAACATAAATTAAAAAAAAGAAGTCTGTATCCTTAAAATGGGCTGGACGCCTGGTCCCTGCTGGCTAATACTCGGCCTGACTAGCAGGTAACATTGTCTGTTAGAAGAGAGGGCCAAGCACTTTCCTTCAGACGGTTTGTAGAGTTGCTCACCTATAGAATAAACCAGAACCTAACACTGGAAATAAAAAAAAAAAATCCTTCAAATTGCAATCGCTCTCCTCAGCATGTGTGACTCAGTTATTGCTTCCTTTTTAAGCTGTGTGAGTCTTGGGAAATGTAGTGGTCATAAATGAACGTTAGCGTGTTGTCTTGTGAAATGACTATTTATTAATAAGCTTTTTTTAAACCGTCAGCTTCTCATAGCTAGTCCCTTGAGTGTGTTCCCTGGAATCTCTAAACCTGCCTCCTGGATTCAGTTTGCCCATGGGGAAAATAAGGGCTTATTTTCTTGTTATCGTCCTTTGTAGTACGATGAGACTAAATAATTCCCAGCCAACTCAAGTTTTACTTTACCAGTTCCACTTGATCACATTTACTATTGCTGTTTAACTCCTGTTTTTTATTTTCCCTCGGCCCAGGCTTACCCTTTCTAGCCCTCAACGCCCCCACCCCCGAGCAAACAGCTCCCAAGTGTGGGTCCTCCTTATCGCTCTGCTGTGCCAAGTACGCATCTCCCTTGGGAGGCTGTCAGCTGGCCCAAGAGCCATCAGTATAAGCAAAAAGGCCCTGCAGCTCCAAGTCTTTAAATACAATTTTTATGTATCGAGAACATGTAGGTTACTTAGCGTTTGAATGTCAGGTTGATGTCCAATCCAATATCTTTCTTTCCACTTCTTATTTTGTTAGGACTTTATTTTTCTACAGCAATTCTGGGTTCACAGCAATGTTCAGGGGGAAAAGGTACAGAGATTTCCCATATGCCGCCTCCCCTGTTATTTGTGACAGCTAATGACTCTACACTGACACGTTATAATTACCAAATGTCCACAGTTACTTAGGGTTCACTCTTGGTGCTCTACATTCTATGAGTTTGAATGAATGAATAATGACACATGTATCCACCATTAAATCACACAGAGTAGTTTCACTGCCTTAAAGGTCCTCCTAGTCATCCCTCCCCCCACAGCATTTGGTGGTGTCTGTGTTCTGGATTTCGGCCATTCTGCAAGGTGTATTGTGGTATCTCATTATTATTTTAATTTGCATCTCCCTAATGACATATGGTGTCATTATTATAATATGCCAGGAGGAGTCACGGCTGGATGTATACATTTGGCAATTTTTCAAATTATTGAAGAAATGGGAAGGGATGCATTTCTCGAAGAGAACACCCACCATGAGAAGAGTTTCAGGGCAGAATGTTGGTGGAGCGTCCGAACCTAGAGGCCAAGGAGGGTACAGGAGCACACGGAGACCAGAGCAGGGGAAGGGCAGTGCAGGAAGTAAAATGCAGAGACACGCTCCAATTCTTGGGGGTTGGAAGTTGGCATGAAGATGCTGCTTGGTTTTCAGAGAGTGAGAGGCATTTCTAAATTGCTCTGGGCTGCAGGCAGTATGTCTTTTGCATATAAAAGAGCATCATATGGTAGAGGTTGGGGTTTATTGATATTGATCTGTTGCCTTCCTTTTCTACCCAAACACAATTTGAGCTATCACCCATGACCAAACAACAAGGTACTTCATGTCTCAAGTGACACAATTCATGACATCTCCACCTAACACGGACAGTGAAGCTAACAGTGCTTGGCAAGCTTCTGTATCTAAGAATCTATTGATATTTCACACATCGCCATCACAATAAATTACATAATTATGAAGAACCAAGAACATCAAAACAGAGGGTAAGTTATTACATTTTTCATAAAGATTAATATTAAAAAATAAAATGTGCTAGTTAACCATGGAAATTGGAAAGATCATCTTAAACCTGTATTCACCAAATGCATTGGTAACTAGTAGAGTGTAGGGAAATGTACAGGTTTTGAAGCTGGACAGATTTAGGGTCTTAACGCCACTTATCTGCTACCCGTACAAACCTCGATAAATTATTCAAGCTCTCCGAACCTCATTTATTCGCCCTTAAAATGCAACCAGAATGGCTTTGTTGCCAACATAATTGGGCAATATTTGAGGTTTTAATTTATGTTGTTTTTATTTTTTCTTGTATCATGGCAGACTGCTGACGGGGCTCTGGAATTAATTCTCTACTTCTCCTTTTAATAATGGAACAACTCCTTCTACAGGGGTTTCAGCTAGGCTCATGGCAGCTGGCTCCGAGTTCTGCCAGCCATCTTGCAGCGAGCAGTGGCCGTATCCAGCTCGGGGCAAAAGGAATGAGTGGAGGTGGTGTGTGACTTCAGGTCATCACCTTAGCCATGCTTACCCTGAACTCTGCTCCCTGTTGGCCTGAACACTGAACATAGCATAGCTGAACCAACAGCCTTGGGACCATGTTTTAGATGGTACCATTGACTTCTTGGTCCACAGTGGTACATCTGGCTGGGACCCATTGACCCAACAGCCATGTTTTAGATGGTACCATTGACTTCTTGGTCCACAGTGGTACATCTGGCTGGGTAACCTACCTATTTTTGAATTGTTTTATGAAAGAGAGAGATAAACCTCTATTTATTTAAGCTACTGGATTGGGGGGGGTGCTCTGCCTACTGATGAACTCTCATTTTTAACCTTGTTCCTCCAAGTCATGCTAGTTCATGGTATCATTGCCTCAGAGGAGATTTGTGACCAAGTCTTTTATTTTTTTTCCCCAAAGCTTAATTCCTTAGAATTTAGAGGATTTGGGGAGGAAGCAAAAATAACATAAAAAGGATTCTTTGGTAGAAAAAAAAGAGGTGTCTTGCAAAAGCAGCAAGAAAGTGAAGTTGTCGACTCCCTCTTCCCACCCTCAGCCAAGACTAAAAAATATCTCTCCAGGGACTGGAGGAAGAAAAGGAGACTTCTAGCAGCCAAGATCATGACATTAGAGCCTGGTTTTTTTATAGCCTTCTAGGGAGAAAATAGGACCCCATAGTAGATGAGACAGACAGAACCCACAGCACTACAAGATTTGAGGTCCAGAGGAGTGGCCATGGGCAACAGAGTCTGTTGGACCTGGAAGGATACTTCAGACCATGGAAAGGAAAGATTAAGCAGACTCTATGTCAGTTACCCAGGACGATAGGCCACATCCCCTGCCCCCAGCACTTTGGATACCTAAGAACCTGAATGGGGTAGTACCATGGGGATTGAGAAAGCCACACAGAGTGTGACAGGTTAATTTTCTACCAGCTCAGAAGCATGAGAGGGTCAGTGACATAAATCAGATGGAGTTATAGAAAATAAAGTGATTATTTCTCTCACATTTAATTTTGACCAGATTTGGACATATTACACCTTGATAAAATGAATTAACAAATATATTTTGCATTGTACTATGTTCATTTCATCTGGGCCTTTTCATTGAGCACTTACTGTATGCTAATAAGCAAAGTAGGAAAGTGTTTGAGATACTGTTCCTTCATGCAAAGAACTCAGATCAGTGAAGGAGAATGAAATGAGTACAAGGTTTTCTATAAAGCTCCATGCACTCAGCAAAGGATGAAAAAACACCTCTGCCTTGGAGAGTTGAATGCTTCAAACCAGAGTGAAATATGAGCCAGACCTTAAAGAAGAACTATAAGCAGAGGGGACAGAGGAGAGGATGCATCTTCTGCCCTGAGGACACACTGTGCAATAATACATAGATGACAGGTGGCCACGAGGTTCTGGAGACCACCATAACCAGAGAGGCCTGGGGAACACTGTGATTGAAAACAGCACGGAATGAGAGCGGATGGGCAGAGAGATGATTAGCTGGTGGCTTAGTTTCCCCACAACCCTTCCTCTCCTCCCTGAAAGCCTGGCCTTGTGCTCTAAAGATAAATGGAAACTGTCCAGAAGTGGGGAAGGACAGATACAGAGATCAAGAAGAAGAAAAGACCAGGTGTTTGGGGGATGGGAACGGCTGTAGTGTGGAGGAGCAGGAGCCGGAGACATGGAAGGATGGAGGGAAGGATGGAGGGGTGGAGGTCAGGTGTGGACCACTGTCCCATCCAGGGCACCGCCCGGATTCCAGCCCATCAGTGCTGGTCCTCCACAGAGTGAGGACAAGATTTGTGTCACGAGGCTTGTGTTCACAGAGTCCACCCAAAGCTGGCTCCATGTGCCACCCACTTCATTATCTCTCTTCTGGACCAGTGGCTCAGGGGATTCCCGTCACACCTGCTTTTGGGAAGATCTCCAGCCTCGCCTGGACAGCACTGGAGTCAGGCTGAATAAAGGATCATGTGAGTTAAGATGAAGTGCTCATTATGTAGACCGGGAGACACGTGGCCAGAAACCACTGGAAATCAGGGCCAGCGGTGGGCTGCATGCAGTCTCATGGGGCCCCACTTTAACAATATTTCCCATACAAGAGGAAGAGGAAGGGGAAAGGTGACAAAGCACGGTGTTCTGTCTTTCTATGTAGCTTTCCTGGGCTCCCCTTTTGTTCCTGCCGGCACCTGCTGATGTGAATGCCCTTCCACACCTTGTATACGCCCCCACATCTTGTACACGCCCCCACTCATTTTACAAAGGTCACCCTGGGCCTGTGGACTGACAGCACCAGTGTTTGATGATCCAGGAAGGATGCCTACACCACCCAAGCAGCCTGCCATGAGACAAGCCTTGGGGTTTGAAATATGGTCCAATAGCCATCATTTTATGCCCAAAGGCCTGAGCCTGGCTCGCCACGGAGCCAGACTCGGTATGAAAAGTTATAGCCAGAAGCTCAATCAGAGGCAATTTAATTAAAGCGAGATGGTTATCTCAACCCAGCAAGGCTTGCCAATTTGTCACTTGGCAACCAGGAGCCGTGTGCTTTTTTGATGGATTCTTTGTCCTCTGTCACCCAGGATCAGACTTGGACTGGTTTGGCTTTCTTTCCCCTACCTATTGCTGTGGCAGCATTTAATGCCAAAGTTTGCCTTTGGGTTCTTTTTTTTGTTTTTTAATGTATTTATTTTGAAAGATACAGAGACAACACAAGTAGTGGGGAAGAGGCAGAGTGGGGGGAGAGAGAGAATCCCAAAGGGGCTCCACACTGTCAGCACAGAGCCCAACGTGTGGCTTGAACTCACCACTGTGCGATCACGACCTGAGCTGAAACCAAGAGTTGGAACCGATTGAGCCCCCCAGGTGCCCTGGTTTCTTTTTTTTCTTTTCTTTTCTTTTTTTTTTTTAACATGGACAGTTTGTCAAGAAAGGAAAAAGGAGGTAGAGAGATACTTGGGGCTGTGCTCTTATAAAAGCACCTGCAGAGGATTCTATGCCAAATGAAAATAAATGTACATTTCTTTGGTTAAGTGTGATCTTTTTACTCAGGACTCCAGGAGGAACCAACCCAAACTTGAATGCAAGAAAATAAATTTCTGTTGTGTGAAGCCACTCAGTTTATAAGCTTTGTCATGGAAGCCCCAGCAAACCACTGCGGCCACAAAGCCCTTGCCCAAGGACACTCCGGTGTTGAGGGCAGCGCCAAGCAGTCTGGGTGTTTCTATTCACTCCACTGTGCTGACTCCAGAACGAAAGGGGTATGTGGGTGTCCTGAGAGGCTCCTCAGAGCCATCGAACCCGGTTTCCACTGTCTGTCTTTATCTTTAATGTATTTGATTATTGCAGTGTTGGTGATAAGCCATCCCATATCCCCGTTCGCTACAATACCGTATTTGCTTCACCGGCTGCTAGATTACAATGCCTGTTAAAATAAATATGCTTCAATTACCTTAAAATCATTCAACATCGCCAGTGTTCCTACTGTTATAAAACTACTGGAGTGATACAAATTTTAACAAGAGTTTGAATTTGGAAGTAATAAGGTTTTGTGATATGTGTAATGCGAGTGATTCCAGCAGAAGACAGTTAGAAATGGCTGGTCCAGACCGCAAACATTTAAGTAGAGAAGCAGCCTTCAGACTGAGCCTTGAAGGCGTAGAATTTCAGGCACCCTAGAAAGCTGTGCCTCTTCTGTCTTTATTAACCATTTTGGCTCGAAATTCACATTTGTTCTTAAGGAGAAGTGTTTTTAAGACAGCTGTAAATGGACAAGGATGGAAAACAAAGTGTTGTTCCACAAATCTGATTTCGTGTTGCTTTACGTACGATAAGAACAATATCCAAACCTACGGGTTGAGCACAAGTCTGACAGTCTTTTCAGTGCTCAGGAGCTGTTAAAATTACATCAGTGTGAAATTGAAGGCTGCACCTATGTGGGTAATGAAGACTTCTCCATCTCTGGTCCATGCAAATTACATTTTGCAAATATCATCCTTGACCACAGTTTCCCAAATCTCGTGCTATATTAATTCCAACTTCAGGGGATTGATAATGGCCTTGGCTCTGGTACACACCTAAAAGCTCCTAGGTCTGACACATGTTTTTCCTGTCTTATGTTTGTCTTTCCTCTCTAAGTCCAGAAATGTGATAATCACAACTTCTGAAAGACTGTCTTCTGCTCTTGAATTTTTTTTTCATGGATTATTCAGTGTGTTTGCAACAGGTATATACTTACTGCATTTTCTTAGTTCAATGTTAAAGGAGGATGTTTCAGTGGGGTTAAAGAAACAAGGGGCTAAGGCAACTGTGGGAAAAAAGCCCATGAAAATGTGTGAGACTTTTTGCAGGTTTCTCTTAAAGTCACAGTTCCGGCAATTGCACACTTTGGGGGCACCCCCCCCCCCACACGCATACATAGGCTCTATGCTGGGAAATCAGGTCCACCTCACTGTGGTAGGTATGCATGTGCTCTCCATGCCCAGCCCTTCTTGAAGAATCCACTTCCTTCTAGCAGCTGCCGACTGAGTGTAAGCCTGAGGCCACACCTCTGTCCCGGACCTGCTGACTAGACCAAGTCCTGTGCCCTGATGGGAAAGGAGCCACCCATAGCCTGGCCAGTAACCTTGGCCTAATGAATCAAATGGTGGGATGGGTTAGATTCTCCCAGGGGAATCTGGAATGGGATAAGAGACTAAGTGAGTAGCAAGACAGAGACCAATAGACAGGAATGAATCTAGATAACTTTCATTCATGCAGACCACGAGGAAAACTATGAGCTAAGGCTGCTGAGATCAGTAAACAGGCTCCATGTCCTGCCCCTTCGGAGGCTGGATGTTGTAGCTGCCCCTGTATGTCTGAGCCCTTATAATGAAATTCCCTTTCCAACTGAGTGACTTTAATTTACAATTAATTGCCTGGATCAAAACATGAAGTGAAAAGCAACCATGAACCGAAACTACTCTGCCAGCTCTCCTATACATACCTCCTCTCCCACAGATGCACTGTCCCTTCTTCCTGTCCCCACTCCTCTCCCTGTGGGTAGCAAAGACACAGACAAACACAGCCTAAAAATGCAGGCACAGAGAGGGATGAGGGAGACAAAGATCACACAGAGCCAGAACGGGGAGAGTGGGAGAGGTCAGGATGGGCAAAGCAGAGAGCACTGGACCCATGACAGGCTGTGGCGAGCTCATGGACACACACTGTTGAGTCCCAGTGACAGAAACTTGATGTGTCAAGTCACTGGGCCAACAGGTTCTGAAGAGAGCCCGTGAGGGTGCTTTGGATGAGATTAGCATTTGAATCAGTACACTCCTTAAGTGGTTTGCCCTCTCCAACTTGGGTAAGCATCACCTAATCCATGAAGGCCTAAACAGAATAAAAAGGAAGAGGAAGGTAAATTGTGCTCCTTTGTGCTTGCTGCCTGTCTGTGTGAGCCGGGACATTGGTCTTCGGCTCTTGGACAGGGATTTATTCTACTGGTTCCCCTGGACTCAAGGGGGTCTTCAGACTCAGGATGGAACTACACCACTGGTCTTCCTGAGTCTCCCGCTTGAGACCTCAGATCATGGGATTTCTCAACCTCCATAATTACGTGAGCTGATTCCTCATACTAAATCTCTTCACATATATATTGGGTCCTATTGCTTCTGTTTCTCAGGGGAACTCTGACTACTGCAATCTCTTAGCTCCTCATTGGAAATGCCTGAAAATGAGATGGGAGATACAGAGACAAAACAGATGCTCAGTTAAGACCATGGAAAGCAACTTTTCCCAAAGATCTTGGTACATTGTTGTTATGGTTATTTTTTTTTATTTAACTCATGAGTAATTTTTAAATTTTTTAAATATTTTATTTATTTTTGAGAGAAAGAGAGAAAGAGATATCGTGAGCAAGGGAAGGACAGAGAGAGAGGGAGACACAAAGTCTGAAGACAGGCTCCAGGCTCTGAGCTGTCAGCACAGAGCCCAATGCAGGGATCAAACCCACAAACCGTGAGATCATGACCCAAGCCAAAGTCAGACACTTAACCAACTGAGCCATGCGGGTGCCCCCATGAATAATTTTTTAACGGATGGGTTTGCATTTAACAGAATCCTCTTCTGGGGAAACATCAGGCTTCCATATGATTTTGTGTATGTTAATAAAGATAACAACATTTGGTCACTCATCCGACGTTTTTAAATAAGCCCCACGTATATCTAATGTATTAGGGGGCTGACCACAATTTTCATTTATCATCTGTTGTTTTGACATTTAAGGGATAAAGTATCAAAGTGGTTGTGGACTATGACTCCTCTTTGAGTCAGGATATTAAGAGATGCACAGTTTTCAGGCTGGGAACATATAGCAGGCTCCACATTCCAAACCATTGTGGGCAGCCAGGTGCTAATGGCCCCTTCCCAGCAGTGCACCCAGTTAATGGTCTCTTCCTGACACTTGATCCAGCATCGCTAATGACCAACACATTGCCTGCCCACCCCAAAAGTGAGAATTCCACTTCCATATTTGAAGAGAGTGATCCAGGGGTTCCCCCCCCCACTTCAGCCACAAGAGCCAGGGGACTTGGAGGCACCACCTCATAGGAAATGACTTTTGAGAGGCACGATATGATCTGTGGTCAGGAAAGACGGGTCTGAAATGGGATTCAATTATGAACCAACAATGCCTTTGTCAGGGAGACGGAACATTGGAAAGGACACGACATCTTTCTTTTATGAATCCGTCCACCAGTTTGATTCTGAGGTCAATGTCAAAGAAGTGTTTGTGAAACCCTCAGTCATGCTAAATGGATCTGAAATGATAATTGGCTCTCAGGGTTGGGAAGCCACACATGAATATACTGCAGTTAAGTATCGGCAGCTCTCTCATCAGTCTGCTCCTTACATACATAGAATGGTGGGGAATCTTCCAAATTGGGTAAGTTGGGTCAGAATTTACAGGGTTTGTAAGCATTTGCATTCTGCAGCTACAGGTCTGTGTCCATGTTTTTCTGCACTCATTTTTCACTCAGGTCTTCCTGGAGAGCACTGGAAGTACATGATATAGACTCAGGAGATCTCACTCTTATGCCAAGAGAAGGACTCAGAAGCTTCATGATTCCTCTGCCTAAAACTATGAATTAGTATGATTGATTGGCCACACCCCTCTTTTTCTGGTCATGGCTACCTCCATTTCAACTCTTGCCTTGGTCAGATGGGAAGGTAAACAAAGTCACATCAAAGGGATTAAAACCAGTGTAAATCAATGGTTCTTTCATAGTTAAATGAAATGGGAGGGCAGATTTTCCCTCTCGATGTCTTCATCTTATTCCCACACCCGACACACTGAACTCATGTGTATTAAACGAGTATTTTCATCATACTGTCCTTTTTCACTCATGATGTTCTCCTGCCTTCCCAATTTATGGACATCAAGCTAACCAGATGTGAATAAAGGAGCGTTAGATTTATCCCTCATCCTCTGATGGGAAAATCCTTGCCTATAATCCTCAACATCTTAATTTAAGTTTATGTACATAGAAAGCCAATGTTAATGAATACAGCTATTTACCTTTGATTAGGTAAATCCATCAATCAGCAGTATAGACTTTTGGATTGGAAGAAACCTCATTATCATCCATTTCAAGTCTTCATTTTAAAAAGGAGGAAACTGAGACCCTAATGAGGTCAGGCAACATGCTGTGTTCTCTCAGGTAAAATCGCCAGGACTCAGATGTGACCAGGCTAGGTAGCTCCCTGCAGGAGGAGGGATGAACACAGACCATCCCACCGGGCTGGACAGTTACCACCGGCCCAAGGAACAAGGAGATAAAGGTGTCCAATGGTGTGAGCTTTTCAAAAAAACCAGTTTCCTGTTTAAAAGATTGTCTTCCATTCCAAGACGGTTATTGCTACATTTTAGGATTAAAATCTTTCCCTAAATGTAATGATGGCTACCATAAAAGCAGTGATTTTACCAAGAGAAATAAGAGAGTTCCTTCTCTGAATTTTTTTCTACTTTAGATTTTTTTTCTAATTGCTTTATTTACTGCTCTATCATATCTAAAATTCTGGGAAACCACTGCCTTAAGCTATAATGAGTCACTGGAGATTTTTAAATCAGAGAGTAACATGATCGGAGAAGTAATTTGGGAAAATTAATTGTTCTTCAGTGGATAGTATCAACTGCAGTGGGATGAATATGGAGTCAGGAAGCCTGCTTAGAAAACAATTGCTACACAATCAGCACCCAGTAAGAGGAAAGAGCAAGCTGGGGGCTAGGGGTGAGGGAGGGCACAGCAAAGGCCAAAACAGAGAACCAGGCAAAGGGGTGTTAACAGACAAAGATGACTATGAGATTTAAGGCCAAGGGGCACAAAAGGATAATGATTTACATAGGGGCCAGCAAAATCTGGAGAAGTTAGGGGAGAGGGGAATCTAAAAAACCCAGTTTATTTGTCAATAGCTCTATTTGATATGAGGATAGAGTAGATGCATTGTGGAGAGTGGTCGATTGGCAAGTGGAACTTGGCAATACAGGGCCCAGATTCCGCAGGGAGGTCAAGGGATTCATACGGGAAACCCACAAAAATGTAGTGGTCACAAGAATGAAGACTAGAGACCCAGAAAGGACCAAGATATGCAGATAATGATAGACAAACAGAGAAGATCAGCCAGAGAGAGAGGAAACCCAGGAAGAAAGGTGAGTTTGAATACGGAAGATACAGTGTTCAGTTCCTTCCTTCCTCCTTCCTTCTTTCATCCATCATCTATCCGTCCATCCATCCATTCATTTACTGAGCACTTACTCTGTTCCTGGCCCTGAAACACACTCCAAATAAGCCAAAGGTGCAGTGTAGGTACGGAGAAGGCTGAACTAACTAAATGAATCCATCAGATCCCAAGGAAGAGGAGGGCGCAAGTGTAGGATACGCCTCACTTCTACCATCTCCATGTCTCCCAGCTCCCTCTTTCCTGTGCTCTTTTGCTCATAACCTCTGGGCTGCCTAGGAGCTGTGGTCAGACTGCTGAGCTGAAATCAACAAAATATGGACACTACTGCCAATGGCAACCCTTCTGGTGTGTCAGGGGAGGGGGGGGCGTGGTTCTGTTGCTGCCTAAGTTAGAGGAGGACAGATCTAAGCCAGGACCATTAGGATCCTTACCCAGGGCAGGGAGGCTCAGTTTGGGAACCTGGCCACGGACATCACATAGCCGGCTTCCTGGTGGGGACGGCAGCTGCTGCTTTGCTCCTTTGTGAAGATTTTATTCGATTCTCTGGGAAGAAAACTGCTTTCCGTGACAAAATGTAGAAACTGTTGACTTGAGTGAAGTGATTCCTCTTTAACCAAACATCAGCCAAATGGAAGGGAGCCCCAAGATCAGGGTGTGCCCTTTAAAATAAATTTCTGGATCCAGAATCACCGTTTAGAGACGGAAATAGAAATGTGTCTGTGTATAGAAATATATATACCACATAATCATACATGTATATACACACATAATATATATACATATATACACATGCATGCATTCAGACATTTCAACAAATATTAATGAAACACACAAAATGAAAAGACATAAGGAATTACAATGATGCTAAGTTATGAGGAATATAGATATGGTACTACTATACAAGACATAACAGGAGGGGGCCTACAATAAAGTAGATTCAATCTCCTCATTTTGGAGACGAGCGTAAAGCCTTATTAAATTCTTTAATTTGTTGCACACTTTAAGTGATTTCTTCAATTAAATTATAAACAATAACATTACATTGGTTTTCTTTTCCTTTGTGGAGATTTTAACTACTGGGTCTAATTATTCCATTTATATTTTACACATGTGCCCAAGGCTTCTGAGAAATGCGAATACTGGTAATAAGTCAAATGAAAAATGCATCAGAAATAAAATACATTCTCAAACAACTTGACATTAAAATTTGACTTGCCTTCAAGGTTACCATTTCCTGTAGGTCTATCCTCTTAGAGGGAAGAGTAGTTTTGGTTTTTTTTTTTTAAGTGTTTTTTTCTGATATCGAATATTTATAGAAAATTGTGATGAATGTGTTGTAAGGTCTGCTGTATTCGGAACTACATATGGCTTCGCTCTTCTATCTGACTCTGCTCCCACACGACAGGCGTGCTAAAACCAGTAATGGCATTAGGTGGTGGTCGCAGCACCAATGACAGCCATGCAAAGGAGCACCAGTCGGCCGCAGAGGGCTGCACATTCTGACTGTGCCACACAGCACAGGGCGCCTGGACAGCACGGCCTGTGGGCTGGTGCTGTGTCAGGTGCTGTGCCTTCAGCCCTCGCCTTGCCCTTCCACCCTCCCTTTTTCCTGCTTGTCTCCTCAGGGCTCCCAGGCTGTTTGCACAGAAGTGTCACAGCAGGCAGCCCAGCCGGGGCCCCTTCTAGGCTCATTGATTCAGGCAACTAATTTCGTTCGCCCACCTTAAGGGCAAGGCATTAGTATTCTTGCTCAAAAGTGGAGAAAGGTCAGCAAGATGGCGGCATCACCAGCGTGACTTTGCTCCCCTCGCAGGAACAGCTAACATGTAATCATGAACCAGACGTCACTGAGAGAATCTTAACACATGGGGAGAGGTAGGTGGGGAGAGTGAGGCAGCCCTTGTACCACAGAGACCAAGACAGCCGACCCTGGATGGTAAGAGAAGCGGCTTCACACTGACCATATTGCCCCTCTCCCAGGCCAGTGCAGGGCCACCCCGAGAGGCTCTTCAGAGCCTCTAGCTCCTCTGTGGGAAAAGAGAGCCCAGGGGGGAAATCCAGCATCCCTCCAACATTGTAGATTGCTTTGTTGGAGCCCCTACTTGGATATCGCCCCACAGGGATCTCAGGGGAACCTATGCAGACCCGCCCTGGGACCATGTCTGTGACGGAGAGGTGGGGACAGCGTTGGCAACAAGCACGCGCATTTTGGCAGACCAAGTTCATACCTGCAGTGCCCAAGTAGTAATCCCAACCAGCGGCTTTCCTTATCTGTAGAACCAAGTCAGCAGAGCACGCTGAGTGGGGAGCTCAGTGAAGTGCGGATCTACTGATTTGGATCCTCAAGCAACATTTGCCAGGCCTAGAACCTGGTTTGCCCACGCTCCGGCAAGGTGCTAAGTGACAGCCCCACCCACCGTGGAGAGTATCTCCCATCTCCATCTGACCAGACAGGGTTCCTGGAAAAGGTGCAGCCCAGTGGCACTCAAGCAGAGAGGTGCGGGAACGGAGCTGATTGTCCTCAAGAGCAAAGCCAGTACCTAGCATAGAATGTTCTGATGATATGCACAGGGAAGTGAATTACCTCATAGCCAAGGCTGAGGATAGCTCCCTGTCCCTCCCAACTGGAGACCCTGTTTAGGAAATCGAATTCAGTCGCCTGAAGCAGTCCTTCCCGTCCCCCCCCCACCAGGCAAGGAGGCCCACCTGTTGTGGTTCTGAGGTTCTGAGAGCTGTGGTGTGGTGGTGCCTGAGCAGAGAAGGACAAGCAGAACAAAACCGGTGGACATGTTTGGCCAGAGAACCTGGGGTGTGGCTTGGCTCCAGTAAAGACAACAAGAACCAAAAGCTTTACCAGCTTTTGAGATGCTTCTCCCACTGAGCCCACACAGGGGAACTAATTCATAGCCCCACTCTTTGCTGAATGCAGCCTCCAGCCTGACTGACCAGGGAACCTAACCGAAGCTCAAAGGAAGTTTCACAGCCCATTCAACAGCCCTGCATACGGTGGCACTTGAACAAACAGCACACCTTGTAGCTTCCTCCACCTATAGAGCAGAACTGGTAGCCTCACCTGATCAGGGAATTCATTGCAGACTCTCGCCTGATTTGGGTTCCCATGCAAGTTGTACATGCCGTATATCCCATCCTGCTGCTCTTCCAAGTTGGAAATTAATTCATAGCCCCATGCACTACAGAAGATGGTACTTTGTTCCAACCATATAATAAGCCTGGAAAGAGAATCCAGGCAGCCAGAGAGCTCATCCTACAGTTTCACTTGGGTAGGAACCAAGCCAGCATCCAACCTAGACAACTGTTTTCAGCCAGTGGCATACCCCCCATCCCCAACATTAGAGGTCAAACAATTGCCTCACCCAGCAGTAGAGCATGATACCAGGTACCACCTGCCCAAGGACATGACCAGCAGGCGCACCCAGAAACACAAACTAAGCTGACTGAAGATCTGTCTCAGCCAAATCAAGCCTGTACAGTCTGGAAGAGGATCCCCATTATTCTAATGTACAGAGGAAGACTTTCTCAAATGAACAAACAAAAACCTAGAAGTGTTCATTACCACCAAAGAGAGCTTACAAGAAATGCTAAAGGGAGTTCTTTGAGTGGAAGTAACAAGATTCTAATTAACATAATAAAAACACAAGAAGGTAGCATGAAATTCATTGGTAATAGTAAATAAACAGTCAAAGCTAGATTCTATAATTTGATGATAGTGTTGCATAATTCACTTGTAACTCTAGTTTAAAACTTAAAAAATGAACATAATAAAAAACACTGTAACTACACTAATCTTTTATTAGCTACACAATATATAAAAATATGTAAATTGTAACAGCAATAACCTACAATGTGAGGGGGAGAATAAGCAAAAATGTACAATTTGCAAATTCTATTGAAGTTGTTATTGGCTTAAAATAGGGTGTTATAATTTAAAGATATTTATGAAAGCCTCATGGCAGCCATAAAAGACAAGCCTGTAGCAATTAAACAAAAGAACATGATAAATAAGTCAAAGAGTACTGATACAAAAAGGCATCATACCACAAAAAAAGACAGCAGGATTTAAAATGGAAACAATGGATTTACAAAACAATAAGAATATTATTAATAAATGACAATAAGAAGCCTTACCTATCAACAATTACTTTAAACATTAATGCATTAAATTCTCCAGTCAAAAGACATTGAATAGCTGAAGGGATAAAACAATAATATCCAATGATATCCTGCCTACTAGAGACTCACTTTAGCCTTAAAAACATGTAGACTAAAGGAAAAGGGATGGTAAAAGTCATTTCAAGCATTGGTAACCAAAAGATTACTTTCAAAATATTATTGCTTGTGGGTAATGCACCTGGTCACCCAAGAGCTCTAATGGATATGGACAATGAGATTCATGTACATTCTGCAGCCCCTGGATCAAGGAGTAATGCTGACTTTCAAGTCTTATGATTTAGGAAATACATTTCATAAGGCTATACGTGCCACGAATAGTGATTCCTCTCACGGACCTGGGCAAAGTAAATTGAGAATCTTCTGGAGGATTCACCATACTAGATGCCATGAAGAACATTCCTAATTCATGGGAAGAGGTCAAACGATCAACATCAACAGGAGTTGGGAAGAAGTTGATGGCAACTGTCATGGATGACTGTGAGGGGTTCAAGATCAGAGAGGAAGTAACTGCAGATGCCCTCCAAACAGCAAGAGAATGGGACTTAGTAGTGGAGCCAGAGGATATGACTGAATTGCTGTAATCTCATAATAAATCTTTAATAGATGAGGAGTTGCTTCTTAAGGATGAGCAAAGAAACTGATTTCCTGAGCTAGAATCTGCTCCTGGTGAAGATGCAGTGAGAACTATTGAAATGACAAGCGAGGATTTTGAGTATTACATGAACTGAGTTGACAAAGCATCAGTAGGGTGTGAGAGGATTGACTCCAATTTTGAAAGAAGTTCTACTGTGGCTAAAATGCTGTCAAACAGTATCATGAGCTACAGAGAAATCGTTCATGAAAGGAAGAGTCAATGGATGTGGCAGATTTCATTGTTGTCTCATTTTACGGAATTGCCACAGCCCCTGCCACCTTCAGAAATCACCTGATCAGTCAGCAGTTGTCAGTGATCTGCACTGATGCTGCAAGACCCTCCCCCAACAAAAACGACCCCTCACTGAAAGCTCAGATGATTGATAGCATTTTTAGCAATAGAGCATTTTTTTACTTAAGGTATGTACATTGCATTTTTAGACATGATGCTCTGAACATTTAGTGGACTACAGTACAGTAGAAGCATATAGTTTTATGTACACTGGACAAACAAAAATTAATCTGACTCACTTCATTGCAATATTCAATTTATTATGTTGGTCTGGAACCCAACTCCCAATATCTCTGAGGTATGCCTGTATATGAAAGACCAACAGGTATAAGAAAAGAAGCTGAACATTGCTGATCATTAAGGAAATGCAAGTCAAAACTACAGGCAGGTATCACCTCATGCCTATTAGAATAGCCATCATCGCAAAGACAAGAGATAACAGATGCTGGTGTGGATGTGGTGAGAAGGTTGTGCACTTTTGTGCCGCCACTGTGGAAAGCAGTATGGAGAATCCTCAAAATATTAGAAAAAGAACAACTGCATAATCCTGTAATTCTACTTTTGGGTAATTATCTAAAGGAAATGAAAAAACTATCATACACACACACAAAATACATGCTCCCTTTTTCATTGCAGCATTATTTACAATAACGAAGACATTGGAAACAACTGGTGTCCTTCAGTGGAAGAATGAATAACAGAGTTGTAGTGTGTATGTATGTATATATGTGTATATGTGTATATAATATTATATATATTTATAGCATATTTTGTATATCTACAATGGAACATTATTCAGCTTTAAAACATGAAGAAATCCTACTACTTTGACAACATGGATCAACTTTGAAGACATCATGCTAAGTGATACATTTTGACAATGTGGAGGGATTTTGAAGGCATAATATGTGAAATAAGTTAGACAAAGACACATATATGTGTGATCTCACACAACAACAACAACAAAATGCATCAGCAAAGAAATTAGATTTTTGGTTAACAGAGATACGGGGAAGGGAGGAAGGGGATTGAAAGAAGGTACTTAAAAGCCACACACCTTCCAGTTACAAGGTAAGTATCTGAGATGTAATATACAATATGATGAGTATGGTTAACACTGTCATATGATACATAGAAAAGTTGTTAAGAGAGTAAATACTAAGAGTTAATCATAAGAAGACACACTTTGGGGGGCATCTGGGTGGCTCAGTGGGTTAAGCACCGACCTCAGTTGAGGTCATGATCTCGCAGCTTGTGAGTTCAAGCCCTGCGTCAGGCTCTATGCTGAAAGCTCAGAGCCTGGACCCTGCTTTGGATTCTCTCTCTCTCTCTCTCTCTCTCTCTCTCTCTCTGCCCTCCCTCGCTCATGCTCTGTTTCTCTCAAAAATAGACATTAAAAAAAATTTTTTTAAAAGGAGACATTTTTTCTTCTTGCTTTTCTGTTTCTTGTATCTATATGAGAAGATGGATGTAAGCTGAACCTATTGTCATAAACATTTCACAATACATGTAAATCGCATCATCACGCCATACACCTTGAACCTCTAGTGATGTATGTCAATTATTTCTCAATAAAACTGGTGGGGGCAGGAGGAGGGGAGAGAATGTTAGCTGGGACTTAGATATGGCTGTTGCAGTGACTCTGTGACCTCAGTTCAAAGGAAAACCTCCTCTTCCTCCTCTTCCTCATCTGAGAAAGGAATGATAAATCTGACTGGGCGGGACCATTGTGAGCTGAAGCAAGCAAACAGGGGCAGAGTCCTCAGTGCTGGACAGGACTTGGTCCCTCTCTGGTTATTTATTGAATAAAATTATGGTCCATCCAACCTATGCCGAATAAGTAAAAATTCTATTTGTGCACAGTGTAGCAGCACTATGACATCATTAGTAATAATAATATCAGTAACTAGTTGATGCCTGTTAAATGGCAGAGTTGCTCATGATCTTGAAAAGGACATAAATAAGAAAATCGACAGTCCCGATATGTGTGATAAATGTCACAAGAAAGTTATGCACAAAGTGCTCTAGATGAAGGCGGAGGAATCTTGTCATATCCTGGGAGGGTGGATGGTGTTGGGGTATTCCAGAAAGGATTCTTGAGTGAGCTGATTCCTAAGAATATACAAAGATAAGAACGAACCAGAAATATAGCATGCATTTTACAAAGCAGCCAGATTAAAGGGGCAAGATGATAAAAATCCTCACACGTCATGCTCAGCTTCTTCATTTTCATCTTGGAGGTGAGGGGTCACCAATAAAAGACACTGAGTTACTTGATGAAAGTCACATTTGTGCTTTAGAAGAACTCATTCTGTCAGCATTAGGGGTCGTCTTCCAAGAGGCATAGAAAAGAAGGTGAGAAAAGGGTGAGATCTGTTCAAAGGTGACCTTGGTCGTCCAAGCAAGAATAATGGGGCACTGAGGAGGGTAGAGCTGGGAGCTATTTAGGAAGTAGGACGGGTCATCCTGGATGATTTATGGAATATCGGGAGTCCGGAGGAAGAAGGAGGAATCTTAAACATGAGGTGGGAAGACATATTTTTCAACCAAATGGGATGCATTCCTCATTCCCCACCTCTCGCACAGCTGCCATTCTTTCTGACTTTCTGAGTAAAAAAGTTTCATTCTGTGAGTTGACAATCATTTCATAGGTCATGGGCTGTGTAAAAGCCTTCGTTTGTCTTTTAATGTCACACTTAACAAAATTTCTTCTTCAGCCTAATACATACACCTGATCACCCTACTGGGTGGTCATTTTCTCTCTTGCATGAATGAATGCACCATTCCTATAGATCTGAGGAAAGATTTATGCTCTTGCCTTAATTTGAAGTTCTTTAAAGATTTCCTGCTTTTCCTGTCTCACTTCATGAGTCCTTGAATAAATTATATTTTGCTAGCCGACCCATCCTCACGTTGAAGTTGTTGACTGTATTTTTGAGAACTTTTTTTTTTTTAATGTTGCTTTACTGACTGCTTTGGCTTCGGCATCCATGTGGACCATGGTCACTGGTGGATGCAGAGTGCCCTGTGGCAGGGGACAGAGCGACCTGGTTTATGTATGTGGAGACACAGGACTAAGACTTTGACCTTCTCTCCTCTTGCCAACTCTGGTTACTTCAAGACTTTACTTCTTACAAAAGAAAAAAAAAACTTCCTTACTTTAAAAAAGCAAATAGACTAAAACACTTGAGACATTATAACAATATATTCCAGGTGAAGTGTCTAGTTTCACTCGCTGGTTGTGCCTTTTTCTAATACTCTCTAGAGAATAACAACCATTGTTAGCACTACACAGTGCAATGTCATTTATTGAAAACAACCAGTCACTGTGCTAGAACAAGTTTGATATGCGTATATTCAGGTGGGAATTTTCTAAGAATGTGATGCTTTCACGCAGAGCTCAGCCTTTGGCTCTGGCAGAATATGACCAAAAGGAAACCATGGACCTAGGACCGAGCATTGTGGGTCCCTGCTAAACCCAACGTCTGTCTCCATAGGAAGAGAATGGTCACATAGACCTTTCCAGGCATAGAGTATCATTAGTCCAGTCATTTGCTGCAATCTACCATATGGTGTCAATGAGAGCAATGATCCTATTGAGGCTATAAATACAAACAAGGCTAAGAGAAAAAGAACACTGTTATTTCATCTATACCACCTGACGTGCCATGTCACACAGGACTTTGTGCCATACAGTTTTCTCTGTAAATAACTGTTTGACGTGTAAAATCGATCATTCTCTTTTAAAAAATATAAATTTTGAATTGAAACTCTATACCACATCAAAATAAAAGATAGCCAAATGAAATACAAATCATTCAAGCTTGTGAAATCAGAATATGTAGTCACACAGCATGACTTTATGTTGTGTACATCCTAAATGAGACAGAGGCACTCACTTGTACAGATTAAGGAAGTTCATGGAAAGATCAACAACAAGGGCGAAGGGTATAGTAAGTTTTACATCATGTTTTGTTCTAAATATAACATACTAATATTATATATTAATGTATACTAATAGGTTTTACATCGTCACATTTAATTCATTACAGTAATAATACCTTATACCATAATCAGGATGCATATTGATCTTAATATCATAAATGATAGTTCATTGATATCAGAAAGCACTTTGAGTGCTTCTGAAATCATATACAGTAAATGCCACTATTGAAAATGTTTCTGTAGAATGAGAAAATACCACAAAGCAATATTTAAATAATCTAATCTAGCATTTTCCAAAATATTTACCACATCATGATAAACCTTTATGATTTTCCACCCCTCCAAAAAAAAGAATGCGTAGTTAAATAAGCTTAGGAAATGCAACATATACTACTTCCTACCTTGGTGACTCAAATGCTTTCTAGAAACAGACATACATGTCTGTGTTTCCCAGTACTTTCTTGGCTCCTCTCCTTTCTCCCCATATTGAACAGTAAATTCTCATGAAACTAGGGTTCCCTATAGCATACTTTGGGAAGTGCTATTTTGAAAAGATTTTGTAGCCCAAATCAATTGTGAGGCATCGAGAATAATTAAAAAAATGACACAGTTGAGAGTGAGCGGAGTCATAGGACAAAACCACTGAGTCCATTCCATAGACCACACAAGGGCCAAATATCTTCCCTTTGTAATTTCCAACCCAATTTATTGGGTCAATTGTCAAATTGACATTAGGAAATTTTTCTAAATTTTCATATAGAAAGATAAACTTACTTTCAGGACACAAGTATGATAATCCATGTTGTTTATTTGAACATATCCATATTCTTTCTTCTAGGGCTTGCTAAATTAGACTCTAAACCTCCTTGGACAGTTGTTTGAGTTGTTAGTTGACTTAATATAGCAATAAGAGAGAATCTTTCTGTTTCACTAAATAAATACAAATAAGCTTCAATAATTTTTTTTTTCTGCTAGTTCAATCATTTCTTTTAGCGACATCTCTCTGTCCTTTGCTTTCTTTCTTTTTCGCCTGGCAGACATGCACACCTTGCACAAGAAGTGAAGTTGATGGAAGATCAAGTTGCTGAACCTTACCACGTCCCATGCCACATCCCAGGATTCCTCCTCACACTGCAAAGTCTATTACATTCCAACAGAAGGTCACAGTACCTGTCCAAGTGCACACAACATAAATCTCGCCTTCACTCTAAATGTCTTTCTCTCCCTTATCACTATATTAAGTAAACTTACAACTCAAGCAACTGTTCAAGGAGGTTTAGAGTAAAGGAAAACAACTCTATTTTTCATTCAAACTATTTCAATGAATGCAGAGGAATTTCAGCTACTTTCTAGAAATGCATAATGGAAGAAACACCATCATTTGCTTTACAAATTTCTATACAATCCTATATATTACTTACCTAAAGTATCAAATTTTCTTTTAATAACACTGAAGAACTTTATTTGCTCAAACTATATCCAAACTGGTGAGGATGTTGTCAGAGGTTTTCCAGGATAGAGAATCTGGTTGCAGAACTCCTGTTAATGAGCTACAAACTTTTTATGAACATAGAGCATTGCCGTTCAGATCTATATCCTGTTTAAATTGCACTTGGAAAACTCAGCCTCTAATTTCCTCCCTTCAAAAGGGATTGTTGTTGTTTCAATTTTTAGCTAATTTCCTTTATTGATACTACCTTTCTCATAGTCAGGAATGTTGACCAACTTCAAATATTTATAGAATTGAAAGAGCTTTAAGCATGAATTGTCTTTCTTTCTCCCCGGGGTGTGGGCGGGACTGAGGATGGGAAGCGGAGTATAGACTCTGGGTGGAGACATACTTGAACAAAGCTGAATTTTGCCTATATTTGGCTTCACTTGTGTGGGTGCTCTTCTTCAGAGAGGAGACTCCCATTTGGGCTACAAACCACTGGCCGAGGGTATCGTGCCTCATTTTTACCTTGTAAATTTCCATAGCACCTCATTTCTTACTGAACACAAAATGGCATCTTAAATACTTTTTCAAGAAGAGGATTAACAATAATACAAATACAAAATCAGAGTACAACAGAAGTCCTCCATGGGAGACCTATTTACTTACATGGAGATTTGAAGACATAAAGGGTTTATGAGACCAAGAAATATTATCTGAATTAGTTGGCCAATATCACACCCAGGCTGTCGTTGTTAATTCTGGCAAGAAGGGCGCCCATGAAAACATGTGCATCGTGAACCTCACTGGTTTTGCTTGTCTGATCTTATCTGTGGTAAAATCACGTTTTTCTTTGAGTAACTAAGTATACAGTGTCACCCCACTGCATGCAATGTCTCCCCCAGGAAGGTGCTCTGTCCTCTCTAGCACAAGACATGGGATACAAGTTCAGCCAATCAGATGCTCTTTTCCAGGGATTTGAACATTGAGTAAAGATGATTTGACCTCACCATGTTCCCTAAAATGACAGTCCCCTATATCCATTACCTGACCCCTGAAGCCCTTTGGCTTTGCTCTTTCAATGGTGTGAATGACCTTATCATCTTCAAGTAAAAAAAAAGCCCCTTCCTCAAAAGTATAATTAGCCAGAATCAGGTAAAGGAAATGGACAGAGAATCAACATGCCCTCAAGAACCAGAGTCACTTGTATATATGTATTTAGTGAAGGTTCCATTCATTAATTCAGCTAAGCTGTGCCAGGGACTTTGTGTGGGGAACAGAGTGGTGCCAAGACCAAGTTCAGCCTTTACAAATTTTCATTTTAAGGAGAAAGAGATCGAGACATAAACAAGTGAATAACACACAGACAGATTGCTATAAATCTTATGACGGGAAATAACAAAGTTCTATGTAAAAAACTAGTATCAATGACCTACTTTGGATTCAGTGATTAGGGATGCCTCTGTGAGGTACAAAAAGTGCCCTCATGAAAGAGACCATGGCAGAATGCCAACAGCTTTGCATGAATAAGTTCTCAATGCAGTATTTTCAAATTGTGAGTTCTGATGTATTCATGGGTTGAAAAAATCAATGTAGTGGGCTCTGGCATTTATTTATTTATTTATTTGTTTGTTTGTTTATTTATTTATTTGGAGAGAGAGAGTGAGAGAGCATGCACACGTGAGCAGGGGAGAAGCAGTGAGATGAAGAGAAATAATTCCAAGATGGCTCTGTGCAGTTGGTGCAGAGCCTGACACACAGCTCTATCTCACGAACTGAGAGATCATGACCTGAGCTGAAATCAGGAGTGGGACACTTTAGTGACTAAGCCACCCAGGTGTCCCATGACCATTATTTTTTAAAGGTGGAATAGAGCAGAGTGAAACAGAAAATATCAAAGAGCATTGCCCATAGTAGAGTGTTTAATGAGAATTTTGTTGCTATGGGCTCAAAGGAGTTTGAAAAATATGACCTAAAGAAATGCTTTGAGAAGGCAATGATCACACAGACAACAACTGTAAGTGCGAGCACAAAAATCTTAAGCAAGAAAGGGCAGCTGGAGCAGGATGTGCCCCAGCATCTTGGAGTCCCTAGGGCAGGCAAGGCATTCTTCCTGGGAGAGGAGAAAAGCAAGGTCCACAGACTCTGCCTTCTGGCACAGGATAATTGTTGGTGAGAAGAATCCACTCATTTCACAGTCAACAAGCATAGAATGAAAACTGTGTTTTGTGTCCGGTCATCTGTGTTTGGAAAGACAGAGGTGGGTCTGACATACTCTTCATGAAGCGGAAGGCTGGAGGTGACGGCCGCAGTTGGCCAGTTTATAACCATTGGTGTTACCCCAGATTTCAGCAGACAGAGAAGAACGTGTCGCTGGGAGGTCCTCTGGAGAAAGGGCTGTCACATGTCTAAGAAGGAACTGGGACATGAGAGCACTCAAGGGGAGCATTTCTCCCCACTGTGCACCACTGTCACTGGGGAGGCCAGAGAGGAAAGTCATGGCTGGGGGGGAGAGGGAACTTCCTGAGCTCAGTCAGAGAATGTGAATGACAAAGGAAAGAGGGTCACTGAGATGTGGTGTGAGCAGCAGAAATTTTTAGAAAGCAATGTCTCTAAGGAAATAGAAACCTGAGGTGATGCCCATTTTGTCCTTCAGGCAGCAAACCAGGGCCTTCACAGGGTGAGGCAAAGAAACTAAGAAGGAATGAACCTGTGGGCCGTTGTAGGATAAAGTTTATTTCATTGGCCCTCTCAGAGCCACAGATGGTCATTATTGTCATTTTATGTTTTTGTAATTTACCATGCTTGTATGGACATTACATTGACAAAATTCACCTGCAACTCGGGTACATAAAACACACTGTCTAGTTATCTGCTGTCATTGCGTGGTATTTTATCCATGGCTTGACAGGCAAGGAAAATGAGAAAAAACCTAAAAGCCTCCAACCAACAGGTCCGGGCTTTCACACTCTTTTGCACTGTGTCTCTCTCGCACTGTGTCTCTCTCTCTCTCAAAAATAAATAAATATTAAAAAACAAAAGATTAAAATTGAGCTTAAGTAACTAGGTCAAGATCAACTAGTTAGTAAGTGGTAAGGCAAGAACCAGATCCGGGGAATAGAGGACAAGGGTCTCAGCTCTTGGGGAAAAAGAGATGAAGAGTCCTAGAGGCAGTCAGAGCCCAAACCGAACTGTCCAAGGTCAGTAGAAGATTCCAGTGGGGAAGCCATGTGGGCCCATGGAGCTATTTGTAGTCGTTCCAGGACCTTCACCCCTTCTCACAGACCTAATACTGATGGGAACTGGCTCATGGGATGCAGCTTTCAGTCCATGAAGCTAGCTGGTGTTAAGAAACACAGGCATGGCATATTATTCTTTAAGCATATTTTAAAATGTCGTGTTCCATCCAAGAAAATTAAACATCTATGATCACTTTCACTGCGTTGTAGTATTTGTACGAGATATTTAATGTCCAAGAAGACTCATGTATTGTTTCCATTTGCTTGTGGCATATAACTGAACATTTTCAGAGTATTTGCCTTTGCTACACTTAATCTCTAGTTGATTCTATTCATTTGCTTCTACAAGCCAAGATTTGAGATCTGTAGTTTTCAAGCCTATAATAAATGTTTCATCTGGCAAATTAAGAACTCAGTCATCCGGAAGGAGTGATAGATGTTAACTTAGATGCATAAACTCAGACAATTTTCTAGGACTTCCTAGTGAAGCCATCAGTGGATTTGCTAGGGGCACAGACTCCAGCCTTTTTGAAGAGGACCTGCTCCCAGTCTTTTTTTTTTTTTTTGAGATTTCTTAATTTCAGCAAAAACTCTTTGTTGCTTGCAAGTGAACTTCAAGATCCTAGTTTCTATAATTATCAGGGCATGTATAGGGACCTACTTTATAAAGAGTTGCTCTGCAATAAGGTTAAAAAAATCAATTTGTTAAGGTTTTCTTTCATAACACATATATTTTTTCCTAAGTTAATTTATTTATTGAGAGAGAGGCAGAATCCCAGGGAGGCTCCACGCTAGCAGTGCAAAGCCCAAAGTGGGGCTCCATTCACCACTGTGAGATCATGTCCTGAGCCGAAATCACGAGTCGGACCCTCAACCTACTAAGCCACTCGAGTGTCCCACATAACACGTGTATTAAGTGCCTATCATGTGTTAGCCATGGGTCAATGTGAGAACAGAAAGGAGAAAATATACTCCCAGCCTTTGGGAGCTCATGGTCATTTAGGGATCCAAGGTAAACACGTATAAAGAAAAAAATGCATAAGAGAACAAAAAAGGAACTTCTGATTCTTCTCTTTCCTTCAAACTCCAATTGAACAGAATATATACATAAAGTTTAAGCCTATTTCTATGCCCTTGTCACCGAAGCAAAAAATTAGTGAAGGTTATAAGGAAGTAAACGTTTATGGAATAGCTTACCAAGTTATCTAAAAGTTACGAGATAGCCTCAAGTTAGGCCTTTTGATTTTTTACTTTGCTTTTCTGTTTGGAGTGTAATTGTAACTACTGTAGTGTAAATGATGGACAATAATTGCATATGTTAAAAATATAAATAAATAAACAGAAAAAAATAAAAAAAAACCTCTGAGATTAAAACGTAAAAAAAATAAAAAATAAAAAAAAATAAAAAGTATTTATTCCAGTGGGCATCAATACTTGGCTGGTTGGCTCTGAGAAGGGGTGGGGAGAGGTTGCTGGTCTGCAAGGCCTAGGGTCTGGGCATCTACCAGATTGGCCAGAAATTGACTGAGGAGGGAACATCAGTCATGATGCAGAGACACACCAGCCAAAGTAACCACAATATTTTAGTTTTCAGAGCCTCTCGGTAAGCGGATCGGTTGTGAGGAAGCCCGAACAGACCACTGAGGCCAGCCTCCAGCACTCCAGGCCGGCCTGCCCTCCTGCACGGAGCATGGCAACACAGGAGCTCTGGAATCCAAGCCCCATTGGGGAGCTCGGCCAAAGCGATTCGCTACTGTCAGCAGGAAGTGCACACCTCCCCCCGTGAAGTGAGAAGAGTCCATTCCCAACGGGAAAAGAACACAGATCCGTGGCAGGACCACGAACGAAGCAGCTATCATTTACTACTGAAGCACCCAGCAAACAATGCTTCTGACAGCTCAGATATGACGGCCTTTTCCAGTAATTACTTAACGATAATGGGAACTGAGCACCTGACTGCTTGGGGAACGGATTCAGAAGCCCAAACTCTGAGACAGACACAGGACGCTCCTTCTCAGCAGGGCTCAAACCAGAATAAGGGGCTCTAAAGAAAAATTTAAAAAAAGCACTGTTTCTAGAATTGGGTGTGAGATGGATCTCACTCTCTCTAACACTATTAAATATCTCCCTGAACCTGAAGGAGTTTGGAAGGCCTGCTCCTGGGTCTCAGATGTGAGAACAATTCCAGCTGAACACGGAGGGCTCATCAATAAACCAAGTTAAGGATTCTTCTTTTTTTTTTTAAGTTTCATTCTAAGCATTTTATTTATTTATTTACTTTAATATAAACCAAGTAATGATTCTAAGCAAAATGAGGACACTTCTTTTTGCAGACCCGTAACAACATCTTAAAAAATGGAATCATTATCTATTGTTTGTTCAATACTTCATCTACTTCAAAGAATATGATGACTTGCTGTGAAGGTCCCTTGTCACGAAAAACGGAAACGTTCCATATACAGGTTTGTATCATGAAGCAAAGTGAGACCTGTGAGCCCACAAATAGTGAGACCATTTCAAAATGAGTCTTGAAAAGAGATGTGAAATCATTCTAGTTCTTATAACTTAAAAGGTATTGGTTGCAATGGTTTTGGTACCAAGTTTTACCCATTAAAGTTAGTTCAGGTGGTGATTTGTGTTATTTTCTTTGCTTAAAAATCTATGCAGCACAAATGTGTATGAGATGGTATGTCAGTCTATTCTGATATGTAGGTAACTCCTAGTCCACATTTAAGTCACTCTACTTTGTACTATGTTTTATAAAAAGTTTAGTTTTTGATGAAAACAGATTGAAAGGCTTCCTCTTCCTAGGGAAGAGGGAAAATGTCCCTTGGTTTTAAAAGATAATAATTACATATCATATGATATAATCGGATCTCTTGCTACAAAAATGGGCTTTCATAATGCAGATGTGAATTCCAAACTGAGCTCTACCATTTTAGAGCTATGTGACGTCATGCAAATAATTGCAGTTGACTAACATGGTCCACTTATCTGTGCTTTTTATATATATAAATACATTACAATCCTGTAAATATATTTTCCCTTCCTTATGGTTTTCCCATAACGTTTTCTTTTTCTCTAGCTTACTTTATTGTCAGAGTACAGCATATAACACATTTAACATCAAAATGTGTATTAATCAACTGTTAATCCCTAAGGCTTCTGGTCAACAGCTATTAGTGGTTATGTTTTGGGGGAATCAAATGTTTTACGGGGATTTTGACTGTATAGGGATTTGGTGCCCTTAACCCCCATGTCATTCAAGGGGCAACTATATACTTTCCTGGTTTCTCATCTCTAGAATAAGTAATGTAATATGTAGCTTCTTGGTTCTTGTGAGAAGTAAATGGAAACATTTGCTGAGTGTTGACCCACAGTCCCTCCTCTCCATCTCATACTACCTTTTGAGAGAGAATGTTTTCAAAACATCTGGTGAAAAATGAATGGGGAACAGTTAGAAAATATCATCTATTATGCTTTTTGTTTTTGTCATTCAAGTTTTGAGGAGAGCTGTCTTGTGTATTTACCTCTGCTGTCATTAATTCTCCTCCCCCAAGGTGACTACAATCCTAAGGTGTATGTTTCATTGTCATTGCAAACAGTCTTCTGAGACTCTAATACTTATACCTATGTATCTATCATCTGTCCATCCATCCATCCATCTATCCATATTACCTGGTTTTGCCCTATGTCCACTTGATCTCTATTAAAAAAAAAAGTTATCATGCTTATTTTGATTTCTACAACTAACTTGTATCTACAACTCATTTGTTCATAGTTATGGATGATATATTTTTATTTCTGAGTAATAGTCTGTCTTTTAACTATACCACAAAAGTATAGGGATATTTCTAAATTATAGACTCTGGGGCACCTGGGTGGCTCAGTGGGTCAAGTTCCAACTTTGGCTCAGATCATGATCTCATGGTTCGTGAGTTGGAGCCCTGCATTGGGTTCTGTGTTGACAGCTCAGAGCCTGGAGCCTGCTTCAGATTCTGTGTCTGCCTCTCTCTCTGTCCCTCCCCTAGCTTGCACACTCTCTCTCTCTCGCTCAAAAAAAAAAAAAAATGAATAAACATTTAAAAAAAAAAACCTTGTCTAAATTATAGACTAGGAAAGGAGTGACTAGGTCAGAGATTATTCACAAGTTCAATCTTATGAGATAATGCCAAAATTTTTTTCTAATATTGTGATACCAATTTACTCTCCCACTGGCAATATGTAGCAGGTCTCATCAAACTCATGAAACTTTAGGTCTCAGGACTTAAAATATCCCTCAGTGCTTCACCAGATTCCACCAGATTTTTTTCAATCTAGATGTTATAAAATGGCATCACTTTATAGTTTTAATTCAGATTTCTCAGATTACTAATGTAGTCTTAGTATTTTTTATGTGTTTCTTAGCCATTAATTTATCTTTCTTGTGAATGGATTATCCATGTCTTTTGGTCATAGTTCTTTTGAATTTTTTTTCAAAGATATTTGTTTATTTGCAATTCTAATGCTTTCTTGTTTCTTTGTATGGGAAATATGTTGTTCCAGATCAAGTCTTGTTCTCTTTTATATTGATGGTAATTTTATTAACAGAAATGGGTCATTTCAATGTTGTCAAACTCATCAAACTTATGGCTAACATTTTTTATTATCTTGTTTAAAAAATATTTCCTTACCCTGAGTTCCTAAAGATATTCCCTTAGACGGACTTATAAAAGCTTTGCCTTTAATATTTAAGTCTTTAATCCTTGTGGAATTATTTTTTATTGCATGGTAGTAGGTAGGATTCAATTTCAACATTTCTACCTTAATAAACAACTGATTTGACACCATTTATTGAATAGTTAGTCTCCCCAGGTATTCATAACACTACCTGTAGCATAATCAAGCAACCACAAATATGTAGGTCTGGTTCTGGGCTCTCAATTCTGTTTTTCATAGTCTATTCATCTGTCCCTGCACCAACACCATGAACTTCCTGAATTACTACAGCTTTATTGTAAGTCTTGATATCAAGTAGAGCACGTGCCTTCCTAATTATAATTTCTTCTTCAGGAGAGTTTCCTCTACACTTGCCCCTGTGCCCTTCCGTATACATTTTAGAATCACTGTCAAGTTCCTGTGAAAGTGCTTTATGGATTCTGACTTGATTTTCTTTGATATAGATATATCTTTGATACAGTTATATATCTTTGATACAGATCTCCAATCTATGGAGATCAATATGTGAGGAATTGATGATGCATGATTTTTAATCTTCATAGTCATGAACATGGTATAGATCTTCACTTAATTATTTCCCTCTTTAAAAACTTTCAACAACTTATAAAAATTTTTCCACAAAGGTCTTGCTTATTTTTGTTATATATATATATGTATACATGTGTGTGTGTGCGTGTTTCTTCAGTAGTTTATGTGTCCAGATTATTCTGTAAATATTTTTGAAAGGAGGAAGAAGATAATTTCCAATGTAGACAATCATGCCATTTACAAGAAAACAGTTTAGTTTCTGCCTTTACAATCCTAATTTTTTTTGTTTTATTTCATTAACTAAAATCTCAAAAGCAATCCTGAAAAAACGATCATTAGTGGACATGTTCATCTCTTCATTTTAAAGGAAATATTTCTAATGTCTCACAACAAAGTATAATGTTTATTACAGTTTGTTGGTAAATAGTTTTTATCAGTTTAGGGAAGTATTTTCTTGTCCTAACTTCCAAGAATTTATTTTTTAAAGTTATGCTTAGGTATTGAATTTTATCAATATTTTCTTCTGCATCTAATAAGAGATTATTAGTTTTTAATCTCTTTGTTTACTATGGTGAATTACATTTGTAGATGTCTTAAGGGTAAATTATTCTTGCATTCTTAAAATTAATCTAATTTGATCATGGTTGGCTTCAGCTTGCTGGTAATTTGTGTAGTAATTTTATATCTGTAACTATGAATGAAACTGGTCAGTAATTTTTCTTTTTTCTACTGATATTGCCTAGTTTTAATATCATATAATAAATGAGTGGGAGTTATATTTTTTATTTTTTGGATACAAAATTTAAGATTGAAACAATCTTTACTTCTGCTTAATCCCAAAAAAGCCTTATTATGTTATACAAGGATCTTCTTTGGACCATGTTGAATTATAAAGTCTCTAAGTGTTTGGGCAAATCATAACTTCAATAGTAAGCCATAAAGGGCTTCCTCCAATGTAGTAGGATATGTTGGAGGAGTTCTGATATTCCCTGTTGATGGAATCCTTCTCAGGAGTTGAATAAAGGTTAAAAGAAAAACAAACTTGGCCTCATCTTTAGGAGTTATTTTTATAGTATACTCTAAACTTGAACCAGTTTAAGAGGTATATGATAAAGATGTTAGAATTTATAATACAGAAAATATTCACTGACAATAGAAACAAAATTTGCAGGGGTTTTGTTGGCTAAAGAAACATAGCCTGGAGAAATAATATCTGGTATATTTCCTTCTTTTGTGTACAGCTCTAAAACATGCATTTGATAAATCAAAACTCTCTCCTACATCAATAGAAGTAACTTTTGAAATAAATGATGCATTGTTTTGCTACCAGTCCCAGATGCAGGCATGAATCTCTTTTATGAAGTGAAATGGAAAGGTAATTTCTCTTTCTTTACTAAGTCCTCCACCCAACTACCTACCGATAAACAGGAAACTTCAGGGTCAATGAAACCTTGTCCTCTAACTCCCTCAACAGATTACCACAGACATCACAGGGATGCAAAACTTCAAGTTCAATGAGATTGAGGGACTTGCCTATATGACACTATGGCACTTTATTTTTTATTATTTATTTATTTATTTTGTAGTTTATTGTCAAGTTGGTTTCCCTATAACACCCAGTGCTCATCCCAACAAGTGCCCTCCTCCATGCCCATTACCCATTTTCCCTTCTCCCCCACCTCCATCAACCCTCAGTTTGTTCTCAGTATTTAAGAGTCTCTTGTGGTTTGCCTCGTTCCATCTCCTTAACTATTTTTTCCCCTTCCCCAACTCTATGGTCTTCTGTTAAGTTTCTCTGGTTCCACATATGAGTGAAAACATATGGTATCTGTCCTTCTCTGCCTGACTTCTTTCACTTAGCATGACACCCTCAAGTTCCATCCATGTTGTTACAAATGGCCAGATTTCATTCTTTCTCATTGACACTATGGCACTTTAAAATAAAAAACTGTCACACCTCGATATATTTTGGTAACGTCTATGTGGTGGCATGAATCTAATGACAGCTAGGCATTTGTGACGAATTAATTTTTACATTCATTCATTTATTCTTCATTAGCATTTATCAAATACTGTAGTCAAGGTCCTGAGTAAAGTTCTACATAGGAAACACAAATAAAATTTTCCATTAAGTAAGCATATATTAAGTACCTTTAAGTACAAGGCACTATGTTAAGCACTGTAAAAATTATGAAGTTAAGGCCGCATCATTGTCCCAGATGACCCGAGGGAAAACATTACCCTTATATATTCATAATATTTTTATTCACAAAATGCTACAAAGGCTTTTAAAATTTTGCTAAAATTTTTTTAGTTACTTAAGTTTCTCCTTTATTTTTCTGAGCTGATCCTGTATTGATAATAAGCTTTTACTGACTCAGCTCTGCTTACCAACTCAGCAAACACATTTGTAATGGCAGCCTGCACAAAAAAGAGCCTGCAGCCAGGGAAAGAGCCTGCCATTGTTACAAGGGAAGTCTCCTGGTGGCTTGAGTTCATGATTACGTGAAAGGTAGAAGTTTGGCTGAGACAGGTAACCTTTAATCAGTTTGGACCTCTCTCAGGAAGAGACTCTGCCGAAGTGTGTTTAAAATGCTCCTTTCCTGCCACACCACGTGGAACACACCATGTCATGAGAGAAGACAGGATACCACGGCACGCATAAGACTGACAGACACTTAACAAGGACAAGGACTTGGATTAGCAAGAACCGCAAGCCCAAGCAAGCAGGTAGCAGACAGCGCAGGGTGCCAGCGAGGCAGGCAGCCAGCCTTATGCAGAGAAAGATGAAAAGAGCAAATCTCAACAGGAGTCACTTGACATTGACTACCGGAAAGATGCAAAGATAAAGAGTCTTTCCTAATAGTAACGAAGAGTCTGGAATAAGATAATGACATGTCACCACTCAGACTTTGGCACCAGGAATTGGATAAGACACCCAGAAAAGAATCAGCAGAACTTGAAAATGTTTTCATCAATTTCTACTGAGAAAGAACTAGAAATTTCCTATCATGAGTCTATTGCATAGTCCATAGTGTTCTGTGTAGATTTCTACTTATTTAATGTATAATAAACAGTAAATTATTTTATCCTAGAGCATGCAATCATTTTCAGCAAATTGCATGTTCGTGTTTAGATAATCTTTACTAAACGACCTGCTTCAGCTCTTGCTGTAGGCTGATACAAAACTTGAGTGAGTGCCATCCAACAATTTGATCAAAAGTCTATTGCTGAGAAGGAAAAACACAAACACAAACAAAACAAAATAAAACAAAACAAAAAACAGAAATGCATGACTCCTCCAGAATGCTGCGTCAATGAAATTTACTTCCATCTGAATTAGAGGAGAAGTGTCTACATTAGCCTCTGGATTTCTAAGGCCCAAAGAACATACCACTGAGGAATGGTTGTGGGGAACTGTTTTTCTTTGTTTATAACTGAAACCAATAGTTTTTAGTATTTGATCGAGCATGACAGACTTCAGACACAACTACAAATGGCATTAGGTGACCTCAGTGTAAGAGGATGTACAAACTTCCCCCCTAGTTTTATTGAGATACAATTGAATATAAATGAGCATAAACATTTTTAAAGATAGAGAACTAATGTCCAAATTCTTTCACTTAGGATTATCCAATAAAGCTGTCTAACTGATAATGATTAAAAGGGAGAAACAGTTATCTCAAAAATTGAAATCAGGGGTGCCAAAGTGGCTCAGTCGGTAAAGCATCCGACTTGGTTCAGGTCATGATCTCACAGCTTGGGAGTTTGAGCCCCGTGCCAGGGTCTGTGCTGACAGCTTGGAGCCTGGAGCCTGCTTCGGATTCTGTGTCTGCTTCTCTCTATGCTCTTCCCTTATTCACGCTCTCTCTCTTTCTCAAAAATAAATAAATATTTAACAAATTGAAATCGAAATAGTGACATACAATGGTAAAGGGTCAACTTGGGTAGGAACTATTAGAATGTCCCACCTTGGGATCTTCCTGGCAGGTGCCTGCCAAAAAAGGTTGTACACCAAATCTTGACCTGGGAAATGTTCATTTTGACAAAGTACTTGGATTAGAACCTAATTAACGAATCTCCAAGCCCAAATCAAATTTGGGGAGGGACAATCCAATTTTCATCTTCTTCAAAGTAGATATATAAATAACAAAATGGTTAATATTTAAAGCTTCAGAGTAAATAAATGCAGACAGACTGTGACTGATGTTTGGATGTTTTGGGGCCTTCTAATGATGTCTCTCATGAATTAATAATTAAGAACCCAATTTGAATTCTCAAATATTTCCACTTTTTCTTCCTTATAATTACTTACAAACCTGCCATTGTATTCATGGGAGAGAGATGAAAAGTAGGCCAAAGCTCTGATGATTGTCATAGAGAATGACTTAAATTAACCACATTAGTTAATCTTTATCACATGTATGTTTGGCACATTTATCAAAGAAACTGCCAACTCTAAGACCACAACATAAGAATGGAGGAAGTGAGGGGCACCTGAGTGGCTCAGTCAGTGACACGGCCAACTTCAGCTTGGGTCATGATCTCACAGCCTGTGAGTTCGAGCCCCGTGTCAGGCTCTGTACGACAGCTCAGGGCCTGGAACCCGCTTCTGATTCTGTGTCTCCCTCTCTCTCTGCCCCTCCCCTCCTTGTACTCTGTCTCTCTCTCTCTCAAAAAAAAAAAAAAACATTAAAACATATTGGATCAGTGTCCAATATGATGAGTTCAACCTTTGGGCAAATCGGTGGATCTTTCCATAACTAGATATGCAAAAAGCAAGTGCTACCAAAGATTCAGTACTCTTGGGTTCAAAACATTTGGGCCCATGTCTAGAAAAAAGAAATGTGGGCTTCAAATCAGAAAAAGACACAGGTTTTAGTATTGACCTTGCCCTTTAAGCCTTCCTGGGTAGGGTTAGCAAGACCCCAGGCCATTCCCAGGCACTCCCTGAAGAAGAGAGCCCTCTAGCTGGTGGCCCAGGTCCCCCCACACAGGACTTTGGGCCACACTCGGGACTTCTGCAGTAAAGCTGGTTTCCCATGGCAGCACATTTGCTCAGCACACCGTGGCAGGCATGCGAGTGAACTTGGCAAACTCTGCAGCCACATGGCTACTCCTTGCCCTGCCCTCCTCGCAACCCTACCTCTAAAAAGCCGTTTTTAACAGGATGGGGTAGAGCTTGCACAAGATCGTTGTGAAGACCACCACCAGCTAGCAGGACACCCTACACAGCTAGTAGATCAACTGGTCCCCGTGTGCTCAGCCAACTCATCTGCAGAATGGGAATGGTGAAGAGCATGCTAACACATGCAGAGCCTTGAGCTCAGGGCCTGCCCCTTTAAGCGCTGGGGGGGGGGGGCAACAACTAACATACCCAAGCACTGCTCTCTCTTCCTGCCACTTTTCTCTCTCCAGCAGGTGTTCTGAGAACCCCTCTTCCCAACCGAAAATACTCTCCACGAAAGAGAATTCAGTTGATGAGTACTACCGATATAATCAGGACGATGGCCCTACAGCTGTCTGATTCGGCACATTCACTTTTTGCACCGGAGCTCACTGGAGTGAGTTGACTTCCTACGGTGACCCAGTGGTTCCTGCAGGGCCTTGACTACAAAGCTGGTTGCCTGGGAGCCAAGAGTGGATCTGTTTAGAAGGGATTAATTTAAAACACGTGAGGAAAAAGGGAAGGATGAGAAAGCCAACGACAGTGCCAAGTCCAGGCTACAGATAAGCACTGGCTTCTCCTCCCCTCCATCCAATCTGTGATGTGCGTCCCTCCACTGGCCAGTTCACATGACTTAGTAGCAGGGAGATTGATAAAAGAGCAGCTTGTCTATTTGCATCTATTTGCACACAGGCGTGTGGGGGAATGGAAAGAGGGGTCTGTACACCATACTGCAGGGTTTTCAGGTTCTTTTCACAAAAGCAAACAAACCACAGCAACGAGTACTTTGCTCAATCCCTGTACCTAAAATAACACAATTAAAAATTCTCAAAAAAAAATTCTCTCCTTTTGCTTCATGGTATTTTCTTGAGTGGTGAAGTGATGTTTACGAAAAAAAGTTAATGTGAGGAATCTTCATCACGTCTCTACAACTCTGTGCATTTAAGAACAAGTCAGTCTGGTTCTATGAGTTCCTTCAAGTCAGACAACACACTATCTGATCTCTAGAGACCATTGGCTTCCATCCTTTGTTAAAATGGGGAGGCAACAGGTGACGGTGGATCCAACATCATATCAGTACATTTATGGTATCTTTTTCCAAAGCAGTTCACGTAAGGGCAGCTGAAGGGAGAAGAGCTCAGCCAAAGACACTTGGAGCCTAGGCAGGATGGTGATGGGGTGAGGTCTAGACACCAGGACTGGATTATTCAGATCTAATCACATGGCCAACATGAAATCCATTTCTTTTTTTCCCTCCTCTTCTTCCTCTACCTAGTTTTCTTTACTTGTGTGGCTTGACCCACTTGATGAGAAGAGAAGCAGGGAGTAAGTTATAATTTATTTAGCTTTCCACAGAGCCCCTGTGTGTGTGTGTGTGTGTGTGTGTGTGTGTGTGTGTGTGTTGGGGGTGGTGAATCTGTGTCTTGCAGGAGAAAGGAGGGAGCCACAGGGGGATGATGCTGATGAGATAATAGGAATGACACCTGTTATGGCGGAACTCAAAATGTAATGGGGGTCACAAGAGTGTCGCATAAAAGAACCTCCGTAGGGCGCCTGGGTGGCTCAGTCGGTTAAACGCCCAATGTCAGCTCAGGTCATAATCTCACAGTTCGTGGGTTCGAGCCCTGTGTTGGGCTTTGTGCTGACAGCTCAGAGCCTGGAGCCTGCTTTGAATTCTGTATCTCCCTCTCTCTCTGACCCTCCCTTGGTTGAGCTGTCTCTTACTCTATCTCTCAAAAATAAATTTAAAAAAATTTTAAAAAGAAACCTCCATAGAAAGACAACATGACTTAATCCAGGGGAACAGAGTTCTCAGAATAATTCAGGCAGGGAAGATGGCTCAGGAAAAGTCTGCAGACAGAGAATGCAAGATTTGCCAGCATCCTGAAGGAGAGCAGACTCAAGTCAGGATGGGAGGGCAGGGGGTCTCCATTCGTCTCAAAGTCCATGCACAAATGGGCCAATGGGAGGAATGGGGGTGTGGGGCATGTTACCTGGCTGAGGTCAAATGGACAGCCACTCTCCCCCCTGGAGCTCAGTGGGGAGAGACAGTCAGGCTGCCTAACTACGGAGTCAGGGCGATTCAAGTTCGTGGGGTAGCCAAGCACTCAAGCGCTTGGCTTCCGCTCCCTTGCTCAGAACACTTTCAGAGAAGAATGACAAATGGTTTTGGAATCTGGAGAGCGTGAAATTTGTCTTCCAGGCCTGTATCCTTAGTTGCAATGCCGTGAGGTTCATCGGACTCAGATGGCTGGATTTCCTTGATAAATCGGACTTGCTGCCGTGGGGCTGGACGGCCTTCTGTCCAACAGGTGCCAGTTAGTCTGTTGCACACGCTGAGCTCCAGCCCCCTCCTGCATTATGGGTCAGCCAGGCTAAGCCTTGGTTTTATTAGTATAATTTACCTTCTCTCTGGGATCATTATATGGAATGTCCTTCACCACTTCCAATTTAAATCCTTACTGCTGACCATAAGGGGAAAAAGGGTCTTCAAGAAGACATTTTTTCATCAGAAAGTGACTTTTTCCCAAAGTCATAAATAGGTCAAAAAAATGAAATGCCTACTCGAGTGACAAGCCAGATTCTTTGGGGATAGCATGTGCAGTTCATGTGGAATTTTCTTTCCCATAGTTGTAAGGTTTGTCCCCACTCTCATTTCTGGTTTATAGCAGATACTCAGTATATACGTATGACCAAAAAACTCCAAATTCTTTTTTTAAACGTTTATTCATTTTTTGAGAGACAGAGGGAGACAGAGCCTGAGCAGGGGAGGGGCATAGAGAAGGACAGACACAGAATCTCAAGCAGGCTCCAGACTTTGAGCTGTCAGCGCAGAGCCTACATGGGGCTCAAACTCACAAACTGTGAGATCATGACCTGAACAAAAGTCAGCCGCTTAACCGACTGAGCCGCCCAGGCACCCCCCAAAAAATCCGAATTCTTATGGCGCATTGTGAACAAAGAAAATTCTGCATCCTTCCAATGAGATTTACATGGGCGCAAGAGGACATGCCACATAATGTTGTCATCATGAGATGCTCGAAAGACAAGTCACTTGGACTTCTGTATTTGATGTTTTCTCAAATGCATAAACTTTATTGTGAACTTAACCCTCTTCTTTAACATTACTGAATAGGCTATTTTGCAATAGAAAGGAAATTAAACAGCGTTGATGTCTCTTGATCAAATGTGTCACTAATTAATTTTTCAAAAGAAATTGGAGCAAACATCCTTTGCCCAGTCTAACTCTGTGCTTCTTTTTCCTGAATTTGCTATTTCCAGCTTGTTAATATCCTAAGTACATTTGTTCATTTATCCCACGGGTCCTTATTGACCCTTTCTGCATGAAAATAAAGTAGAAGGAACCTTCCCGGCTTTTGAGTTTGAATCTAATCATATGATGATAAGTGTGTCCAACAATCTAAGTATAAAATAAAATATAACCTTGGAAGGGTTCTGTGGGCATTATATGACATGAAAATATTGAAATGCGATCAGCCAGGCAGGAGAGCTCTTTCCTCCTCAAAGAGCAAAACATAACAAAAAAAGAAAGCCTTGGCTAAAAGTCATCTTCTTTATTCAAAATGAGAAAGTTGGTTATTGTTGCTATTGTGTTGCTGTTGATGCTTTAGTCGATATAAGAAACGAGAGAATGCAATGGGTGTTTGTCATTTTTCTGGCTGGGTAAGCATTAATCAGAACACTTCCAGAAAGCCTGTCTGAGAACTATCTCCACAGCCAGTTAGGGTGACTAGAAAGCGAGTTACACCAAACACACGTGACTCCAGAAAATATTTCACTAGGTCCCCAGTGTCCACCCAGCCAGCCGTCCAGCCCATCTCTAAGGTGGTCCTGTGGGAAGTTCTCTCAGAAGGTTTTATTTACCTTTGAAAACATTAACGTGTATCACTGGTCACTCTTACCTTCCATTTTGTCATCTCTGTTACTATTAGAAAGTAAGAAAGCACAGCAAATATACTTTTATGTTTTTTAAAGTACTCTCAAGGTTGAATAGTTAGTGGTACACTTGGAATTCTAGCTCAAAATATACTTTCCATGAATCATACTGTCTCTACCCACTCCAAATTCTGATCTTTCTCTATTTTGTGTTCCCTCAGAAGGATAGTATTCATTTTCAAATTACCATTTCCTGTTGTGATATGTTGCTCAAGAACCATGAACTCTGTTTGTGCACATACCTCTTCCAGCAAATCAAAGGCTCTAGAAAGGCAGGGATCTTTCTGTCACTTAAAATAAGGCCATATATCTTACAGGGAAGTGCTCTGTACGCAAACGTCAAATGAATGTTTCTTGGGACTCAGATTTTCCCAACAGCTAGAAACTCCTTTATGAGCTGTCCCATCCAGTTCGGTGGTTCTTGATCTTGATGACATACTCAGGTTACTTGGAGAGTTACCAGTGCCCGGGTCCCATCACCAAAGATGATGAGTTAACAAATCTGGGTATGGGCTGGACATTGGGATTTTTCCAGTTCCCCAGGCGAACTATCTCCAGCTAAGACTGAATCAGTTCTCTAGATGTACGCTTACTCGACCTTCCCTGGAAACATTAACCGTACAGATGACCAAGCCTATCCCATCAACTTCATTCAGTGGGTCTGAGATGGATTCTCCCCATACGTAATCTAAACATCCCTCTGGAGAAATGTCTTATCATCTGGGCATTTGGGGAGACATAGAAAATGGCTCCCCTGAAAGTAGCAAGGTGCACTATTGCTAACTTATGATCGTGAGCACTATAGTTATTTTCTACCCACCTTCAAGCCCCGCAGCAAACACAGAGGTGAGGCATGCCGAGATGCAATTTGGGCGGCAGAGGAGGCAGGGAAGGGGAGAACAGCGCGGTGTTAGTCTAGAGCTAAGTTACAGCGTTCGGAAGCAGAAGCAGTGGTTGGCAGCTGCTCATGTCTGCTGTGTTATTACAGACAATGAGTCACAGCTGGTGCCACCTGTGATGCACACACTGCATGCCTGTCATCCTATCAAACACACTGGTAGCTGTTCTATGCCAGGCTCCTTGTCCCGTATTTGGCTGAACCTGAACTTGTCGGAACTTTGCTACCCACGGAACAAGCATCCAGTGAAGTGGGTCCATGCGTCATCTCAAATGCCTGCAACTTCAGGGTAACCTACCAGCTGTGGCTGGAATCAAAGGCTCTCCTCAAGGTCCGAGTGGGTGAGCAGCCAGGGCTCCTCTGCAGACTGCAGTGATTTGGGAAATCGCCATCTCTAGTGGCTGCTTTACTGGACCTTTGAGAAAACAGTTTTTGTATCTGAATTTAGAAAAGGTCTCACTTCGTTCTTTAGATCCTCATCACGATGATACATTTAAGTCTGTTGTTTGCTTAGAAGCAGAATTAGATTTTACCCAAAGGGAGATACTCTTACACCAGGATAGGTAAATGGAGATCCCTGGGCAGGGCCCTGAATGAAGAGACCCTAGACCAAGGGCCTCCAACTGTAAATGCTGGACATCACTACCAGGTGAGCTGTGATAACAACATGTCGGGGGAGGGGGGCGATGCCTAGAGAGCTGCTAAGTAAAACGTTGAGTAGTAAACAGAATATGCACGAGAAGCATAAAGATTGCATCCCCGCTAAATCTTGAAGTGTCCATTGTTGGTCTGGAATCGTTTGGAAGGCACTGAAGATTCAAAGTCTGGGAAGGGACCCCTCGAAGAAGTGTCTTTTCCGGGTACTGCTCCATGCTGGAAAGTACATTGGTTAGCTCTTTTCCATAAAGCTCTTAAGGAAAGTTCCCTTCTCCTTCGGTAGCTGTCCCACTCCAGTTCCATAAATCATTTCCCTTCTCGTAAGGCCTTGAGCCAATTGGCTGTAATGACATATCGAACTTTGGGTCCCACAGGCCCTTGGCTGATTATATATTCACTAGATTTTAAAAGGCAAGTCCAAGCTATTGAGTACCCTTCAAATTTGGAACCAATTCTCTTGTTAGGATTTCATCCTTATTAGAATCTGAATAGCTGTTGGCACCAGCTCCTTTCTCTTCACACTGTCTGCTTAAGTGAGAGAAATTATTGAGCAATTACCATTCTTAAATGCAGGTAATATTGAGCAAAACTAATATCAAAGCCACTATTTTGTAACTAAAAGTGATCTCTCAGTTTTAGCAACCTGAAGAATGATGTTCCTTTTTAATATTAAGAGGTCATCTGATTTAATAACACATTTCCCAAACAACATAAATAGAGGCCTCATTTGGACAAGATATTGATTGGAAGTCACCTCTTCCTATAACAGCTCAACTTATGTAGGCAGCAAGAGGCTGTACAAACTCAATGGGCAATTTCAGAACCTCTCCGGGGCCATCAGAACATTGGCTTCCAATTGGGCCATGCAGTCATCTCTCATTTCACAGAGCACTGGAAAATTCCAGAAAGCTTCATTCCTTAAATCTCATGCTTGCAAAGCTCCCAACAGCTCTCTGTCTTGCAAGCTTTCTGACAGGCAGAGTAAGAGGCGAAGCTGGAGGTAGCAGGGAGGCTGTCCACCGCACAGCGTCTGTGTGCCCTCGAGGGGATTACAAACATTCCCTGGGTCTCAATTTCCACAGAAATGCTATGAGAAATACTTTAAACCACTCTGAGGTTCAGAGAGGGCAGGAATATATAAACATAGCATAGTATCCTCCTTACTGTTCAGGTTAAACTAAGTTTGCATTATAGCAGCATGGGCTCTGTCACCATACCAATTGTTGGCGTAGAAATGTCCCAGTGACATGACAATTTTTCAGATGCATTGTCTCCTCAATTCAACTGCAGACACAAATATTTTTGAGTGCCTTTTATTTGCTTGCACCACCCTAGGCTCTGTAGATATACACTGTAGACAAAGTACTGATTAATTCTGATTTCCTCAAGACTTTGAACTGGAAGATATCAAGTCAACTTTATTCACTTGATTGACTTTTAGATTCACATTTCATTATCTATGCTGGAGCCAATACTTAATACTTATTCTCAAAAAAAAAAAAAAAAAAAAAGAGAGAGGGACGCCTTGGTGGTTCAGTCGGTTGAGCACCTGACTCTTGATTTCCACTCAAGTCATGATCCCAAGGTCATGGTATCGAACCCTGCACTGGGTTCCATGCTGAGTGTGAGCCTGCTGTAGATTCTTGTCCTGTTTCCCCTGGCCCCTCTCCCCGGCTTGTGCTCTCTCTCTCACCCCCTCTCTCTCTTGCTCTCTCTCTCTCAAATAAAATAAAGAGGGGCATCTGGGTGGCTCAGTTGGTTAAGTGTCCAACTTCAGCCTAGATCATGATCTAGCCATTCTCTGACAGCTCAGAGCCTGGAGCCTGCTTAGGATTCTGTTTCTCCCTCTCTCTCTGCCCCTCCCTGCTCGCACTCTCTCTCTCTCTCAAAAATGAATAAACATTAAAATTTTTTTTTAAATAAAGAAAAAAGCAAACAACAACGGCAGCAATAAAATCCCTAAAGAGATTCAGATGATCTTCTGCTAAAAGAAAATGCTACTTAAATAAGTCACACCTCATTATCAGTTACCATTAATGAAAAGGATATTTTACTTAGATTCGGCTGTCTACACAGTCAACTATGACAACACTGGAAGAATCTGGAGCCATTATTTACAAACATTTAGTTTGTCTTTGTTACCTTAGGCTTAGCCTGTATAGCCTTTATTAAAACATTAAAAACATCGTTGTTCCTGCTGACCTGTGCCCCAGAAGTCAAGGAGGTTTAGACTCTGGTGTCTACAAACAGCTTCTCTCCCTTATAACTTTCATTTTTAAAAAAAGGCCTTTATTTTGCAATAGTAAAAATCACACTAAATCAAACTACTGTGTCAACTTATTGCAAATCTAAATTCAATTCATAAAGATTCATAAAGATTTTTTTTAAATTTCCTTTTTTAACTGAAGTATACATAACACACAGTTTTATATTACTTTCAGGTGTACCATATAATGATTCAACTATTAGATGTTTAGATTTTTAACACATTTCTGAAATGCTTGAGAAATCTACAATCACTTCTGTTTCAAAAAACATTTTACTGATGCCATTTTTACATTTAACTTCCTTGGCACATAGGTCAAACATAAATTATAAGTTTGCCAAAAGTTTGGTATATTATATTGTATTTTTAATAATTCTCCTGGCTACCTTTCTTGTCACTATCTCTTCTTGGAAGTATAAAAAGGGTCCAGGTTTATCCACAATGCAATGTCTAACTGAGGTGAATTATTGGAAGAGAAGTCGTTAGGAGTAGAGGACTCTGGAATCAGTCAATATGTTTGATAGGTTCTACAACGGGCCAGCTACACAGCCTCAGGAAACAACCATTTCAAGCTTCAGCATCTTCATCCAAAAGTTGACAAATATGATAGCACCTACTTCGGAGGGATCCTGAGAGAATTCAGGAAAAACATAGGTAACGATCTTAGTGTGACATTGTCCCATAGTGAGCCCGGGATAAACATTAGTTGTTAATACTATTATGTAACTATTTTATACATAAACCAACACTAAACTGGCCATTGATTGATCTAATTAGAGGAGCCTTTGTCTATTTCTCCAATGTCAGTAGTACATAGCTATGATCAGGGAGGTTGGCATATTGTAGAGACCATCAAATTAAGAGTCCAAATACTTTGTGCACTATTTCTATAGCTTATTAACTCAGAAACTATGTGCAGGTCATTGACATTCTTCAGGTTTGTTCCCTTCCCTTTGTATTGGGGACATAACTCACAGAAAAGTATGTGATAAAGATAAGGTAACCATATGTAGAAGTATCTTGGAAATTGTATAGCACCTAAGAGATGTAAGTTATTACTAATGGGTGTTTTGGGTAAGTGGAAATCATGATGGATTGATGAGGAAAAACGACAATAATTTTGTGTTTACCATGAGGCATACAGACACTGTGCTGAGCCCTTTAGATGCATTACCTCCTGTCCCTAAGTGTAACATGAAATTATATAAAAGGGAATGTTGTAATTTTGCAAGCTATGAATAGGTGAATTGTTGACTTTAACTTTTCTTCTTTTACCTTATTATTATTAAAAATCAAAGTCTGACCCACTGTAATTTTGGGAAATGCCTTTGACCTTCTGTCATTATGTGATTACCTCAAGGTCTATAGTGGACCATTTTATAATGCGGCATTAATATGTAGGAAGTAGTATTACAAACACATTTATTCCTTAATCTTGTTGCCTATACTGAGATAAGTTTTTAATAGCTTCTTTATGTGTGAGCTGAATATGTTCTTTTTTTAAAAACTGCTTTACATACTCTTTCCAACTATGTATAGCTGTATAATAATACATAATAAAATATTTACATATTTCTAAGTTATATTTATATATTATATTTATAGTTTTTCTTGACCTAGACCCTCAATAATTTAATAATAATTTATTCCTCTTTATCAGTTCTCAGGTGGGTTTTTTTATTTTTTTAGTGTTTTTGCTGATTTTTGATCATCTATGCTACACTCCATAGAAACTTACTGATGTTCTGGAAGCTGGGTTTTAGATTAGACACCAAGCTGCAGGTCGGCCTGCTAAAGCAGATGAGAATTAACATCAATGTCATGACTGGTCATTTTTCAGATAAAATTGCTGTAAGGATAACAGAGATTTTAGTCCGAGATGTCCATTGAACATAGATATTTCGAGTCATCAATTTAGTTGATATGTGCAGGCAGAGTATTTTCCCTCCTCATTTTTGGCTGCCATATGGAATCAGTGGCAGCCATGATAGAGATGTTCGAATATTTTAGGGAAAACATTAAGAAGTACTGATATTGTCAATCAGGCAAGACCTTTGGTTTATAGAAAAACACATTACTTGGCCAGTGTAGATACTTCCAGGTTGGGCATTTATTTGTTCTGAAAGTCTCAGGATTCTTAGGACTGCCATAAAATTAGATGGAGCTTTGGTGAAATTTCTTACACCTTCCTGCTTGGAATCAGGGATCTTAGTCATAAAACTTCATTTCTAGAAACTTAGCTGAAGCCAGTGTTTTAGTGTGACACAGATTCCATTTTAAAGTTTCAGATATAAAGCTCAAAAGGAGCTTATTTTATCCATCCATTTAATTAGAATGAAATTATCATGAACTGAATACCTTGGGCCCATAAAGTAACAAAAATCCAATTTTTGCAGGAAGCTCATTAGTGGTTGTTGTGGCTAAAGATACTTCTTACTGAATGCTATTGATATACTAGTAATGTCTTACCTAATAGGAAGGTGGAGGGCCCACCCCATAAAAAGACTCACAGAAAATCAGATTATAAGTATGTAAATGTGACTGAGACAATGACTAAAGTGTATCGACAAGAGCTGTGGTGGCCTGGGTGGCATCACACAGCATCTGAAAGCGCAGCATAAACTACCAGGTCGAGGGTTCTCTTTGCTGATGTTCATAATGTCATAACAGATGATAAAAAGGGATACAGATTGTTTTTCTCTCCACCCATCTTCTTTCTCTCTATTCAGAGTTGTGTTACTAGTGACTTTTCTTGCTTCCACAAACCACACCAGGAATGGCGGTGGATGAAGCTTCTTAGAAGCCTTCTAAGCCTTTACTCTCCAGACACATCCTCCCTCTCCTCTCCTTCTCGGGCCCAGTCCATCACATTCATGACGTGCCCCCCTGGGAACCGGCAAAGAAAGAGAGAGGACCACCCTTCTATCCTTCCATTTTGTGCTGTCTTAAACATTCTAACTCATTTTTCATCTTTCTAATTAATTCTTAGTCTTTTAACAGAAATCTAGGTATTAACACTTCTTTTCCTTATGCATTCTTTTCTTCAACAAATTCAACTGTTCGTTATTTTTTTCCAGCACTTAAATTTAAGTAATTCATTAGTTACTACTAAGTAACTACTTAGAAACTACTACTTAGTAACTACTAAGTAACTACTACTAAGTAATTACTTAAGTAATAAATCAGTCTTTTTCCCCATGTGACATATGCCCTTGTAGACCCATAATCTGGTTGAGTGTTTTTTTTAATTAAAAAAAATAAAGGATTTTTTTTTAGTAAGCTCTATGTTCAATACGGGGCCTAAACTCACAACCCCAAGATCAAGAGTCACATGCTCTATGGACAGAGCCAGTCAGGTACCCCAGTGCAATATTTTTAAGAGGTTCAATTATGAGCTTTGAAAAATGGATTCAAACCCTTTGTGAAAGCACCACATTCTCACGTGGGGGTTATTATATATGCTCTGAAGGTATGGGAGGAAACTGCTTCTTATTAAAAGATCAGAGGGGCACCTGGGTGGCTCAGTCAACTGGGCTGCTGACTTTGGCTCTTTTCATGATCTTGCAGTCCATGAGTTCGAGCCCCACATCACGCTCTGTGCTGACAGCTCAGAGCCTGGAGTCTGCTTCAGATTCTGTGTCTCCCTCTCTCTCTGCCCCTCCCCCCTCTCAAAAATAATAAACATTAGGAAAAAAAGGAAGAAGACCATTCTGAATCATGTGCTGTACTGTCCTGTGAAGAGCCCAAGAAAGCATTCTGGGGCCCAGAGATGGGAAAGGCTTTGCCTCAGGTCACACGATCAACAAGTGGCAAAGCCTAGTGCAAGCACAGTTCTCTCCAGAACTAGTAATTGCTCTCTCTGCTTCACCTGTTGCTTCCCTGATACCTCAAGTGGCAGCATAAGGACACCACCCTCAGCTCCAAGACCTGGAGAAGAGAAGCTTTGCAACAAGGTCTGGATAATTAAAGGGTTGTGCCTTTTGGTGCATAAAGCAGTAGAGAGCAAGCCAACCCCGTGACTCGCTTGGAGGGATTTATCAGACCTGAGATTCCTAAGTCACATGGCCAAGGATTCTGATTGGACAGGTGTGGGGGTGTGGCCAGAGCTTTGGTATTGATCAAATGTAAAAATGCCTCAAAGTGGTTTTGATAGGCAACCTCCTTTAGAAACCACGGTCACTGTCTTAAATAGTAGTCTTCATCGATTTGTTGGCATACTCAGAAGAATTTGGAAATGAGGCACATCCTCTGACATTTCATGAAATACTAACATTTTTTCTTATAATTTTAACAGCTGAAAAGGATGCAAAATTGATGCCATTTAAAATTTTATCTCCTGGGTCATTTTAAAAATAGTTGCAATAGAAGCTAAAATATCCAAGCAAGTTGATAGCCACAATTATCCATGTGAAAATATGTGGGAAATGTGGAACCTTAGAAGCCCTGAGCTGCCAAAGCAATCTTGAGAAATAACAAAACTGGAAATCACCTCTCTTGATTTCAAACTATATTACAAAGTTATGGTGATCAGAACAGTATGGGGCTGGCATAAAAACAGACACACAGGCTAATGGAACTGAATAAAGAACCCAGAAATAATGCCATACATATATGGTAAATTAACTTACGACAAAAGAGCCAAAAATTTACCATGGGGAAAGGGACGTTTCTTTAGTAAATGGTGTTAGGAAAACTGGACAGACACATGCCAAACAATGAAACTGGACCCCTATCCTATACAATATACAAAAGTTAACTCAAAATAGATTAAAGACTTGAATGGAATACCTGAAACCATAAAACTCCTAGAAGAAAGTGTAGGAAATAAGATCCTTGACACTGGTCTAGGTGATGATTTTTTGGATTTGACACCAAAAACAAAGGCAACAAAAGCAAAAGTAAACAGGAGAGACTACATCAAACTAAAAGGCTTCTGCACGGCAAAAGGAACCACCAACAAAATGAAAAGGCAACCTTCTGAATGTGAGAAAATACTTGCAAGTAATAAATCTGATAAGCAGTTAATATCCACAATATATAAAGAACTCATACAAATCGATAGCAAAAACCAACCAAACAACCTGATTTAAAAATGGGCACAGGATCTGAATAAACATTTTTCCAAAGAAGACTTACAGTTGGCCAACAGGTACATTAAAAAGTGTTCAACAGCACTCATCATCAGAGAAATGCAAATCAAAACTGCAAGAGATATCACCTCACACTTATAGAATGGCTATTGTCATGAAGATGAGAAGTAATCGGTGTTGGTGAAGATGGAGAAAAGGAAAGCCTGTGCACCATTAATGGGAACGAAAATTGGTTCGGCCACTGTAGAAACCACTATGGAAGTAACTCGTAAAATTAAAAATAAAACCACTATACGACACAGTAATTATACCCATGAGTATTTATTTGGAGAAAATGAGAAAACTACCTTGAAGAAATATATGCACCCCCATGTTCATTGCAGGATTATTTGCAAGAGTGAAGATGTAGAAGCAGCCCAAGTGTCCACTGATAAACAAATGGACAAAGAAAATGTCAAACACACACACACACACACACACACACACACACACACACACACGAGGAATACTATTCAACCATAATGAAGAAAGAAATCTTGCCACTTATGACAACATAGAGGGATCTTGAGGGCATTATGTTAAGTGAAGTAAGCAGACAGAGACAAATCATGTATGATGTCACTTACACATTGACTTAAAAAAGTAAACCTCACAGATACAGAGAACAGATTTGTGTATACGAGAAGCCAGAGGGTGGTGCTAAATGGGTGAAGAGGATCAAAAAGTATAAATTTCCAGTGTTAAATAAGTTCTGGAATACAATACACAACACATTGACTTAGTCGGGAATACTGTAGTACATATTTGAAAGTTACTGAGAGAAGAGATCTTAAATGTTCACAAGGAAAAGAAATTCATAATTATGTATGTGATGGATGTTAACTAGAATTATTGTGGTGATCATTTCATTATACTAACAAATGTCAAATCATTGTACACCTGCATCTAGAATAATGTTTTATGTCAACTGTATCTCAATAAAAAAACATAAGCATTATTCTTTGTTACTAGACATTTTTTATAATTCCCTTTTCTCTTTGAATTTTTATATCCATTTCACTTCCCTTATTGTCTTTTAGGCTAACATAATATATTTTCATTTTGAAAATTTAATGGATCATGTTATGTATTAGACTTTTGTGAAACAAATTTATGTTTTGAGTTCAAATGAAAAATTATCTGGTGTAACTGTAGATGCCTAAAGTGTTAGAAACACTTGTCTGTTTTAATTACACTATTATTAGTGTAGAATTCATCAAAAATATAGATCAGTTAGACTTTTGAGAAAGAATTATTGAGAGTCAAACTTGATGGTAATTGCGTCTAGTGATGAGCTAGACAATGCTTTTTCAAATTAGATCATGTATTTATATGTGAAAATTATTTATTGCTGGAATGGACAAAGGTCAGCGTCACCTCTATTCCTTTTTTCCCCTTTTTTCAGAATGAAGTACTAAAAGCTTCGCTCACGTTAGTAAGTAGGAATGGAAGGAGTTTCCTAGTAGTGAGTAATTCCTACTCAATTCACTGTATGCTTTCCAAGTTATATGTTCCACATCACAGTCATCTGTGGAAATATAATAGTTAACAATCTACCACCTGAAAACTTCCCAGGTCCTCCTTCCATTTGGTGGAAAGCAAAGAATCAGAAGCCAGTTAGCCTGCTGGAAGGACTTGTTAGCCACACAAACTACAACACTATTTGAGTTATCCCTTTCTTTGATGCTGGGGGGGGGGCGGGTTTGAGCCCCAAGGCTAAGAACTGTATCAGGGTTCCATGTCGGATGGTCTCTCTTCCATAAAGTTAGAGAAAGGGTTGTAAGACATGTTATTTCAGTGGCTGCTGGGGCCACCAAGCTGTCAGTCTACAGAAAACAAGGTCATTCAATGGGGACAAAGGAACTACTCTTTCTCTGGGACACCAGGAAACGCGACCTTTCAGTTACTCTGAAAGAGGGCAGCTGCCTGACAGAGCAGCCCCAGAAGAAAGGTGAGGGCTGCAGGGTGTCTGGGGTACGGGCTGAAAGGTAGCAGAGAGAGGGACCTGAGCAGGGAGCGCTGTGACGAGGACTAACTGACAGGGGCGGGGAAAGGGGTGAGGCCAGCCAGGAGCCTGGAGGGGGCTCATGCTCTCAGCCATTTTTGAGTATGGCTTGAGTTTAGGAGGGTGTCTAGTCAGGTGGCCAGTGTTCCTGACCAGAAGCACAATATATGCACTTCAGCTATCTCATCCCCTGAGTCCCCAAAGGCCAGCAGGGGACACAGCTCTGCACCTGTTCCAGTGGCCCGAGTGGACAGTCCCAAGGTTTCTAAGAAAATCACAGAAGTGTTCTGCAAAGCTTCTGATCATTTCTTGCCTGGGGGCTGTTGTTTCTGCAAGTAGGCGGTCACTACAGGAGAGAATGCCCACAATTTGCTTCTGGGGAGTGCAGTCAGGAAGGGGGCAAAGGCACATGGCCCCCCAAAATGTGGCTGAGGAGCCCACAGTGGGACCTGGGCCACCCCAGACAGCAGCTGCGGTTGGAGAACCCAGCCTCCAATGGGGTAGAGGTTAGGGCACAGGGGGTCTGAGACCTGTGAGGACCAACCTACCAGTTCTGTAAGAAGGAAGAAGGGAGAGAATGTGGGGCTGATGGAAAGACCTGGGGAGGAAAGACGGATGGGAGTCAGCTAACGACAGAGAAATCCTGGAAGGACCTCATGAAAGGGGAACAAGGAGTGCGGAAATTAAAAACAACAACAAAAATCCATAAAATTAATCATCACGGAAGGTTGGAGTTAAAAAGGAGCAAAAGGAGCATAAATAAATCAGGGCATCTGCTTCAGGCAACCAAGTGTGATGGCTTGTGGGGGGTGGGTGGTGAGGGAAATGGGAATACAGTTATAAACCAGTCCAATAACATTCAGATTCTTTTCCTCTTAAGACCTCAATTCAAGGACCTTGCAAAAATTGTATTAAAAAAATAAGAAAGAAGAGAAAAGAAATTGGACATGTCACATCAGAGAGAGTGAAATAAATGGTTTAGTTTCCCAGCGCATATAAAAGTGACATTGGCACTCTGCTGTAGTGTGGACGAGCTTTATGTCAAAAAAAAAAAACCAAAAAAAACAAAAAAACGGTGTACATACCTTAATTAAAAAAGACAGTGTTCACTGGTTTTTAAGAAAATGCTAACCGTTTGGCTTTCAGCGAGTTGGAATCACTGATCACAGACCAAAATGACATATAATAATGATGAGAAAGTTTCAAGCATCGAGACACTCACCAAAATGTGGCACAGAACCACGAAGTGAACAAATGCTGTCAGAAAGACGGCACCCACCGACTTGGCCCACACAGGGTTGCCACAAACCCTCAATCTGTAAAAACCGCAGTGCGACAAAGGGAGCCACAGCAGAACGGGGCATGCCTGCGTCCACAGGGGTTTGCTTGGACGCGGTCTCATCGGAGTCGTTTCACAAAATACTTCTGAGAAGTATGGGCGGGTCCACAGACAGCAGAATTCCTGGGCTCCATTCATAAACACGGTCCCAGAAAGAGTTGATGTCTAAAGACTCCCTATATAGATACAGGGCAAAGCCAATCTGTTTTAAGTAGATTAACCTAATAACACACTTTGTGTCTCTGGACAAGGCCAGAGCTGGAATTTTGATCTTGGTTCAGGAATATCCTTCTGACTAACAGAACCCAAGTTCTTTTTAAGAAATAAGAAATCTAGCTTTAATGAATTGAAATAGGACAGAAGTACCTCCCCTGTAGATTTTCAGGCTGTGCGGACACCCGTTTCCTGTTCCCTCTCCTTTTCCTAATATGAGATTCAAACTCATACAAACTCAGCATAGATTACATCACAGTCAAATGGCGGCAGACAAGAGACTTAATAATGAACAGGAAACCCAAATCCTGACAAATAAAAATATTCATATGTCAGCTGTGACTTGGCATATAATTTCTCAAGAAGCCTCAGAACATTTGCATCTTCGAAAAAAGTTTTAAAAAAAGATCATTAGCTGACAGGCAAAACGCTGTCTTTTTCAGATATATCTAGATAAGCACATTCCAGGGGGGCGGGGGTTGGAGAGAAAGCTGAAATAGACTAAGCTAAACTGGAGTCACAATTCTATTAAATCACAAATGAACTCATGAGTGTGGGAGTTGAGGGCTTAGTAGACCAGAGGCAGCGGTTCAAGATTCCAGTCCTTTGTGTCTAACCTTGAACTCTAATTGTGTGTTAAGATTACCAGCTACCAATAAAGATACCAGAAGAGATTTGTGTGTCCTATTATTTAGCATGGAACTAGTATTCCATCTACTTTTGTTGAATAAATAACTGACACTAATTGAACACTTACTTTAAGGACTTTAACTTGCATTATTTCATTCAACCTCCCTACTGTATAAGTAGGTCCTATTACGATTATTACCATTTCATAGACAGGAAAACTAAGGCCTTACCAAGTTAAGTAACATGCCTACCCCACCCAATCACTAAGTATTGTCACTGAACTTGTCACCTATCTAGGAAGTGGGGGAATAAGGACTTAAACCCTAAAAATTTGACCCTAGACCTACAATTCTTAAGCATTTCTCAATACTCTTTTGTAGGTACCAACTCACTTGGGCAATATGAATAATTCAGTGTCAGTATTAAAAATAATAATAATAATATCTTCAAAAAATGCTCCCCCTTTTAAACTTAGAAGATGTATGAAGCTATTTGAAATTCTGATGAATTCAACATGGGATCTTATTCTTCCTATCTGGTTTCTTCTTTTATTGTTTGGTTTCTTTTAATCGCCGAGGATTGCTTTGGACAAACTGTGGACTGTTAAGAGGTTTCAAAGAGTTGTGAAGTTGTTGGTTTGTTTGTTTATTTAGGGAAAATGAGTAATTACCTTCTTGATAAATTCAATTCCTACTGTTACCAAGTAAAATTAGAAATAAACTAAATCAGACTGATTTCATGGTTAAAGTCAGAAGACCATCATGTGACTATGTCTCAGGATGCACTAGGAAACAATTGGAAGAGGTTAGTTGCAAGCAATGTTCCATAAACTTAATTCTAGTTATACCTTAAATATAAAGTCCTGTACCTGTCTATTAATCTGGACCCACATACCTACTTCAGTATCTGTATTGTTGAAACAAAATTAATAGCATTCCTTTAGCAAATTATCTTCATACTTTTAAGAAAATTATATCTGCACCAGGAAGAAGTTGTTTTGAATTTTGTCTTCATTGGAAAAGGCAAAAAGCATATACACATGCTGAAGAAACCTCTTAAGTTTTCAAGTAGAGACAGAAAACTCAATCTTTCCAAGTCTGTCAGAGAGACAGTTCGTATAATTAATTTGGATTTAAAAAGAAAGAGAACTTTTACTGGTAAAAGGAAACAAACCTCCTGAACATGTTTTATGGACACTTCCTACAAATTCTGACCCATCCTGTTATTTCTGACAGATGGTGATCGGGTCTTACTAATCTCCATGTCTCTGTGCCTACCGTAGCTCGCTTTCTGTATGTGGGCAGAATGAATAAATAGAATTATCTAGGATCTGAGAAAACATAAAACATCCCCCAAACAGAGATAGATAGAAAATGACAGCCTTGAGGTCCATTTGAAATGTAGGTGGTTTTGTTAAATATAGACTTTTTTTAATTTTCTTTTTTCTTTACATTTTATTTATTTTTGAGAGACAGAGAACAGGGAAGGGCCAGAGAGAGAAAGAGGGAGACACAGAATCCTAAGCAGGCTCTAGGCTCTGAGCTAGCGGTTGGCACAGAGCCCGATGCGGGGCTCAAGCCCACAAACCATGAGATCATGACCTGAGCTGAAGTCAGCTGCTCAACTGACTGAGCCACCCAGGCGCCCCTATATAGACTTTTTTTTTTAAATGCCATATCTCTTATGTAAAATTCCTGTGTCCCATTGTACCAGTGAAAACAAGATCTTAATAGCTCAAAAACAAACAAACAAACAAAAACACAGTACTAACCATGCTTAGCAAGGTCACCAACGCCCTTACTATTCACAGGCTCATCCTATAAGAACTGTGAGGACTCCCCAAGCATCTTCAGTATGTAACTCCGCCCCGCTCCTGGGGTTCCGTTTTCCCTTGTGTTTACTGCTGTCTTAGACCCTTCTGGCTGCTGTAACAAAATATCACAGGCTGGGTAGCTTACACACAGCAGAAATTTGTTTTCACCCGTTCTGGAGACTGAGAGTCAGAGACTAGGGGCCAGCATGGTCGGGTGAGAGCCGTCTGGGTCGCAAGCAGACCTTTCCCTGTGTCTGCACAGGCCCAATGGGCCGAGGAGCTCCGTGGAGCCTTTTTAATAAGGCACGAATCCAACTCATCCAAGTCACCCTGTGACTTCAACATCTCCCAAGGGCCCTGACTTCTAATCCCATCACCTTTGGGAGTTAGGATTTCAACATACGAATCTGGGGAGGGGGGGGTGGCGCAAATATTCAGACCATACCAACTATGTTTCTTTGGATCCATCACCATCCATGACAGCTATTTTTATCTTTTTGTCCTGAACAAAAAGATAACTTTCTCTCCTAGACGAGAGCCCCCACCCCCTCCCATGTCATGACACAAGCGTGCAAGGCCAGGCAGTCAAGAGTCCTGCACAGAAACCTTGAGTTAAGGATTCAGATCTGGGCTGTAGAGGAGTGCCAGTAAGCTCCTGTCCTTCCAGCCATCAGTCACTAGGCTGAAATCAAGAATGTCAAATCCATGAACACCAAGGTTCCTGAATTAAATTGTGCACGACAGATGCGCATCTTCTCAGACCTAAACAAACATTCTCTGCGGATTAGGGACTGTGTTATGTAAATGCCAGTCTTAAGAAAAAAACAGCACAACTAAGAGGGGTTTATCTTTCATCGTAATTACTTCTTTAGTAATCATAGCTCATCTAATTGCTTGTTCCCTAGATACTGGCCACTTATTTGGTGACTACATAATTACTGATTATAAATATAACAGTCTATTATTTCATTACTATTATTATCTTAATCTACGGAGCATAATTTCCTTCAAGAGAAGTAGAATATATTATGAAGCACATTTGAGAGTAAAGATAGCATATATTCCGTGTAAAAGCATTACAGCTGATGATCTCGGACGGATCACCCCTATTTGGATTTTTAAAGCCAAATCTTGTTTTCAAATTCATACTGATATTGTCATCTCCTTGATTTAATTAAGGACTTTGTTAACACGAATGGGGTCCATGTATCTGCATAAATCAGAGGAGCAGAGCCTCTAAACCTAACCCATCACTTCTCTGCCCTCTAGGAAAAACACAAATCAGCAGTTTTGTGACGAGGGTCAAGCCTGTGCTCACATTGATATTTCACATCAGTTTCAGAGGTAACATAGTCCAGTGCCCGTGAGAATGCAGAACTTAGATTCCTGAGTTTGCAGGTTGCTTTTATTACACTCTTTGGGGGTACAGTGAATGTCTGAAACCTTAGAAAGACTCTTCCTGATGTAAATATGAAGCGCTTCCCCAAAAGAAATATAAATGGCATAGCAATCACCGACTATTTTTGATGACCAGTTTCATGCTTTGGTTCGCTTATCATCCCCGTTGACTTTCTTGTGCCTAAGAAGTTCCTAGAACTTAATGATAACTTGGCTCTTAAGGCCTGGGGTGGGCAAAGATATCAGAGTAGTCAACATTTGATTAGCTTCTAGGTGGAATCAGCCTCTTCTACTCTCTTCTGGAAAATGTTGACTGTCCACTAATTAATAAACTATCATTTCAGCAACGGCTTTCATGCATATAGTTCTCTGACTAGAACTACAGATTCTAACCAGGGACTTTTTACCTAACTACAGACAGTGATAGCAAACCCTTAAGAGTCAGAGTTCTTGAATTCCAAATAATGATTAAATATATACAACTGCTTTTCATCAAAAGTTCACCTAGTTACATTCTTTTTTTTTAATAGTTTATTGTCAAATTGGTTTCCATATAACACCCAGGGCTCTTCCCCACAAGTGCCCTCCTCCATGCCCACCACCTCCCTTCCCTGTCCCCCTCCCTCTTCAACCCTGGGTTCCGTTTTCAGCATTCAGTAGTCTCTCAGGTTTTGCGGCCCTCTCTCTCCCCACCTCCCTTTCCCTCCTCCCCTCCCCCTGGTCCTCCCTTCGGTTTCTCCTGGTCTCCTGTTCGACCTGTGAGTGACAACATCACCTAGTTCCATTCTTATTACTCTAAATATGAGACGAATGGGTACAGCCTCAAGAAGGCCTTTCATTCGCTTCTCAATTGTCTTAATAGTTATTTAAAGGTCATTCTAATTGTGGTGATTTTCTATTTGTGTCTGTCAGAAACCCAGTGGATAGGAAAAACATCTGCATGAAGGGGAGTGTGTGTACACTGGATGTATAGAGGACTGAAAGGAAGGAGAAAGCAGTGGAAGGTGACCTTTCAATAGGAAATATTGCCTCAGTGCCACTAGGTAACAGTGGGTTTCTACATCCAAACATATCAATACTGAAAAAAATTATTCTAGATCATTTACATAGTGATAGATGGGCTTTGGTTTGAAATAGTTTTGCAAATGAGTTTGCTGCAAGCAGTAAAAACCAGATCTCCATATTTTTCTAACCCCTTTTCAAGAAGCCAAGCTATTAAAAAAGAAATTTGTTTTGTGTCGCTGCTTAACAACACAATGTCCCAGCCAAAGCTGCCCATATTTCTTATTTTTTATTTCTTTTTACAATTTTACCTGAATCTCAAATGGTATCAGATTAATGAATGATAATTAATGACTGGCATTCCTTATTGAATATTAAGATATTGATACCTATGCTTTTTTGGAGTTAAGTAATTCTTCAGTTGCATATTACTATGCCATGACTAATAATGATATAGCCTTAAAAAAAGGAAAACAGAGAATAGTCCTGAGAAAAATAATTTCCATTACCTAAACACAACCCACATACTGATTAGAAGACAGAAGAGTTGAGGCGAACGCTGGAGAAATATTGTTTTAGAAACCAGAAAAGTGAGTGACGTTTACACAGTTATCCCTGAGATGATCTCTCCCTTATTTAGCGTGTACTCAGCAGTGAGCCCACGCCACACGCCACAGACACTCACATGTAGTTTATTTCCAAAAAAGCACCAATGTAATTGTACAGATACACAGAGCAAACAGACAGAACTATAGGAAAAAACAGCAGAGAAATAGTTGACCCTCAAACAAAGCAGAAGTTAGGGGTGCCAACACCCCCATGTAGTTGAGAATCCACTTATAACTTTAGACTCCACAAAACTTAACTACTAATAGCCTATTGTTGACTGGATGTTTTACCAGTATCATACATAGTTAATCAGCCCTATTTTGTATGTTACATGTATTATACACTATATTCTTATAATAAATTAAGCTAGAGAAGAGAAAATGCTATTGAGTCAAAAGGAAGATAAAATACATTTAAAGTACTGTACTGTTTTTATTGGGAAAAAATCCACATACAAGTGAACCTGTGTGTTTGTTCCAGGGTCAGTTGTACACAATTTCCATTGTGAACATCAATTGCTTGGAAATGTCCAGAAAGATAGAAGTAATATTCTGCCAGTGGAGATCTTCAGCGGACCATGATTCCTATAAACACAGGAAGTCAAAGGGTAAAAGAGCACAGATTTCTATCAGCGAGATGGCAGCACTAACAAAAACAGTTTCTCAATTCTCAAAAATATTTTTGAGGCGTCCAGTGTCAGCTTGGAAACATAGAGACAGATGCTCCTACCTTTACAACCAGGAAAAGATTGAAGAAACAAGAAACTTATGGGAAGACTGAGGTTGGAGAGCAACCAACCATGATGAGATCTGGAGAAAGAACAGGGTTTACAGGGAGAAGCAGATTCCAGCCTTTGCTTAACCCAAGCTAGACCGCTGGGCACCACAGAAGCTGGTAAAAAACTTTAGCTGAAAATTCTGTAATAAATCACTAAAGATGAAGTTTGGTCTATCAAGACGGGTCAAGTCCCTAAGGAAGCAGAATAAGAGATGAGAATAGGTAGTCTCTTTTAGGGTTCCTCTCCATGAACCCAGCACATTTTTAAGCGAGTTTGGTAAGAATCCCAAGTTTCTTTGAAAGAGGTGATGAGGGAGAGAACAGTAGCCATCCTAAGTGTGTATATCCCTAACAAAGAGTCAAATTATGTGAGGAAAAACTATTAATAGAACTGAAGAGATAGACAAATCCACAACTGTAGTTGAGACTTCATCCCTCTCTCATGATTGATAGAACAAATGGGCAGAAAATAAGCAAGGATACAGATGACCTGACCAATACTATCTTCCAACTTGACTTAAATGACATTTGTAGAACATTCCTCCCCACACTTCCATGATGGACATTCTTTCCAAGTGCATATTGTGGGGCATAAAACAAACTGACAAATAGAAGAATAGAAATCATACAAGTATGTTCTCATACCATAATGGGATTAAACTCTAAATCAATAACAAAAGGATGTATGGGAAATCCCAAGCATTTGAAAATTAAATAGTATACCTATAAAATAACCCATGAATCAAAGTATTCTTTGTCAAGGAAATACATTAAGCACTTTGAATTGATAAAAAATGAAAATATACATACAAAATTTGTAGGGCACAGGTAAAGCTGCACTTATAAGTAAGTTTGTAGCATTAATGCTTATATTACTAATAAGAAAAAAGTTCTCAAATCATTCACGTAAACTTCCACCAAAAGAAACCAGAAAACAAACAAACATCAGTTCAAATCCAAAGCAAGCAGAAGAAAGGCAATAATATTTATTATTTATTTATTAAATTTTATTAGAGTGGAAATCAATGAAATTGAAAATAGAAAAAAAAATAAAATCCATGAAACTGGGGCGCCTGAGTGACTCTTGGTTTTGGTTTAATTTCAATGATCTAGTGGTTCGTGGGATGGAGCCCCATGTCAGGCTCTGCACTGGCAGCACAGAGCCTGCTTGGATTCTCTCTCTCTCTCTCTCTCTCTCTCTCTCTCTCTCTTTCAGTCCTGCCCCACCTCTCCATGCTCTCTCTCATTCTCTCTTTCTCAAAAATAAAAATAAATATTTAAACAGAAAAGAAACTCCATGAAACCAAAAGCGGGTTCCTAGAAAAGATTAATAAAAATGACAAAACTCTAGTCAGATTGAACAAGAAAAAAGAAAGAAAATGCAAATTATCAATATTGAGAATGAAAGTGAGAATATCAGTATTGGCCCCAGACACTGAAAGGAGAATTATGGGATGCTACAAACAAATAACCTTATCCTCATAATTTTGACAATTTACTGGTGTCTGTGTTAAAGATGACAAAAAGCCAAGCCACAGAGGAGAAGAAAATATTTGCCAATCACATATCTGATTAAAAATACAAAAACACCTCCTTTCCAAAATATATAAAGAACTCTGAAACAATAAGAAAACAACTTGACAGAAAGTTGGCAAAAGATCTATGTAGGCATTTCATCAAAAAAGAATTATGGATGGCAGGTAAGTATATGCAAAAAGATCAACATCATTTGCAATTTAGTAAATGCAAGTTAAAACCACAATGAGACACCACCACACACCCATTAGAACATATAAACAAAAAAACTGGCAAGGTCAAATGCAGATGAGAGTGGGGAGTAAATATCACACATTCCTAGTCGGAGTCTATGAGAACGTGCAGCCACACTGGAAATGGATTTGGAGTCTCTTATAAAGTTAAACACTCAATCATTCATTCATCATACAACTCAGAAAAGCCTAGGTATTTACCCAAGTAAGTTGAAAACTTCTGCTCATGCAAAAACCTATTAGCATCTTTATTAAGAATTGTAGCTTTATTAACCATCTCCCCAAATGGGAAACAACTAACAAGTCTATTAGTAAGTGAACGGGTAAACTGTGGTACACCCATTCATACAATGGAATATCACTTGGCCAGAAGACAGAATGAACAATTGATTCATGCACTAACAGGAGTGAATCTTGTTGTTGTTATTTATTTTTCAAGAGAGAGAGGGAGAGAGGGAGAGGGGCAGAGAGAGTGGGAGACAGAAAATCCCATGCAGGCTCGACCGACCCTGTCAGTGCAGAGCCCAAAAGAGGGGTCACACTCACAAACCTGAAATCAAGAGCACCACATTTCACTAACTGAGCCATCCAGTTGACCCAACAGAACTGAATCTTAAATGTATTTCTAGGTGAAAGAAGTTAGACCCAAGCAGCTATGTATCAAATGATTCTGTTTTTCTGGAAAAGGCAAGACTACAGGGACAGAAAAGCTACCCTTTGTTACCTGGTGGGGGGGCGGAGTGAATTGTTGACCACAAAGGGGAAACATGAAGGCATTTGGGGATTTACAGAACATCTTGTATGATACAATGATCGTAGATAGGCAAACTCTGAATTTTTCATACCTGCATATTGTGAAGAGTGAATTTTACTCTATTTAAATGGGAAAGAAAAAAGTCACCCAAAATGTGGAAGGAATCCAAGAGGGAATGCAGTTGTGACAAATAAATCTAATTCCACTACAAATGTGCATATAACCACAGTGAAGGAGATAGAGAAGCAACTTCGTAAGACAGTGTTCTGACTAGATATCGTGAGGCTAACGACAAAAGGAACTGTCCACAGACACCACATTCTACTTCATGCCAACTCTAAGACAGCTTCGCATGCACACAAAGGTTGAACACATAAGGAGATATATTGTATGTCGTGTCAGCCTGAGTCTCAACTTTGCAAATGAAGCTGCAAAGAAGCAAATGCTAGAATGAGCCTATGGGGCTGGATTGGAGTTCAATCATTAGTATGAACCCATGTTTATTTTAGTAGGTTCATAGAAGATAAATGATACATACATAGATAGGGAAAGATAGATAAGTATATATACATGCATTAGTGTGCATACAAGAACTTCCCGCCTGTTGGAAGGGACTAGAACCAGTCCCCCAAGTAGCAACCAGCACATTTTTGTACAGATCTTGGATTCTAAACATTCTCCAGTTAAAGGCATCAGGGCTCCTGGGAGATAATGCTAATTTTAGGACTGTGGCAGAGGAGATACTAAGTGGGCCTACAGCATCTTGCTGTGCCAAAAAGCAAAAGAACACAGATCTAACTACTCCCGCAACCCCCACCAAAACAACAACAATAACGAAACAAAACAAAAACAAAAGCAAGCCATGGGTCATACGTAGAGAACCCAGAGGCAAAACGAAAAATCTTCCTGATGGCTAAAGCTGGAACAATTTTAGCAATAAATTAAATAATGGTAGTTCTGGATTCAAATATAAAGAATAAAATAAATATCCACAGGTCCGTGAATAAATATGCAAATGGGGAAGCAGGGACATGTTCTCCTTTCAGAAGAATTCCAATCACAAATGTAGAAAAAACTAGAAAATCAGAAAATTACCATATGTTACTATGGTATTAATTGCTACAAGAAAAAAAAATCCATTGGTAGGCATTACAATTAGTGACATTAAGGAAAAACAGGACATTTGCATAACCTCAAAATATCTCCTCCAAAATATTCATTACTGCAGTGGTTTTAGAATCTGTCTGCAAACTCTCTGACATTTCTTCCTCCAAGAGGCAAAAGCTAAATTGTCTTCTCTTGAGGATGGGCTGGATGTACAAGGAATGTAGTGTGTACAGGGGACAAAAGTGACCTACAATGGAGAAAAAAACCTGGTAGATACCATCTTAATCAAGAGACCCAGTTACCTCCCCAGTAATAGGACATATTGATGGCAAGTGCTCCTGAGAGGATGTGACAAGAAGGGGGCACTCTGTCCCCAAACCTGTAATGTCAGGTCAACCATGAGAAAATATCAGGCCAAGAGGCACCTTCTACAAAACACCTGGCCAACACCCTTCAAGAATATCAAGTTCAGAAAACAAAGTCAATATAAATGGAAAGAACTTTGAGCAATTAGAGAAGACTAAGGAAAAAAGAAAACAGTTTGTCATATCCTAGATTGGATCCTGGAATTGAAATAGAACATTAACAGAAAAGCATGGAAAATCTGAGCTAAATTTGTAGCTTATGTAATAGCATTTACATTAATTATTGATTATATTGCATTAAATCATGTATACATTATTATACTACATTAATTATACTATATTACAGTATATTATAATTATACTATATTTTATAGAGTATTATATAGTATATTATATTATTATACCATATTATATATAAATGAATATAAAGATTAGTTATACCATATTAACTATACTACACTATGTTAATATTAATTTACTATACTGTTTAGTATACTATACTATATAATTATACTATATTAATATCAATTTTTAAATTTTGGGTTATATGATATGTTAGCAGTAGGGGATTTTAGGTAGAGGGAATATACCAGAACTCATTCTACTGTCTTTGTTATTCTTAAGTATGTCTAAAATTAAAAAAAAATTTTTTTTTTTGAGAGACAGAGTGTGAGCATGGGAGGGGCAGAGAGAGACTAAGACACAGAATTGGAAGCAGGCTCCAGGCTCTGAGCGATCAGGACAGAGCCTGACACGGGGCTAGAACTCATGAACTGCGAGATCATGACCTGAGCCGAAGTCAGATGCTTAATCGACTGAGCCACCCAGGCACCCCTAAAATCTTTCTTTAACAAAAAAATTTACAATACGTGTGTACTCAAGGAATTCTGACCTACATTGCACAGTAGACTGAAAAGTTCACAGAAGTGGAATGTATCAGGAGTTGTAAGAAAACCTAAGAAGAAGAGCCAGTGCATACAGCAGTAAACTGGACTTGGGTCCCCAGGAATGTGCTGAGGACTTGTGACCCATACTGTTGTATGGGAGATACAACAGTGAACCATGTGCAGCCTCAGTCCTAAGGAAATAATAAAATTTAGACGTTTAAAATCAACAAAACCAAAAAATTTCAATTTACTACTGAGTGATGGAAATCAAGAGAAGAAAGGAAGGAATTCAATCTGAAGGAGATCAGAGGAGGAGAGGACAGGACTTTCAAGCTGTTTGGATCTTAAATTACCTAATGAAGAAGGGGATTTTCATTTCTTCTCTGCCCTCCTTGCTTTCATGTGCCCCTCCCCCCATTCCCAACAAATCCGTCTCCAAGTCCTCTTCCTTCTACATCCAACTTCCTCTCATTTCAAGTTTCTCCTCTTCTACCTCTGCAAAGTCAAGTCCTCATCTCCCACTGGCACGGATGCAGCAGGCTCCTAATAGGCTTACCTGCCTCTCCCTTCATGCTGCTGCCTGGGAGGGCCTTCCTAACATGAAGAAAGTTATTCCTTAGTCATGGCACAGACCTTCACCTGATGCCTACTACATGTCAGTAGTGGGCCCTCAGCTCACTCAAAACATTTCAATAAAAGTCCCCAATAAGTGTCCCTGGAAGGATAAAATGAAGGAGGGCAGAAAAGAAGGGAAGGGAGTAAGGGAGAAATGAGCAAAGGGAGGAGGGTAACATGCAGACACCCAGGGAAGGAGGTATAGAGGCTCATGGGATGGTCATTAGAGTGACCCGTGAACAGGAGACAAATGCTGAACACAGCATGCTATCCATGGTCTTCATAAAGTACCTTCTGACTCGTGAATCTTTTCAACGACCAAATTGAAGATGATTTAGTTTATTAGAAGCAGTATTTAATTGAAATAGAAAGGTTTATAATCCATGTGTTGACATCAAGATACAGCTCATTATGCATATGATTATAATAATATTGTGTTTAAACACCACTGCACAAGAGAAAGACTATAATCAAGGTCTTCTACGAGAACATTGTATAGTTCTACTTTCTGCTAGAAGAGGAAGAAACTCTTCCAAAAAGGATTCTCAGAAACTTCTAATTTTCCCTGTAAAGGAAATATGATCATATTTAAAGAAGGAAGTAATTTTTATTAGACTATGATATTAAATGGCAATAGCACAGAAGACAAATTTTTTAAAAGAGTGAAGCTGAGCGACTTCCTACAATATTTCATTACACCAGCCACCCTCTGGTGTTTATCACAATCCATTCTATACTATTGCTGCGGATCCAGGAAGCTGAAGCAACGCTGTGTGATTACCTAGGCAACGAAAATAGATTCACACATTTTCTAGTGGAAAATGTAGAGAATAAATATCCTACTTCAAGTTCGCTGTGCCTCTGACATTAGCAGATCTGAATGCAAAGCTGAAACGTACTCCCTTGATCTTTACAAAAAGTTGATTAATAAAGCAGATTTTTAAATTTAGTAAGTTTTAGGCTCTAGGTTAGTTTCTAATGATTGGCAGCACAGCACAAAAACAGCAATTAATTGGTAGAAATCCACAGATGGATATCAACCTGAAAATGTGAGAGACAATCTGTTTGAGGTCAAAGCAATATCTCTCTTGCTAACACTGGAGAACTTAGAACTGAAAGGATTTTGAAAAGTCATGCATATCAGCACCAGCATACAGCAGGCACTCACTAAATGTACAATGAATGAGTGAATGAGGAGGTGGAGTGTGCACATGCTCCTGCCATTGGACAGAGTTGTTCTTAAATCATCTCAGAAAAATTAACCTGTTTTACTTCCAAGTTTCTAAGGTAGATATTTCAAATATTGTTCGGCAATTGTATTTAAGGCTTTTATTGTCAGGATTTTTTCTACTGACAAACTCTAGTTTCTATTATGTTATGGCAGATTCTGATTCCATGATTTCTACCTCATTCTGCTACATTGAAGCTCACTTCTCCTTCTCTACTCTTTCATGGAAAATAAAGAATGACCTCTCATTATCACGTATATTTCCCCAGTATTCAGATAAATCCACTTTACCACACCACATTCCACTAACAAGAAGTAAATAAGTGAACATTCTGAGCGGCAACTTAGAAGAGTAAGATTGGATTACTCATTGTGGGAAACTGAGGCAGCTGGGGCCAGGGTGATAACCCGTAATCTAAAGCAAGAGAGGATATATTGGGGTCGTATTTGTAGACCCAGAACTGTTAGAGATGACAGAGTGAGTGAAGGTTTTTGTGTTTATGCTTGTTTTTATGTTATATATGAAGAAATGGGAGTCAAAGAAGTTGGATTGGTTGACTAAGGTCACATGACTAGTTAGTGTCCAGATGGGTTTAGACTACAGGTTTTCTGATGGTTAGCAGGGTTCTATCCTCTACCACAGTAGGATATTTTATCAAGAGATCACATGGCAGGGTGATAGAAGAAACTGTCTGTTGGCTAGGGTAGGGAGGTCTGCTTAAGTAATAATACTAACAGTTATTATTATAGAAAACACTGTTTGCGACATGACAGGGACTGCATTACATACTTGAAGTTCAATATCTTTTTTAACCTTCACAAACAACTCAGGGAATTAGGTGATATGACCACTTCCATGTTACTGATGAGGAAACCGAGGCCCCGAATTTAAGCTGTTGGCCCAATATCACCTAGCTGTTGGCCCGAAACTGTCTTAACCAGGTTATTTAAAATCTCTCAGCGATTACTTAGTGAAGACAATGAGGGACTGGACTCTAAGGCCATAGAGATTGAGACCTAGATGTAAAGAAAAGCACGCTCTGCCTTGCAGCAACTTTCCTAGGAGGCTCCAAGGCCTCTGACCCCTGTCTCCATTTGTATGTCCACAAGCATGAAAATGGTCTTACAAAGTAAGACCAAGGGGCAAGGCAAATTGCCAACAATGTTTTTCCTTCTGAGAAATCACTGCTATTAATGGAATGTGTTTTAGTCTTTGATAGGACTTCAGGGGGCAGTGCATATCCCTACGTGAGCCACAGCTGGTCCTGGCAGGCCACTGGTCCCCAGCTGTCCTATGTACCTCTGGCCAGGGTAGCTGTGGACATCATACTTTTTAAAAACTGGCTTTCAAGGGGTAAAGAACAATAATGAGATATGCAAAGCAAATCAGAACCATCACAGAGTCCACAACTGCCATGCTGTAACACCAAATCCTCTGGGAAAGAAGAAATGTGACATTTATAGCTTCAGAACAATGACATCTCTTCAGTTGGTGTCAGTGAACGGTACCTACGAGGAATGACAAAGAGAACACATCTCCCCAGCAGGAGGGAATTTGCCAGGACTCACAGGCTTGCTCCCTGTGACTTACAGAGCTAACACAAGTCAGGGGGAATAACTTTCAAAGCCAATAGAAAATCAAGCCATGGGTAGCTTTATAAGGAGCACACCTAGTGAAAAGGATATTCAAAAGTGGTCATGTGTTCAGGTTCTACCTGCAAAATGGAATGTGTCTGAGATGGCCCCTGGGTGGGAACCCGATACTTATTAGATGTCCTGAATGGAAGAGTCCATCAAGGAGCAGTGTGTTGTCTTACAGCAAAGAAGTGGAGACCACTGACATTTGTGAATTGAACATTTCTGCTGTGGTTATTTGAAAATTATTATGCAATTACATCTGTGATTTTAGAATGTGGCTGAGCAAGAGATTGATGTTGGTGTGTAGAAGTGAGGTAGCCAGGGGCACCTGGGGGGCTCAGTTGGTTAAGCATCAGCTCTTGTATTTAGCTCAGGTCATGATCTCACAGTCTGTAAGATCAAGCCTGCATCTGGCTTCATGCTGACAGCATGGAGCCTACTTGGGATTCTCTCTCTCCTTTTTCTTCTTCTGCCCCTTCCCATGCATGTGCACTCTCTCCCTCTCTCATATAAATAAAGTTAAAAAAAGATAAAAGAAGTAAGTTAGCAGGGAGTGAGAGAACTGATCCACACTTCCACAGCTCCACCCATTACCTTCATCCTTGGCTCCTGATTCGCATGGAATCACCGCTCACCATTATTTCGTGGAAAAAATAAATGGGCCACCTAGTGGGAGAAAATGTCCATAAATGTGAAAAGTCTATCAAGGTGTGCAGAGAGCCTTATGAAGAGGAAACATATGATTCTCAATAACAGTAAAGTCGGATCAGAGTCAGAAGCCTGTTCATACTTGGGAATCCGGACATTTACAAAGGTTTAGAGAGACAACCCTTGTGAATGTCTGGGGTCAGCCATAAATTGAAAAGATTTCTTTCAGAAGGAATGGCTTCGTGCAGTGCTTCTAAAACCTGACAATCAGAATTAGCTGGGAGGCTTTTCTACACCCGTACAAAGCCAAGGTCACATACCAGTCTTCCGGCCCACAGGCAGGAGTCCCTAGGCACACCGTGGAGCATGGAACTCTGCATTTAGACATGTCTCTCTCGAGGCACGGGCTGAGGGCTGGTGCACAGAACCCAAAGCTGGCAGGATTCCTTCTATTGCAGGCTCTTCCAGTCATGAAGGGACCTAATCTGTCCACATTGCAGTGTTAATCTCCATCTCGGGCTACGATATTTATAGAAAACACACTTCTTATCTCCTTGAAAAATGATGCAATGTAAGTTTTATATTGGAAAGATAAATATTAGTGGCCGTGCACAATTTGTCCTTGGGTTCTGACCATACAGATCTGTGTTTTGTCACGGGCCATCTGCATCTCTATGATTTACTTTATTAGGTAACTTAGAAAGAGGATGTATGCTTATCACACTTTAGAAAGGAATCTCAACTTCTTATGTGTTGAGTACACAGAGAAAAAAATAATCCCCTATTTTTATAGATATTAAGTTTCATCCTACGGAGTGGAAAAGGGCTATTATGTCACTTACCCTACTTCCCCTGGTTCGCAGAAAGGGGTCCTACACCCCCAAACATCACCATGTGCACATCCCCTAAGACTTGGGGAGCACTCACATAATCGATACTTGCTTATTTTATGATCTGTTTATTTACCACTTGGTTTCCATATTTGTACACACTGCTATGTTCTTTCCTATGAACAATTGACTCCAAGGCAGATCATTGTTTTTATAAACAGAACCCAAAATAAAGCTTAATCAAGCACAGTGCTTTATTTCTATTCTGACATTGCTGATGTTCTTTTGTGCTTCTCTTTTCATGACAAAGGCCTAGCCATTAAGAAAGATGAGGTTGTGAGTAAACTGCTCTCTTCCAGGACCTGGCATTCCTGACATAACTCTGAACATGTCATATAGTGTCCAAAAAGACTCTGAGTCATTAAATGGCCACACATAAAATCTTGATTATTTTAGCAAATATTTGCAAATACAAAACTGGATATTTAAAAAATGAGTCAACATGCATTATTGGTCAAGTAGCTGCATCTCTTAACCACAGTCCCAAGCCTCTGGATATCCAAGCTTACATTATTCTTATATTCATAATCTGCCAAATTGACTCCATGGCAACAAAAATATTGAATATAAAACTGCTTTCTGACAAAACCAATTTTTATTATAGTGCTGAGTTACAAAACCTAAGCTTCTCCTGAAAAATGTCTTAAAAGCCTCTTCCACCATCAATGAAATTATGGTTTTAAATCTCTTAATTACTCGCAATAGACCACCAGCTCCTGGGTCTCCTGACAAATCTCATATAGATGGTAATAATGTTTCAGATGTTATGTTATCTTTGGGTATATTCTGAGCCAATGCAACACCATTCTATTACTTGTTATTGTGAATTATACTACTAAGCATTAGTGTGTACGTAGTATAAAATGTAGAAGTCTACTAATGAAATTAATTTCTTGCCTGTTAACACTGAAAGAAACCTTCTCTTGGTCACATGTCCGATTGCCTTTTCATTTGAAGAGGAACTTAATACTCTTAATGAGATCCTGGAGAACAACCTCAAACAGGCCGTATTAGAGGACAGTTGGTGAAGACAATCAGGTTCCGTCACAAAACACTCTGTGGGAGATGTTTCAGGGACTGTTGAATCACTTTCTATCTCAGACCTCTAAAATAATAGACAATCCCTAAATTATCTTCTTTTTTATTTTTTAACGTTTATTTATTTTTGAGAAAGAGAACATGAGCAGGGGAGGGGGCAGAGAGAGACAGGGAGACCCAGAACTCGAGGCAGGCTCCACGCTGTGAGCTATCAGCACAGAGCCCAATGCAGGGCTCAAACCCAAGGACCACAAGGTCATGACCTGAGACACTTAAGTCAGCTGCTTAACCAACTGAGCTACCCAGGGGCCTCTCTCTGGTTATCTTTCACTGGTGGGGATTGTCTTGTCATCTAGGAAAGCTAAGTCACAGTTTCCATTCCACCTAGCTGATAAAACAGAGTTGGCCCTAAGTCTTTGAGTCCTTCCTTATGTACTGCCCAGCACATTATGACCGGTAACCAGTCATAGATGGAGGAGAGTAGGACTGAACCTAAAATCACAGGATGACAGTTATATTATTTTTTCTGAAGAAGTTCTTCAATTAAACATTCAACAGGCATTACTAACTGTTGTATTCCAAGCAGCATGGAAGGCACCGGACACTCAGAGCTATATAGATGTGGTCTCCATCCTACTTCTCTTGTGCAAGCAACATTCTTTTGTTCTTTAGAAGGAGTTCAGTGTTACAGATGCAAAACAAGTCAGATTTGCCCTTTTTTTAAGTGGATACAAATTCATTTGTAGTGCTGCTTTTACTGTAATTAGAAACTGACCTATAAAAGCCAGGTAGCTTGACATCTTAGGATGATGGGTTTATGCAAGATATCCAGAAGACATTTTTTCAGACATTTTATGACATGAAAAATGAAACTTGTCATTGGGTTAAACATCCATATTCTTAATCAGTAGTATTGCCTTACTAGGCAAGCGTGTTTGGGAAAGGCTATTGTGCCGGGCCCCATGACTGTGCTGGTTCAACAAACATTTTCTTTGTACAGTGTGCTTGGTACTGTGCCAGGCAGTATGTCCCATGGATGAAGGAAACTATAGGGATAAGTGACAATAAGTCACTTCCTCTGTGAGGAAACCAGAAGACTCGTTAGAAGAATAGTGGAGACAGGCAGTCCAAGAAGAGAAGACTGCACAAGCAAAGGCATGAAGTATGAAACAATATAGCACGTGTTCTAAAGCTCTATATATTTTTATACTGCTGTGGCAGGAAGGACAAGACAATGGAGAAGGGAAATACTCGGAAACAAGGCTGGAGAAGTCAGGAAGGGCAAGGGCATATTGATAAAACAGTAACAACAACACACATTTATTGAGCCCTAGGGCCCTCCGCATGCATGCATTGACCCTTGTAATGGGGAGGGAGTTAAGTTACCAGCTGAGTGCCCTGGGGGCAGCAAAGCAAGACCGCCATGGGGGTTGAGCATCTGCACCACCTCAAAGCTCAAAGTCTAGAAGTTATGAAGTGGGCGCTGCAGTACCCGAGCGACAAGAGTATTTGCTCCAGCGGCAAAGCTGTGCAGAGGCAACACAGCCATCTTTCCCTATGGCAATGATGAATACGCATCTTCCCCCATTGGGGGAAAAGAAAACGATCAGACTGTGTGTGGAAACCAAATCAAACCACCCAACAAACAAACAAACAAAAACAATAAACAGAGTCAACTCATCTAGCTCTAGTTTCCCAAATAAAGGAAACCTTGAATATGCCCACAAATTGCCGGTGCCCTAGGAGAAGCCATTTTACTTCTGGCCTTTCCACTGCTGATGCCTGGAAATGTGTTCCAGACTTTGTGGATATGCTCATCATGCAGGACACTGGTTTTTTTTTGGGGGGGGTATGAACAGAAAAACTGCAAACTTGATCAACTTGATAACTGTGCATGTGTGTTTTAAATACCTGTGCTAATTTTTAAGTTTTTTTAAAGTTTATTTATTTTGAGAGAGAGAGAGAGAGAGAGAGAGAGAGAGAAGGAGCAGGGGAGGAGCAGAATGGGGAGGGAGAGAGAGAATCCTGAGCAAGCTCCTCCGTGTCAATGTGGAGTCAATGTGGGTCTCACAACCGTGAGATCATGACCTGAGCAGAAATCAAGAGTCAAATGCTTAACCAAATGAGCCACTCAGGTGCCCCAAATACCTGTGTTATTTTATTTTATATTATTTTATTTAATTTTTAATTTTTAATGTTTATTTATTTTTGAGAGAGAAACAGACAGACAGGCAGAGACAGAGCACAAGCAGGAAAGGGGCAGAAAGAGAGGGAGACACAGAATTCGAAGCATGCTCAAGGCTCTGAGCTGTCAGCACAGAACCAATGCAGGGCTTGAACTCATGAACCACAAGATCATGACCTGAGCTGAAGTAAGACACTTAACTGACTGAGCCACGTAGGTGCCCCTACCTGTGCTGTTTTAAATTTGGTTGGCCTACCTATAATGCTGTACTACTTACTTTCTTTTCTTTTCTATATGTTTTTGACTCCAAATCTCTTTTTTAGTATAAGAAAGGGAGAAATTTTAAAAAATCATATACATTTAAATATATATAAACTCATGCACACACATATGTATGCATTTTATTCATATAAAAAATAGAAATTACAAGACAATATAAATATTGTTGCCCATTTTGAGCAGATGAGCCACACTTTGGGTAGACCAAGAAGAGGGGTAAGATGTTTTGCATTGGTTTGACTTCTGAGCCATGGAAATGCATTACCTATTTAAAAATAAAGTAAATTTTTAAATGTTATAAGGCTGCCTATTATTATCATTATCTCCATTTTAGAGATGAGGTAACTGTGGCAGAGAAAAAGTGAGGAACCCCCAAGACCCTTGTCCTGTAAGTAAAGGGAACCCATCGAGTATTTTCACAATGGCCACATGCCTGTTAAAAGATCTCTGTCAGGACAGAGGGAAGAATGAGTAGAAGGGCTGGACATGGAGACAGGGAGGCCAGCCAGGGAGTGATAAGCAGCGCAGGTGAGGGGCAGTGAGGGGCTGTAGATGGAGAAGGGAGACAGTAGCTAAGGGACTAGACGGGGACATAAATGGAACTGGTTTTCTGACTGACAGGTGAAGGGACGGAGAGTGAATGGCAATTTCAGGGTCTGGGGCTGGACAGTGAATGGACAATAGGACCCCCCCCCAAAGGGGTAGGGAACACAAAGCAGCATTCAGATTAAGATTTCAGTCACATTAGGCAAGTGTGCAAAAGTATACGTTAGGTCTAGGAATAAAGAAAAGGGCAGCCTAACGGTGCCTGGGAGGCTCAGTCAGTTCAGGGTCTGACTCTTGACTTTGGCTCAGGTCATGATCTCACAGTTCATGAGTTCAAGCCCAGCACTGTGCTGACAGAACAGCACTGCTTGGATTTCTCTCTCTCTCTCTCTGCCCCTCCCCTGCTCATGCTCTCTCTCTCTCTCTCTCTCTCTCTCTCTCTCTCTCAAAAAGAAATTTTAAAAACTTAAAATAAAAAAAGTGGTACGAGGTGATGAGCAGGTGAAAGAACACAGAGACCCTAAGAAGCAAGGCCTATGTTGTCCCATTTTCTAAGTGGACCTACGGAGGGAGACCCTACGCTCTCGAAAGACTTTCAGAGGTCTGCAGCTCAGTACTAAGTGTGGTGTTCAAGCCAGGCTGCCTGGCCCTAAGCCCCATTTCCTTCCTTCTTCCCACTCTGCGTTCCATCAGATGCTGTCACAGACGCCTGTAAGGATACATTTTCTATCAAACGCCTCACAAATAAAATTCAGCATCATCACCTCAAAAATATTCTTTCATTAGTCAGAAATGCAGATTTACTTTCTCTGTCATAACCACAATCTTCGTCGCTATTTCCTGAGATATTTCTTCACTGGATAGCAATATATATAGCATATATATATATATATATATATATATATATATATGTATATATATATATATATGGACTCACCATATCCAGAAAGTCAGAGGAAAAATGGAGTCTACGGGCCACCTGGGTGGCTCAGTTGGTTGAGCATCTGATGTCAACTCAGGTCATGATCTCTCCATCAGTCCATCAGAGCCCCACATGCACCTGCTTTGGATTCTGTGTCTCCCTCTCTCTGCCCCTCCCCTGCTTGCACTCCATTTCTCTCTGTCTCTCTCAAAAAAATAAATAAAATATAAAAAAAATTTTTTTTAAGTAAATTTATAGTCTAGAAGCTCAAACTACTGAGGGAAACACCGCTACCCATCACCACGGTCTTTATGCTTTCCAGATTAAAATGAGCACAACCAACAGATATATGTTGTTATATATAAGGTGATGAATGGCATTGGCATTCATGAGTATCTGCATTAATTTCCTATTAACTTGGTGGCTCATGACAATACAACTTAATTTTCTTAAAGTTCTGTAGGTCAGCAGCCGGAAACGGGTCTCACTGGACTCCAATCAATGTGGTAGCAGGGCTGTGGGCCTTCTGGAGGCTCTAGGAGAGAATCTGTCTTCACGTCTTGCTGGCCTCCATGGGCTACCCACATTCCCTGACTCACACACCAGCCCTCTGTCTCCAAAGCCAGCATCTCCCTGATCCTACTTGAGTCACATCTCCCTCTGACTTTTGTTTTCCCTCCCTCTTCCACTTTTGAGGACTCTTGTGATGATTCTGTGCCTATCTGGATAATGTAGGGTACCCATCTCCTTCAAAGTCCTCCGCCAACCTTCAGTCCACCTGCATCACTAAGTCCTCTCTGCTTTGTAGCCAAACATATTCACAGGTTCTAGGGATTAGGATGTGGTGCCATTATTCTGCCTGCTGCGGTATTTTACCACCTTATGGTATGATTAGGCATATGCCATAAACTTTGGCTAATGTATATGAATGAGAAGAATGTGAACATGAAAATGCATTTGGAGCAGGCAACTACTGCCTGTTTTGTGATAGTATAAGACAATAGGTTACTTCAGAACTCAGGATACATGCAACATCACTAAATGGCAACATTGGTACGGAGGAGAATAAGAACTCCTTACATCCAACCACCCCTTTTTACTTGGGATCACTTGGCTCTGTAAATACCCTTACTCAAGGTCCAAATCTTAACTTTGGAATAGCAGATATTTCCATTGTGGTTCTACAATTTTAAGTTTTTATTTAATTGAAGAAACCGCTTAATACCACTGGATCTGCAATAAAGTTTAGTTTGATAGAACAGAGAGAAATGAATTGTTGTTGCGTGCTGGTGTTTCAGAGCACAGAGCGGGGAGGGTTCCCGATCCGGAGGGCCCATTCAGTCACGGCGGTTTTGTGAAAGGACCCATGCTGACGCTGGACTCTTGTCCACTTGGTCTTATGTTAGAAATGGGACATAAAATACAGAAGACCTAGAAAGTAATGAATTGGTGCCCTTCCATAACCTTGAATTGATAACTTTCATACTGGCTTTGGCATTTACTGTTCAAATTCAATCTTCACAAAGGCATGAAACCACTGATGGTTATTATTACCATCTTACCCACCTTCTCATCTTCTTCCTTCCAGCGTCCAGTCAAAGCGAGCTTGTTAGGACCCACCAGCAGCAGGAAGGCACCAAGAGCTCCAGTGCACGCGCCCCCCCCCCCCCCGGCACCAAGGTCATGGGCAATAAGATGAGTTTTATACTTTAAACTATATAGAAGACATTAGCAAACAGCACCAGGTATAAACACTGCAGATCATGTGACTATTTCAACAAACACATGTTAAAAACCTGACTGCTTACTCTCCAGAGTTTAGTATGCAACATGTGTCTTGAAAGAATAAAAAGTCAATCAAAAAAAATTTTTAAGGAACATAATTCGAAAAAACAAATAGAGAGAGAGAGAATTGTTTCTGACATGCTTATTAAGAAGCAGTCTACCGGATGCAAAGGGGCTTTTCCGTGGGCCTACAGTTCGCAAGGACTGTTCCATGGGACCCCGCTAGTCAGCTAATTGGATATCGACAGACTGGGAGACTCTGCATTCAGTGTATACACTTCAGAATTAATTGCCGTGTCCTTGTTTGTAAAATAAAGGTAAACAGTCCTGGAATTTCTTGCTCATATGAAGGAAAAAAATATGGTCAGCAAGAAAATGCTGAGAAGGTGATCTGAGAAAATGCCTCCAAAAGCATAAGGATGATCTGGAAGAATTTTGACAGGATTTTGACAGGAGAAGGTACACTGGAGAGACCTATGATTTACATACAACAACCAAATAAACAAAAAGTAAATAGACAAGACCGTGCAGGGGAGGAGACAGCAGGGTGTCCATTCTTCCCGTGGCTCGAAGGACCTCTTAGCAAGAGTGCCAGGGTGACTCACCTGACTTTATAAAGTAAAGCCCAGAAAAGGAGTGGAGCAGACAGAAGTCGAAAACTGGATGTATTTAAAAATCATCATAAAGTCATAACCCATTTTCCCCTCATGTAATCTAGAAGGAAGCCAAACAGGAGTCTTCACCCCCTCACTTCCATCAGATTCAGACCTCCATGCTGCCTCTGCACAAGCTGTGTAAGAAGGCTCGCTGATCCCTCCCACCACATACCCCTCAGATGTCACGTAGTTCATTAATACCACCTTCTCCGGCAGATTTACATTGTTCCCTGACTTCCATGAGGACAGCCCATACCCTTCTCTGCTTTATTTTCTTCTCCACGGCACTTACTATCATCATACATGTGATGTGCTTTAAGGCAGAGACTCCCTTGGTTTTTGTTTGTTTGTTTGTTAGCATTTGCTGCTGTATCCACAATACTGGGTAGTGTTTGGCACATGATAGGTGCTTAAGATACATACATTTAAAAAAATTTTTTAGTGTTTATTTATTTTTGAAGGAGAGAGACAGCATGAGCAGGGGAGGGGCAGAGAGAGAGGGAGACACAGAATCCGAAGCAAGCTTCAGGCTCTGAGCTGTCAGCACAGAGCCCAACGCGGGACTTGGATCCAGAAGCCGTGAGATCGTGACCTAAGCCGAAGTCAGATGCTTAAATGACTGAACCACCCACGCACCCCAAGGTATATATTTTTTAATGAATAAATGAAATATTTATCTTTGAAGACTCAGGCTAGACACCTGTTTCTACACCAACCTGCCAGCCTCCTCATGCTCGATCATCATGACATTATTCAAAAATCTACAGATTCAGTGTCCCACTGCCCCTAAGTATTACCATAGAACTCTGCACCATGGCAATAGAAAAGAATATGCCTTCTGTGGCCAAATACAACAGAAACATTTGGATTAGTTCATTATTTGCTTCTAATATCACCTATATTGGGCCACAGTTTGGGCCCCACTAACACTATTACTTCCTACCTTTCCCAATTCATTTGCTTGCTAGAGCTAGCCAAATCTACATTTTGCTATGTGAATATGTTTTCCCTACTCTCCATCAACTTGGTTTAAAGTAATGCCCAAAGTCATTTCTGAATACAGCACACTTGACTCTGAGTAGGAAAGATATAAAAAGAGCTAAGGTAAAAAGTATCCAAACTCATTTTATTTGTACTTATGCAGTTACTTTCTCTCAGGGCATGTAAGCATGGACATCCTATTTTTCCACAAATTTCTTTGACTCTCAACTGCCATATTTTATGTGCTTTCAGGTGAAGAGATGAAGATTTAGATCATTTTGATTTTGAAACACCTCTTCCCTGACATTAATTAGGACACCAAAATTAATCGTAGGCATTTAGAATTTACTGTTTTCTAGATTATTTTCAGTTTCTTTCTTTCTTTCTTTCTTTCTTTCTTTCTTTCTTTCTTTCTTTCTTTCTTCCTTTCTTTCTTTCTTTCTTTTTCTTTCTTTCTTTCTTTCTTTTTCTTTTTTCTTTCTTTCCCTTCCTTCTCTCTTTCTTGACATATTTCATGATATTTGCAAGTTTAGTACTGCCAAAATTTTATATGAACTATTCAGGCAAAAATATCTTATTTGCTGGTACTGATGATTAATGTTTTAGAACATTGGGAAAATTAAAAATATATAATTGTCATGAATACTAATGGTGCATAATATGTATGAAGGTCATTACATGGTCAAGGAAAGATCTTAAAATAGCTGGCATTTTGATTAGGCCTGATTCCTTTTTTGTCTTCCTGTATATGGGTTCATTAATACACCTCTAACATGTCATTAGTCTCACATTGAAAGGTTCTTACAAATCAGCACTTTAATTTCAAATAAAGACCAGTTAAGCAACTTTGTCTCTTCGTCCAAAAAGGAACCATTGGGGAACACAAGCATGTTGAATTTTCATTGTCTCACCTTCTATGGGAGCTGACCGTCTTCCTCCCAAGGGCCATCCTACTTCCTCTGCACTGCTAGGCCATAATTTCACAGATTTTGCCTTTTGACAGGAAATGAACACCTTGCCTTTGTGGGAATTCAAAGGACTGATTCTGAACACCAGGCCTGAAGGATACTGGAGAGGTAGGGGTGAGTCAGGGAATCATCTCTGGGGAATTGGAAGGCAGACTACAGCACTTTTTGGTATGAAAAATGGCCCTTATTTTTTGGCCTGAGCATGAAGGAATATATATCAACTTATGTTAGGAGGATTTGGAATACAACACAAAGTAACAAAAAATTGGTCATGCTGCTTATCCGTGGATCCAATTGGATTCAGTCTTACTCTCTCCCTCTCTCTCTCTCTGTAATCTCGTCAGGGTCAGGCCATCAAGGGGAGCTGGTCCTGGGAGGCTCTGTTTAGCCCATAGGCACTACCCTCAGGGCAAAAACAATTCCTACACACTTTCTGAGAACTACTATGTTCAGGGCATTGTGCTAGCAGGGCTGGAAAATATCCATATAAGAAGTTTCAACTTCTGTCCTCGAGGTACTTATTGCTTCAGAGGGCCCACCAAGGAAATGTGCATAGTAGCTGGTCGGAAGGTGATCTCTGAACATAAGGACATTGTCTCTATTCCCGGGGCATTCCCCCCACCAAGCAGCAATGGCTGCCCACCAGGAAAGTGGAAGAAGGTCAGGGGAAGAGAGATGGAGGAAGCAAGGTAGGTCCCAATGTCTGTGGAGGGCAGGATGGTGCTGAGGGGTGGGGGCACCAGGAGACAATGCCTGTGTGGCTGTTCTATCCTCAGGGTGAATTCCTGTGGGGCTGGACTAAGCTGTGTCTTGGATAGAAGAGTGGATGGAGGGCTCAGTGTGGATCACAGAAAGCATGAAGGAGCCTCCTGATGCAGTTGTGTGCATGTGAGATGTGTGCATGCAAATACCCACGCTCACCTGTGAATACTCTAGCAGGTGTCAGTGTCTGGGCACTTCTTAGTCGGCTTTCTCATTCTATTTTAAAGAGCATTTAGGGGCACCAGGGTGGCTCAGGCGGCTAAGCATCTGACTTCCTCAGTCATGATCTCATGGTTGGTGAGTTCGAGCCCTGTGTCGGGCTCTGTGCTAACAGCTCAGAGCCTGGAGCTGCTTCGGATACTGTGTCTCCCCCTCTCTCTGTCCCTCCCCTGCTCACACACACACTCACTCTCTCTTTCTCTCTCTCAAAAAAATAAATAAAATAAATAAACATTAGGGGCGCCCAGGTGGCTCAGTCGGTTAAGCAGCCAACTTCAGTTCAGGTCATGATCTTGCAGTTTGTGAATTCGAGCCCCAAGTTGGGCTCTGGCAACCCAGAGCCTGGAGCCTGCTTTGGATTCTGTGTATCTCTCTCTCTCTCTCTCTTCCCCTCCCCTGCTTATGCTCTGTTTCTATCTCTCAACAATAAATAAATGTTAATAATAATAAATCAATAAATAAATAAAGAGCACTTATAGAGTATTTGTAATTATAGTTGACCCTTGAACAACCCAGGGCTTTGGGGCACTGACCCTCTCCCCATGCAATAAAAAATCTGCATATTAACTTTTGACTCCCCCATATCTTACCTACTAATAGGCTACTGTTAACCAGATGCCTTATAAGTAACCAGAATAGTGATTAACACATATATTACGTGTTATAGACTCTATTCTTATAATGAAGCAGTAAAGTAGAGTAAAGAAAATGTTCTTAAGAAAATCATAAGGAAGAGAAAATACATTCACAATACTGTACTGTATTTATTGGGGGATAAAAACCCAACCTGTGTATAAGGGGACCCACACAGTTTAAATCCATGTGGTTCAAGGGTCAACTGTATGTATCATACTGCTCATTACTTAACATGGTTACCTGAACTACAGAATCAAGAGACACAGAATCCACGGGGATTCACAAAGAATAGTTAGAAGGTTACATTGAAGTGAAATTCTAATTGGAACCAGGCAGGTCATCTACAAAACCTGAGCTGCTTCTTTGGCCGTTGACTTGTTCCTTTGTTTCTGTATTTTCTCTCTTGGGACCATAAGGTCTTGACTGTATCTTCCTGAGGCCCCTACCTGAACACAACCTATTTTAATGGAAGAATCTAAAGGTCACTCACACTAAAATTACAAACGGCTAACAATTAGTAAAAGTCTTTTCTTCCAGGAATGAAGTTCAAAGAATTAAGCTTTAGGAGTTCTCGCAGCTACGTCGGTAAGTACGGGGGCGGGGGGGAGGCAGATTTATTTTCAGGAAGGAGTGTTCCCATATTGCTGAAATGACCACCGAGATGTTCTTGCCTAGTGACCAGTAAGGTTTGGACTACAAATGCATATGAATTCTAACCCTTTTGTACATTGTGAGATGAGTGAAAAACGTAAAGCATTATACAACACTATATATCTGTATAATCTTTATTTCACACTTGGGGTGATTACATTTTCTAAAGTGGGCCCATGTTAATACATATTACTGAATTTGGATATTCTGGAATTTAGTTCAGAATACCCATTTCAATAGACAGATATAATATAGTTTCATTAGGAGAAAAGCCTTCTAGTGTGGAATTTGGACATTTCTAACTGAATAAGTAGAATTTTAAAAGGGCACTAATGTTACATGGTAATGCCCACACTGTGCTCTTAAGACTCGAGTGAACGTGCTTTTTGTGCATCTAGCTTGCTTTCAGGTAGGGATTTTGGATAGCTGGTGGGAAGAACGATGCTTCTGGAATCAGACTTGGGTTTGAATCCTGACTTTAAAAGTGATGATCGTGGGACATCTGAGTGGCTCAGTCAGTTGAGCGTCTGACTCTGGATTTTGGCTCAGGTCATGATTCCAGGGTCCTGGAGTCCAGCCCTGATCTGGGTTCCACACTGAATGTGGAATCTCCCTCTGCCCCACTCCCCTACTCACATGCTCTCTCTATATATATAAAATAAAAGGATGAAATAAATAAAAAAATTTAGAAAGTGATGATCATAAGAGTAACGTCATTTATTCAGTCATTACTGTGTACCAAGCTTGGAGTAAAGCATTTAAATACATCGTCTTATTTACTCTTTATAACATTTGTATTAAGAAGATATTAATTATTATCTTCATTTTACAGAGGAAGTTGTGATTTTAAGAGCTTAAGAGGCACAGCTCCTTCAGCTACTAAGGTTTAGGTGTGAATAAGTGAACTCACTTACGTCAAAGTCACTTCCTCCTCCCATGCCTAGTGCTCAGCTTAGTGCAGGGCACTGTGCAGGCAAAGACAAGTAAGGCAGCGTGTGTATCCTTAATGACCTTCCAGCCTCGATGGGGACCTGGTCCTGCACTCCTGTGACCACAGTAGACTATGATACATGTCATGGGAGAATGAGAAACAAAGTATCCAAGACTCAGAGGAGAATTCTGGAACACTTCAAATTAGGGTTAGGGAGGGCTTCCTGGAAGAGGTATTGCTCAAGAGGACCTCCAAAGGACAAGTAGAAATGATATAGACATGGATAGCCAACGGGTAAGGAGAAGATCATGTGAAAAGATCTTTCTAGAGTCTTGAAAGCACCATCAGATCAAAGGTGTACGGTGGGTAGAAGAACAGAGGGGGAGACTGGAAGGGGAGCAGAGGCCAGATTATTGAAGAATTTATCTGAAAATGTTAAGATGCACAGCAGGGTTTTAAGGAGGCTGACAGGAACACACGGGCTTTTAAGATCCTGGATATTTAACTTTGCTAGTCTCCATTTTGTCACCTGTAAAATGGATAAGATTTAGCAGTGACGACATGGAGTGAATATGTACAAAGCGGTAGGTGACACCTATCCAGAGTAACTTGCTCACTGCCCAGGTGTTAACTCATCTGATCTGCACTCCATCCTGAAGGAAGGGACCTGCTCTTCAACCAAAGTTAGCCCACGGAGACAGGTGATGGGAGGGTCGAGCGTTGCTTACCTGCCCTTTTCTGCTTCTCAGGATGGTGGCTGTGAAGGGCCCATCATGGCCCGGCCCACAGAGGGTCCTCAGGGGCACCATGTCCCCTTCAGACCCTCAGGGAGAATCCGGGAGATAGAATATCTACCATGATGTGAAAAGAGAACTAACAAAATCCACCGGACTGAAAAACATCCTTCATCTATTTGAAGGCATTTAAGCCTATGACTTATATCCCCCGAAAGATGTCTACAAATGAAACAAATGTGTCTGTAAAGCAGAGAAAGGAGTGTCCAGTTTTATGATATCTGCAGCGTACATATGACTATAAAAAAGAGCGTTGCTGCTGCCGTGCACTCGTGAATTTTCCATCCGGCATGTGTGCCCAACCAACATGGAAGTATCAGTCATCACCAGTGCCAGGGGCTGGCAAGAATCCATGAAAGAGAATCGCCACTAAAGAAAAAGTATGGGACACAAGTCCTGCTTGAACCACGGAAGCCATCACACTGCTTGCTGGCTGCGGACATGTGTCCAGAACGCACCCTTGCCCTTTCATTCAGTCCCTCTTCACTGTTGAAATAATTCATCCAGTGGAATAGAGCATATGGCACCTTCAACTTTTTGTGTGGGGTCTTATTTTCAGAATTTTATTCATTTATTCAGAAACATTTAATGAATCCAATTCTATGAGAGATACTGTGGGTAAGTGCTAGAAATATAGAGCTGAAAATAACATGGCTCCTACCCTCAAGAAGTTCAGGTTAATGAAAAATATTAGGATGAACCACATGAAATTGCCCTTTGTGTGGGCAAATGCAGTCAAACACCGGGAATTTCATGTGGTTCAACCCAATATGATGCTAATGATGGTGATAATAATGAACAATGCCTGTTTACAGGAAATTTTAGAAATGCAGAGTGAGGCACAAAACTTCCAGAACGTTAGGGAAGGATCTGCCAGGAGCTGAGTTTTGCAAGATGAGCACACTCTGCACACTCATACCTTTGGACTGACTCTAGGCCTTGTCATTGCCAAGAGCTGCAGCCAGCAATCACCCTGAAATCTCAACCCCAAGAACCCCAGTAACTCGCCACCACCTCTTTTCCTCACAGTTCATCCCTGGAGAATTCCAACTCCGGCCTTACTGACACTTTTGATCCATTGATCCTGCCACCTCTTCACTGTCCCTTCCCCTTTCTGCCCTGTCTTTCCCAGTTCTATTGCGTGTCAACCAGTTCAGACTTTCCTTGCATTGCATACATATTGTTGCATTGTTCTCACTTGAAAAACACTGCATCCTGATGAAATCAAACTTTCCGGGACATCAGGTCTGCTCCCATAACTGGGGAGGAAAGATAACCACAAAGATGGTTTGTGGCTACATACTTACATGTTACATACATGACCAGACCCTTATTGGGTCTATTTTTTTTAATGTTTCATTTTATTTTTGATAGAGACAGAGCATGAGAGGGGGAGGGGCAGAGAGAGGAGGAGACACAGATCTGGAAGCAGGTTCCAGGCTCTGAGCTAGCTGTCAGCACACAGCCTGATGCAGGACTTGAACCCACGAATGTGAGATCTGACCTGAGCTGAAGTCGGAGGCTTAACTGACTGAGCCACCCAGGTGCCCCCTCTTATTGCTTCGAGACAATACTCTAGCTCCCTTGTGCACTCATTCTCTGCATTCCTAGATGGCAATCACAACTTCTCTTTTCCACTCAAATCCATAACACCTCCTTCTCATTCTTACTCTGATCCAATTATGTCATTTAAAGAAGTAGGCGGAGAGAAAACATGTCTCCTCACCTACCACTTACCACCTGAATCCATTGGCCATGCTACCCAGTCACTACCATAGATGACCTAGCCCTGCACACAGCTCAAGTCAACCCCCGATTTGCACCCTAGGTTCATCCCTTCTCCATCATCAATTTCCCCTCTTCTAGATTATTCTCATTGGCTGCCATTTCTCATGCCTTAAACAAACAGACAGAATCTTATTTTGCCTTCTTTTGATGCTCAATTTTGCATCAAAATTGTTTTGAAGAGTCACATATATCTAATTCATTCCTCTCCTCATCCCTTAGTCACAGGCTTTCCTCCTTCCTGAACTACTCATATCAAGGACAACATGACTTCTTCAATCGTTGCTCGAAAGATACATCCTCATAGTATTAAAACAGCATGCTCCCCAAAAACCTCCTAACCCCTCTCTTCACTTTCTAGCATGTATTTTACTTGTAGCATAAAATGTGTGTGCCTGTGTGTATATTCACATATACATAAATCCTTTATTTTGTTTCTGGTCTCTCGTCTTGGCCATTAGAATTTAAGCTCTAGGAGGACAGGGATCTTTGCTTTGTTCACTAACATTTCTCAGCATTTTGAAATCCATGGCATATAGTAGCCATTTAGTACATATTCATGGGTGGAAAGAGTTCTTCAAAAATTCTATATTTTCCTCATAGTCTTAATAAAATAAGCATGCTATTAAGAGTTAAAATTATGTTCTAAGCTGCTAAAACAGCAGCTAAAACAGCAACACATTCCATGTTGTCCTCTATAGAAGACACCGAATTTCTTTATTATTATTCTTTTTTAAAATAATCTTTTTCTTCTTTTAGAAGAGAGAGAGAGTACACAAACAGAGGAGAGGAGCACAAGGAGAGAGAGAATCTCAAGCAGGTTCCAGGCTCAGCACTGAGCCCAACATGGGGCTTGATCCCACGACCCTGGGATCATGATCTGAGCTGAAATCAAGAGTCAGGTACTCAACTGACTGAGCCATCAAGGTGCCCCTTATCATTATTCTTTCAATCTTAAGAAAAAAAGAGTCCTTTGATGCAAGAAACTTCACTAACCAAGTTATGTTCTTGTATTATTCCATAACTAAGAAAACTCCATGCCTTATTTATAGGCAAACATTCCAAAGAAGTCAGAACTATGTAAGCCTTGTCCAGAAAATTAATTATAAGGGTTAATTTAAACCTACAGAGCTATGGGATCTAATTACTATAGGTTCTGTTTCCTAATGGTAAGCAAAGGTGAACACCAATCTTTTACACAAATAGTTATATAAGTTATAATAATGCCATAAAATTACATCATGAGGAGGCATCACAAATATTTACTAAAGAGCTTATAACATTGGGGAGATCGTGTTTAGTTTGCTAAATGAAGAATAAGAGAACACGAAGTTCTATGTACAGTGGGATCCAAATCCTCCAATAAATGAAAAAAACAAGTTGGCTTTAGGCAGTACAACGGTGGATGATTTTTAAACTTCATTTTTACTTTATTTTTAAATTTGCTCACAACAAGTGTAGAGGAGATTGAAATAGAAGAGATACACTTACACTTCCCTATATTTGGTTTGACTTTTATGCCATTTAAAAGCAATTAACAATTTCCCATCTACTCATGCATGCACCAGATAAGCATTTTCAGCAGTCCCTTACATAAGCACTTACAAAAAGGATAAACTGAAGGGTCATTCTGGGACTGGAGTGCTCTCAGGCTAAGAAATATTTACAGAAAACCTCAGGTCATATTAGGCCAGGTTTGTCTACACCCTCTGATATGTGAAAGCTTCCTCTTCCCCTGCCTGCTCTACACAAAACTCTATTGAAAGGATGATCTTGGCTCCTCCATGAAAGAAAGGGAAAGAATGGCTCTTCAGTAGACTTGAAGCACTCAAAGCAGATCCTCTCGCCCAGCCTCACAGATTATGTTTTCCTCTTTAATACTCTTAGCTCACTGGTACCAGCAGCCCCGAGTGTGACCCTGGATTTGGTTCACTGTTATCCATGTGTACAAGGACAGCGATGCCCAGTTATGGTGACATAGCTCCAACTTTGGCCCTTATATATGATCTTTGCCTTGGGAACCCCAACACAGTCCCCTCCCTTGTTAGACTGATGAGTATGGTCCACCTAGCTGAGACCTTGGCATGGCACTAGGTGTGGGATCAAACGCAAAAGCCAGTAGACATCTTGGTGACCAATAGGAAAAAGGAAAACAGGAAGGGCACTAACTCTGGGTTGGTAAACCCAAATCCCCCACCAGAGCTGCCTGACATATCCAAATGTCAGATGAACAAAAGCAAGACGTGTTAAGAATTTCCCAATTACCTTTCCCTTTTGTCTGGATCATACTGGTTTTCTATATTATTCCAACTTCACCATGACTGCATAAGTTGGATGTGTAAGCTTCCTACTACTTCTGTTTTTAAACCTATTAATAAATATCTTTATAAATTATGTAGGATGTGAATCAATGTTTGCTTGACAGATTAAAGCTCAAGTCAATAAAGTTCATGACTTGCCCAAAGTCACAAAGTGTAAATGGAGGTTTGCTCTAGAATTCCATAGGATGACTGGACCACGCTGTAGGAGGTATGAGAATAGACACTAATACCCAGAGTAGGGCTGGTATAGGTGATCAGTGATGGCATGTTCAATATGAATGTGGTGGTAATGGCATCAATTCTGACCAGACAAGAAGGCAGAGTGGGAAAGGTTCTACAGGGTATATACAGCAGGAAAGGTAATGTGGGGGCCTGGTGAGTCAGCATAAATCTGGAGATTAGCAGTAGAAAGAAGCCAGTACAGCATCAAATGGAATTGGATAGTTTGAGAGTAAGAATCAAGTTGTATTTGATGGATGAGGTGATAAGTTACCTTAATTCTATTCATCTTTATTTCCCAGCAAATCGGGCAGAATGTGTACTTTGAGTGGTGTGTGCATGAAGGCTTATGAAGAAAGCCCACTGCATAAAAGACCAAAAGTGGGGAAAGAGTCTAGGAAACGAATCTTGCACCATATTCTAACTCATATTCCATTCTCGCAAGTTCAGGTTGAGCCAGCAAGAAACCTAAAACCTTCCAGTCCAAGAACAGTAAGCAAGCCAAAAGGTCACTTGGCTAAGTGGTAGAGAGATGATTTAATTTTTCAGTTGCCCTCACAGTGAGTATGAGTTAAGATGCCAGGACAATGAATTATCTGCAAGAGCAGCATGCACTTTAAGACACAATGAAAAATGATTATATATATTCACTGAGCACCAATTTAGAAGATGATGTGATGCTCCACTGTGAAAATCTGCTCAGTATGTTATGGTCTGATACTACATTTAGAACTCTGGGTAGATATTCTGTTCAGCTCTATTGCTAGCTGCTTCTTCAAGACCGGTTTACCAGGGAGGTTTACAGAGACATGCCATTAGTGTAGCCCTGAGCACCTTGATGTGGGGCCTCTGGTAGAGGGGCCACATCCTGGTCTATGGCACATGCAACAAGATTTGGACTCTCTGAACACTTCTAGTGTGCAGTCCATTTCCTGTCTCTCCATTCTTTTTAAGGATTTTCAAACTTTCATTGAATTTTAAACCTATATCATTTAAAAAAATTAAACATTATTAAGAGATTTACATTGGGGAAAAAGGTAACATATGCTCTATTCTTTTTCAGCTTGGATGCCTAATTCTACATCCCAGAGACAAATACTTTCAATGCTTTTAGGTATTTCTTCAGACATTTATCTCCAATCTCTTTATCTTTCTATTTGTCACTGATGAATTTTAGACACGATTACAGAATTAACTACCCATGAAGGGAAAGATTTAACCCTTCTATCGTGCCCTACATCTGTCTCCCCTTAACATGTCACTTTGTGATAATCTAAGCACTGTTTGCTGTTCAGTGAACTTTTTAAAATTTTTGATGTGGAGCTCAAACCCATGAAACATGGAATCATGACCTGAGCCGAAGTCAGATGCTTAACCAACTGAGCCACCCAGGTGCCCCATGCTGCTATATCCTTACAAATATTTATCCAATGATTTGAATTTAAATGTGTCCTTTTATATATCTATTGCTAAATTCTTCCTAAGCATTCCAACATATTTGCCAAAGTCTAGCAAAATAGTTTTCCAAATGCACAAAAACAACCAAAGATCCCCTCCCACAATCCCACTTCTCAGCTCCAGTCAAGACTGGCTGTTCCTGGGGGCCACTTGCTTATGTCCAATGCCTAGATTCTTGTATCTCAGGTCTTACTCATTAATGTCTTTATGTTACTCTTACACTTGATGAATAAACGGTTGAATGTAGAATTTTATGTGGTAAATCATACTTAGAATCATGTATATCTACACTGTTCCCTAATATCTAATGTTGGCTTGAAAGTTGAATGATCTTCCCCGTGGGTGATCCCATTTTTTAACACTTTTAAGATTTACACGTTGTCCCTATTATTCTGTTTCACAGTGGTTAGCATGGGTATATGTGTATCTTCTTTTTAATTAGATTAGGTGTTTGATAGTCTTTTAACTTCAAAGTTTATATTATTCTTTACAATTTTATCTGTTATTTCCTATAATATCTTCACTTAAGTTTTCATCTGTTCCTTTTATTTTGAACCTTCAGTTGGTTATGTTAAACTGTTTGGAGCAATCATTTAAGATTTTTATCTCTTCCCTCTTAAGGCCTTTACTTTCTATGGGATTTGTTGACTTCTTCCAAACCCTCAACATGTTTTAATTCTCACCTTATTTTAAATGTCTAAGGGCTCTTTATTGTTCTCTGATGTTCCTCTCATTACCTTTTTATTTTATATTCTATGAGATATCTTGTCTTTAAATACATATATTCTTATTTAAAAATGTTTTCTTCTGATCCTATATTACATTTCCTCTAAGAACTCTTTTAAACAAATGCTGGTGGGAATGCAATTGGTATTGCTCCTGTGGGAAAGAATATGGAAGTAGCTCAAAAAGTTAAAAATAGAACTAGCAGCAATAGATGAAGCAAATTCCAAAGAAAATGAAACCACTAACCTCAAAAGATACCTGCACTTCCGTGTTCACTGCAGCACTACTTGTAACAACCAAGACATGGAAACAAACTAATGCCCATCAATGGGTGAACGGATAAAGAAAATGTGGCATCTATATGCACATACATACATACGATGGAGTCTTAGCCATAAAAATGAAGGAAATCTTGCTATTTGCAATAACATGTCCTGGAAGACATTAGACTATGTGAAATAAGTCAGAGACAGAAAAAAAGTCACATGTACAAGCGGAACTTAAAAAAGAGAAAGAAGGAAGGAAGAGAGAGAGAGACTAAAGAAAAATAATGAAAAGAAAAACAAAACTCCTAGAGAAATACCTGATTTGTGGTTACCAGAAGTGTGGGATAGGGGTGGGGAAATGTGGTGGTGGTAAAAAGGCACAAGCTTCTAGTTAAAAATAAATAAGTACTAGGATGTGATGTATGACATGATGACTACAGTTAATACTGTATATGCCACATTTGAAGGTTGCTAAGAGAATAATTCCTAAATGTTCTCACCACAAAAAAAAAAAAAAACCCTTCTTGAAAACTATATGAGGTGAAGGCTGTTAACTGAACTGACTGTGGTAATCATTCCACAGGGTATGTATGTCGCGTCGTTATGCATACACCTTGAACTTTCACCAGTGTGTATGTCAATTATGTATCTATAAAACTGAAACAGAAAATAATCCTTATTTTTAATTGTTTTGGTTCCAGTTTTTCACAATGGGAATGTTCTGCTGGGTTTTGTTACCTGTTCACAGTAAGAGCATTTGTGATATTGGGGCGCCTGCATGGTTCAGTCACTTTAAGCCTCCAACTTCAGCTTAGGTCATGATCTCATGGTTCGTGGGTTCAAGCCCCACATCGGGCTCTGTGCTGACAGCTCAGAGCCTGGAGCCTGCTTCAGATTCTGTGTCTCCCTCTCTTTCTCTACCCCTCCCCTGTTCGTGCTCTTTCTCTCACTCACTCTCTCTCTCTCAAAAATAAATTAACATTAAGGGAAAAAAAAAGAATTTGTGATTTTGGTTTCTCTGGGATTGTTCACTTTCTTCCGAGAAGAATTCTGAGGCATACAGAGCTGGCTGTAGGCTCTTGTGGAGCCCACTGGGGAGGGGTGGGGAGCCCACAGTCAGCGGGCACCACAATATTCCATCTCTGCTTTCATTCTTACACCTCAACTCTACTCTTCCTGGACCTGTTGACCCAAGTCAAGACTCTCTGGGATTGATTTCTCTAGAGAATCAATTTCTGGGGTGCAGACAAGGTAAGCAAGGGAACTCCTCTGTCTGTGGGGGGTTGAGAAAGGAGCTCAGGACACTTATGCGTTTAATCTGCCATGTGTAAACACAATTCTTGCCTAATCCTCACATTGTATGCTAGCAACGTTTTCTGACCGTGTGAATATAAATTTTCAAGGGCTCCCTCCCAGTCAATACCTACCCCCAAATCTCCATTTAACTGACCTATCTTCCTCCTCAGTAAATAAGCCACTTTTAATTAATTATAACTACTTTTACTAAAACATTTTAAGTGAGTTTAGGTTATTTGCAACTGTGAATAACCTAATGGTGGGAATGAGTTTCTTATCTCTATTAAAGTGCAGTGTCCTTATGAAGATGACTTTGGCTGCAGTATATCTCCAGGGGAAAGATTTTTGGAGGAGTTTGCCTAGTACCACGAATATGAAAAGGATGTTATGAGGTCTGTGGTCTAAAGCAAGTCAAAGGGAGCTGGTTAGCCATTTAATATCCAGTATTTTACACAGCTTGGTGGAATGTAATATCTGACATCACTGACGTTAAGCACATTTTTCTAAGAAATATTCAATATTTTTAAATATAAAAAGCTTCCCCAATACATAGAAATACCAACTTTTGTTGGGTTTTAAAATTGAAATCCATATGATAGATATCATACACAGAAAATATCACAACACAAAAATGACGTAGACCTTTGTCAAATAATTTTCTCAAAATTCCATTGGTGTAGAGACTCAAAAACCACAATTTGAATAGCCAGACTTAAAATAATGTTGTTAAAATATTTTAAGAATTACAATAAAAACATCTCTTGAAACCATTGTTAAATTAGTAACAGTGAAAATAGATTTACACGTTCAAAAGTATGTGGAGACCTGAACGGAAATGTTGATCATCTTCCCTGTGTATACAGCAAAAGGAACTCAATCTTCTTTCCTGTCATTAACAGCCCTAAATGCAATCAATGGGCCATATACTCTCAATAATCTGTGTCTAGGGCTGTAAGAAATGTCAATTGAAACTGTGTTGGAAGATCAAGGGCAATGAGTTTATCAATGTGTTTACCCTTCCTGGCAATATGCTCTCATCAAAAACATACTCTAAACCAACATACTCTGTCAATTTCCCAGTATCTCTGAAGTGTCTGTAGATCGAATATCTTCATGAAGTAACAAGGCCAGTTTTCTTTTTTCCAAGTGGATTTGCATAAACTCAAGATAGCACCAAACCCAACAGTGAGTGGCAGAGGAAATATTCAATCTGTCCACGCCCAGGACTTGATCTGCTTCCATGCTCAGAAGGGTAGCAGAACTGGGCCCTTCACAGTAGGGATTTGGAACTAAAACAATCCTTTCAAAGAGAGAGAAATTGGTATTAATTGGAGCATGGTGTCCTTGTCTTGCAACTCAGTGGAATGCTCTTAGGATTCACCATGTACAATAAAGTATGAAGAAATAAGTGATTTGGCCTGACCCACCTCTCAGGTGTTTTATTTTTATCATTAAAGTGGATACTCGTCTGTGAAGGTAGTTCTTCTCCTAGCAACAGCAGTGCTAATTTCCTCCTGGTCTTCTCTCTGGAAGGCTGGAGTGTTGGTACATGTGCTCTTTGAAGGTCCGCAGGTCATAGAATAGTCTTTGAATATTTCCTCCCATTAAGGGTCCAATGCTTTCGAAAATAACTGGGCCTTTCTCCCTTACATCTTCCCTTGGGGCAAAAACTGGCAGGTGATGGCACTGAAAATGTCCATTTTTCTATGTTTGTTCCAGTGAAAAAACTTTTCTGTAGCACACTTGGGCCAAAAATTACATATGAGCTGACCAAGCACAGATAGCCCACCTCATTCTAAAATTAGAAGACCCTTAACTGGAGGGTGTCACGCAAAGTGAAATAAGTCAGACAGAGAAGGACAGATACCATATGCTTTCACTCATATGTGGATCTTGAGAAACTTAACGGGAGACCATGGGGAAGGGGAAGGGGTAAAAAAAAAGAAAAAGTTACAAAGAAGGAGAGAAGCAAACCGTAAGAGACAAACTGAGGGCTGATGGGGGTGGGGGAGAGGGGAAAGTGGGCGACGGGCATTGTGGAGGGCACTTGTTGGGATGAGCACCAGGTGTTGTATGGAAACCAATCTGACAATAAAATATGTTAAAAATAATAAATAAATAAGTAAAACTCAGCTTGTATAAAGGTTGAAAAAAAAAAAAGAAGACCCTTGAAAGGCCAATTCGATGCTATAGCTTATGTATCCATTGAAGTCAACTCTAGTGTGAACTTTGAGTGTTGATCATTCCAAGCCAAGGAAGCAGACTAAGTTCAACCCAAGGTTGAGCCTGGACTCCCCAAAGGGTGCACCAAAAAAATCTTGGTCAAAAAACACCCCCTGGAATAGAAGCCATTGCCTATAGTTCTTCTAGTTTTCCAAAGCCTTGGGTTGATACTTAAAAAGGGCATGTAGCATAGTTCAGGTTAGGCCCTCCAGGTACACTGCATCCTCACACTACAGAGGTGACTGAGCCCTGTAACCTGAAGTGACTTGCCCAGTGTCGAATGTAGTTAAGGGATGAACTGGAATTGGACCTCAGTGTTCCCTGACTGATCTCTTCCAGCTCTCTGATAACTATCACTTCTCATTTGGACCCAATCCCCGAATGGACTGAACTTACAGCAAACTCAGTCAGTTGACTCCCCCTCCACTCCGGCATCAATGATCTAGGTGTGTCCAACTTTACAACTCATCAATAGCAAGAACTATTTTCACTCTCTGTTTGGAAGAGGACCAGGGCTAGGTTTAGTATATAATTTAAGTCACATGAAAATTGGAGAGATTCAATTAAGCAATGCTCTACACTTTCAAAGTATTAAGGATTTAGGAATCTAAGTGACTGACCATTCATGTATCATTCCTTGAAGACAAAATAGGATTTTGAAAGCCTGTGTAAATTTTCTTAATTTTTGCCTCATTAAATGTTCTGAACAAAACCTACCATTTTTCTGTGAGAAGGGATAAATTGTACATAACAGAGATATTATTGGATTTCAAATAAGGCCTTAAAACCTCTGCAGTGTCTTCTAAAAGTACCTAATATCCATTACCTAGCTCAAAACAGAGTATGAAGATGTAAAAGACAAGAAAACTATCAGACCTACCACCTCATTAACCTCTGGTGAATCGGCGATCTAGGACCCTCTTTTATAAAAATAAGTTGATTAACTTATTCTGTTAATATTCCCTTTTCTTGGGAAGTTTTCTGGCTAAGGTTAATTCAAAACTACTTTTTTCCCCCACTGTAAGGGTGGGAATTATTTTTTCTACTGTAAGGATGGGAATTATTGAAGTAGGCTTTGCTGCTATTAGAAGACATGTAAGATAAGATGAGCAATTTGCCATCATTCCAGGAGTCTTAAAATCCTTCATATTTTGACCCAGCAATTATACTTCTGGGAATTTAAAGAAATAAAGATGTACACAGAGAATTACTCACAAGACTCTTCATTGTATTTTGACAATAGAAATAGTTGAGACATTAGGGAAACGGTTAAATAAATTATGACAAAGGCATTCACTGAACATTAATAAGGCATTAAAATCATGTTTTTGAGAGCCATCTAATGATATGAGGAAATGCTCATAATGAAATGTTAGGAAAAAACAGGGATATAAAAACCATTTACATCTTGGTTCCAATGCTACCCATGGATCGATCGCGCTCTGTCTTTGCAGTTCAACAAAAATATTGATAGTGAGCGGAAGGCATAAAGTGATTTAAATTTTCTTTTTTATCCCTTTCTAAGTTTTTACAGGAAGTGCATATTATTTTTACACTTACGAAAAGCAACATCTAAATGAGAATTTGTTGAGTGTACCCTCCATGGTAATTACCTATATTTTTTATCAGGTAGTGATATCTATACTTAGAAAAGAGCATAACGCCTGAATTCTTATGTGTGGCATTCACTGATCATTTTGTGGTCATGTCATGTACTAGAAGACAAGGAGAGACACCGGTTTGCAGTGCAATGGACAGCGTGTCTTCTGCAGATGAAGTGGGTGATAGAAATTCACCTTGCATCCCTGTTGCTCCTCCCTCATTCTCTGCTTCTGCTCTCACTGTCAGATCTGGTATTAGGTTGGATAAGTTTTTAAGGTCAGACATTGTCTTTTCAAAGGACTTGTGAATTTTATTCTGCAAACAAGAAATGTAGGTATAAATTTGAGATCTGGTAAGATAGTGCCTGTTTTTGTTTGTTGACAGTTAATATGCTGCTGTGTGAGATGAGCTGTCAATAGGTCATGTGAGCTGGGTTTGAGTACATTACTACCTATAGCTTGAGAGATGATGAGCAAAAAATAAATAAACCAACCGATAAACAAATAAATGACATCCTTGCAAAGACAAAAAGGACTAAGATGTTACTATTATTAAACTTCCTTTAAATACTGAAGGCACATCAGTAATTACTAAATTAAACACTTTTATTTTCAACCAGGTATAACTTGGCACAGCATCTGTTCCTTAAAGAGCTGAAATGCAACGGAGAAGGGAATATTAGCCATCTCACTTGCTGACACACACCTAGACAAACACATTCATCCCTTCCCCATTCAGCCAGCCTCTCCTTCACTCTCCTGAGCAATGCTTTTTGGCATCAGACCCCAGAGATCTTTAAGAAAAAGACACCATTCTCTTCTCATGGATCCCACAGTCTATAGGAGTATAAAAACACTGAGATGTGTGATCAATATTATATGAGAGATAATTACAATGGGCTGTACAAGTCCAAAAGAAAAAAAAATTTCATGGTCTGGTAACATCTAAACTGGGATTTCCAAGACAAAATGTTTTCGGAGAAGGAAGTACCTGAGCAGGACAAGAGAAGAGGGAGAGAGTGCAGAGAGCATGTCAAGGGCAGGGTTAGGTGGGGTGAAGACACATGACCCACTGCTGAACTGTGGCCATCAGGGTAGGATGTGGGTACAGGGGCACGGGTAGAGGTAGTGTGAGTTGGCCTGAGAAATGGGGGAGTTATGAAAGATCATACATGACTTGCTAAGTGTGAGTGATACCCTTGCTAAGATTGTTCCATAATTGTTGGATGCTAAAATTGTTTTATCTACATAGTCTGGAATAGCTAAATCTAACCCTCTATTAGCAACTTTCTCCCTCCTACTTCCTTCTTCAGCAACTCATACAGTATACGAAAACATACCAGCATCAGTCTGCAATAAATCTGCAGTGTTTAACTTATAAGTACAGATTTGAATATAAACTGAACCAAAACAAGAAGAGAAAGAAATGGCAGAAAAATACAGTTTCCGTTACAGTTACCCAGAGTGTTTGGGTACAGTCACAAAAAGCGTTTGATGACGAAACTATTGCTCTGATTAATTTCACGACTCCGTTACATAAACCAATGACAATTTCACCAAGCAACCCACGAAATGGTGCCTGTATCACCTTAGAGTTGCAAAGCACCATCAAGGCAAAGTTCAGTCAATCTGCATTTGACAGATGAAAAAGCTGAGGCTCTATGCTGACTCATCCAAGAATAATCCATGGCCAGCAGCAGAATGGCCGGTCTTGGACCTGAATCTCCAGGTTCACAATGCAGGGTCCTTTCTATTGCCACGGGGCACCGCTGGAAGGCAGGCAATTCCAAGATAAATAACAGGTCAATACAGTTTCCCATGTATGAGATTTTTACCAATAAACAGCCAACGTTCCCAGTAAGAGTTCTGATAGGCAAGCGTCCCCAGACCTAGCCCCACATGCAATGACTGGTGCTCATGGCTCGGGGTACAAGCAGCGCTTGCTTCTGCAGTGCATCACACAGAACCAGATCATGCAGGACTAACCAGCAGTTAGTTCTTTCCCGATCCTGCTCTGCCAGCTGCTGCTCAGCTATGGCCCCGGCCAAGCTCTAAATATTCCAAAGGGCAGACCTTGCAGCGTCTACTGAAATGCTCTTTCCAGTTGATGGCCATGATGAGAACGAGCACCCAGTTATCAAAAATGATCCCCATGTTGCCAAGAAGCTTTGAGGAACATGATGTTATGCCTAAATTTAAACTTCCAACCCCAAAGGCTCCCCACCACCCCATCCACACCTGCTTCTTCTCTTCCAGCCTCATTCTCCTACTTGTGTGTATGTCTGTTAACTTTTTCAGATGCATCCTTTCTGCGCACCTGCACCCAGCTCCCACCTCCTGGCATTTTCTCTGACTTCACAGGCTTTGGGGCAGCTCTCTCTGACAGTATTACAGCTCTTCCCCCCTTTCTAGCACCTGGACAAAGGAAGTTCAGTGGAAAAGAGAACTAGTTGACTGAGGTAAGTGAGAGAAACAATCAGATGGTTTGGTGAAAATTAGAATACGTGGATGGGGGCAAGCATGTAATAAAGAAGTCTCAGAAATTCGAATGACATATGCAGCCAGCAAACTCCGCCCACCTGAGACCCAGAGCAAGGTACACTGCCCATTATCCAAGTTGATCAACCACTGCTCCTAGAAAAAAACTAAGCAGAACTATGTCTTACAAGTCAATAAGAAAGTTCAAGTGTTTCCTGAGCAGTATTTTTGTAGTGCCATCTAATTAAGCCGTGCGAACATTTGTCTTATGTGTACATGTATCTTCGATATTACCTTCAATTTCCAAGAATTAAAGGGTTAATACCAGGAAAGCAAGTCATTAAAAAGGAAAGTCCATTCTCCATGAAGAACTCCTTCTGTGAGTCGAACAACTCTATGACCCAGCTTTGAGACGTAAATCACCAATTTTAATGTAGCCGCACATCATTTTAATTTGCCCTTAAGTTAATTGACCACTTCATGGGTCCAGCTTTGGGTCTTAATGGTGAAAGGAAATAAAGAAAAAAAATCTTTAATTGTTTCAAGGACAAGTAATACATTATAATCCTCTCAATAATTAAATTGGAGAAAATTGGACATGGTTTGGTAGGGGCTAGAGAGGCCAGAAGATAAGTATTTTATGTAATTTATATTATTTGATCTGATTCTTTAACAGTGACATAAAGGAGGGGTGCCTGGGGGCTCAGTCGGCTAAGTGTCTGACCCTTGATTTCTGTGAGATCAAGCCCCCTGTCGGGCTCTGCACTGTCAGCGCTTGGGATTCTCGTTCTCCCTCTCTCTTTGCCCCTCCCCCATTCTCTTTCTCTCTCAAAATAAATAAATAAACAATTTTTTAAAAATCACATTGACGTAAAAGAGAAAGCTCCACATTGCACTCTAAGTCTGGGCATGAGAGACCTGTCTGATAAAGGAGATGGGGATCCTCAGTTCCTGGTCAACCTAGGCTATGCTAATTCTTAAGAGAAGGAAGTCACATGCCTCTGTGTCAGATTTCCTTCTCGAATCCAAGCCTCTTAAAATTCATATAGCAGAACTCCCCCATGCAGACCATTCAGTGTTCATGCATTAGTGCTATAACATGAACCAGTGTGCTCCTAAAGTTGTCCACACTCCTGCCCCCTTTTTTAAAGCAGGTTAGAGAAATGAGAAATGAGATCCCACCACCAGAAGTTCCAGCCCCCGTCCCTTCCCTACAGGATGTCTACAGCCCTGTCCTCTAGAGTCACAGGCAGCTATGACTCTATGAAGTGCAAAAGCCTTGACTCAGAAATGTAGTGGCTTGGGGCACTGGGTGGCTCAGTTGGTTAAGTGTCCGACTCTGGCTCAAGTCATGATTCTCACGATTTGTGGGTTCAAGCCCTGCATAGGGCTCTGTGCTGACAGCTTGGAGCCTAGAGCCAGCTTCAGATTCTGTGTCTCCCTCTCTCTCTGCCCCTGCCCTGCTTGCTCTCTCTCTCTCTCTTTCTCTTTCTCTCTCTCTCTCAAAAATATATAAACATTAAAAAATAGTGGCTTTAGTTTTCTTGATTGAGGTCACTCCTTAGGTTATATTTTCCCCTTTGGGCACAATTTCATATTTATGACAGGAAACTTTTAAATACACAAAATACAACCAAAGTCTGACAGCCTGAAGGATGTGTGCTCTGCTTGTTGCCCATCATTGGGAACTGGTTGACCGCGATCCCAGGTTTCCAAGGTCTAGATGTCAGTGCTCCACCAAACACTACATTTCAAGACCAAGGCTCAGGTTAAATGGGAAAGGGGCAAGCGATCAATGCACCCCCCACCTCTTCTCAACAAAAGTCTCCTAGCAACGGGCAAAGCCCCTCCATTCTGAGTCACCGCATCCAGGACTTGAAGAAGCCAACGATTCTGTCCCTGGTGTATTGGAAATAATTTAGTTTGTCATTTAAGAGTTTGGCGAATCTGCAAAGTACCTATATTAGAATCTGGATCATGAGGTTCAGTATAAAATAGGATGTTCCTCATAATTAAAAGATGAAAGACAGTATTAGATCTCTTCTCTAATGGTCTCTAAAAATAGGAGAGAGATTCCTCCCTTTCAGTTCTCGGCTTGCTCCAGAAGCTGCTGTAGCTAACCACTCTGGGGTTTCCCCAATCTCTTACTTAGGATATGGCACTATTCGATAAGCCACTGTATTCAATTATTTTATGATTGGTAATTTTTCCAAATGAAGCTTCAAGTCTCTACTTAAATGAAAACAGATGTGAATTGAAGCCATTAAGATAGGAAATGAAGCAGATGCAATTGGCTTTCTTACATACCTGCTTCTCCCATTTACCGGGACAGTCGATGTCTGACTTGAAAAATTTCTCAAACCTACTTTAACGATAAGCATGAATATGTTTAATACTGTGACCTATCAAATTATATAGCCCTCGACTTTGATAAAATGCCCAACTTATTCTCAAAGATAGCATTTCATTGTATTGGATAACGCATAGCCTACGCTTCTGTGGTATGACTATCACTGAAACCCACCCTCTGCTGCTGTAGAAGGGAGTGTGGCGTGGACGTCCCCTCACCCAGAGGACAGCTGCATCAAAGGAACAGCGGAAGTGGTGGCTTGTTTCCCTTGCCAAGTGTCTGCTGTGCCTTCCATTCATGCTGCCCACATCCTATCGCTGCCTAAAGACTTCACCTTGAAAAATTAAAAAGCAAGGACCAGCATTGAAGATAGTTAGGGTTCCTGACCTGGATGGAAGAGCAAGAACTATATTAAGCGCTTTCTGAAAGACATAAAAAAGATGTATTTCTCTCCAGAACTATGCTGTCTAATACAAAAGCCACTAGTAGCTATTTATAGTTAATTAAAATTAAAAGTTGCATTTCTCAGTCACAATTGCCACCTTTGCCACATTTCAGGGGCTCAACAGCCACACGTTAGAAAGCACAGATGCAGGGGCACCTGTCTGACTCTTGATTTCGGCTCAAGTCATGATCTCAAGGTTTGTGGGTTCAAGCACCACATCAGGCTCTGCACTGTGTGTGGAGCCTGCTTGGAATTCTCTCCCTCCCTTTCTCTCTTCCCCTCCCTTGCTCTCTCTCTCCCTCTCACTCAAAATAAATAAATACTGAAGAAAAAAAAAAGCACAGATTCAGAACATTTCCATCACTGCAGAAAATTCTGCAATTGGGAAGTGCTACTCTGGAAAATACAATACCTTATAATAGAATGGTATATTGGAAACTCATTTGTACCTCATTGTAATTATTGCATGCTATTAAAGCCTGCTTCATTAACCTCTTGGAAACCAGCAGCTCCTACCTCTCATCCCCCAACTCCCTGTCTTCCTGGCAGTTGTCTGCTAAGCTCACAGCAATTGTTCAGAACTGTTTAGAAAGGAGCCCAGGGAAAATGTTGGCTTTTACTTGGGAATTGCAATCTTGTGGACTATTGTGGAGTCAGTAAGGAATGCATATCCCAGACCTCCTAGAACACTAGTAGTCAAGTCACTTTGTAGAACATAAAAGGCGTAACAAAAACCAGTGTAGCCTTAGATCACATTTCATGCTCTGAGCTGACTCGGTTACAATGTCATTTCATTGTTCACCTTTTCAAAGCCTGAGATTACTTCACAGCTTAGTCAACTCATAAAAATCAATCCAAGATAATATCTACATTGCCGACTAAGCCCAAAACAATTTTTCCCAAATCCAAATGAGTGATAATGTCTTTGTTGCACAAATAGATCTGCTGGCAATGGTAAGACTATTCAAATCACTTCATGAGACCACAGGAGTGAACTATCCAGTCAACATGTACTCATTCTGCATCGACTGCACACGAAGTTTAGGTGATGGAAACACATAAATAGATGGCCTTGTTCTTAGGGACTTCACCTGGGAAATGCACATCCAGGAGCATTTACATAATTAAATGAGTTTATTTCAAAATCCAAACTATTTAAATTTATTTCACGTTTTTATGTATGTATGTATGTATGTATTTATATTTTCTTCATGTTTATTTATTTTTGAGAGAGAGAAACAAGGTGTGAGAGGGAGCAAAAAGCAGAGAGAGAGAGAGAGAGGGAGACACAGAATCGGAAGCAGGCTCCAGGCTCTGAGCTGTCAGCATGGAGCTCGACACGGGGCTCAAACTCACAAACTGTGAGGTCATGACCTGAGCAGAAATCGAATGCTTACCCCACTGAGCCACCCAGGTGCCCCTATTTCACATTTTTAAAGAGCAGAGAAATGTCTTGAGTTAAAGTGTACATCCATCACCACTAACTGAATGGTTACTAAAATATTATGACCACTGTAAAGGGCTATAGATGCCACCTTACCTTTTATGTTATCAAACAGCTGTTAAATACTCTCTACATGCCCTCAAATAACTCCAAATATTCCTGGGGGGAGTGGATGCTACAACATGAATCTAAAACCTGAGAACAAATAATCTCGTTAGGAAAATTAAATTTAAAAAATTGTTTATGGCAATTGTGGCATTAGTGACTTCAAATGCACGGATTTAAAATCTTTTCAGAAAAAGGAGTAATCAATGTATCCTGAAGTTATAAGAATAGCTTCCTGGACAAAGTCAGATGTCAAGCGAGCTTTAAAGGAGAGAAGGAAGTGAGTGGATAGTAGCAGAGAGCATGGGTAGATTTCAAATTCAAAAACACCAAAGGAACAGCCACAGGAATGAGTGGATGGCTTCTCTGAAGAAGGCGGGAGGGGCTGAAGTTAAGCACATGTGTTGGAGAAAACAAAAAATAATGACAATAGCAAAGGTGGCCTGGCCACCAAGAGCTATACCTGGATGACAGAAATACCGTTAATGTGTTTCATAAATGCCAGGGCTCAGACGGGCAGCCAGGGACCACACATCACATTATTTTGGTTTTGACTTACAAGGTTTTTCCCCAAACATTTGGATTAGATGTCAACATCTAAACTTACAGAGGTTTCACAGAAAAATCTGGCTTTTCCAATTCTTTAAAAAAACCTGAAAATGTAAAAACACTAGGCTAAAATCCATTGTGGTAGTGACAATTGCCCAGAGTGCTATTTTTAGTTGGGCTTAACTGTTGGTTTTCTCAGCATAGGGTTAAAAGGGAAGTGATTTTTTTATGGTTTTTTATCCAATCATGAAAATGAGAGACCAAGAGGTCTCTGGATTCCAAGGGATATGGAACAAAGCATAATTCTCAGGGGACTTAAAGAGTATTACTAAATGCATAATATGCAAAAGCTATTATTTGTCTTCTTTATACACATGCATTACCTGACCCCATAGGTATTTGGATGTGTAATTCCTATTGGAGGAACATTGACCAGAGGAGATGCAAAATTAATGTGTTGTTTTACAAAGACTAATCCGATTGGTAACATGATCAGAAATATTAGAGACAACAGAAGGTGCAGTTGAGGAAACCATCCAAGAGGGTGTTGGCGATAATTCAGTGCCAGAATGAGGAGGATCTGAATTAGGGGGAAAGTAATAAAAAGCCAAAGGAAAGGGGTCAATTTTCTATAAATGACAGATTAGCTATTAAAGATAAAAGTCAGAAAAGAGTAAAACTCCCTGTAGCAAAACTACAACGGGAATTTGCTTTTCCACTGAAGGTTAATCTCTTACACTACAATGCTCTTTTCTGCCTTTACTCGAAATTCCCATATTGCTTAGTGTACTGACCTGCTCAGAGAAGGAGGCCAAACTTGTTCGTAGAATTGAATGACAATGACAAGCACATGCATCCTATAAGGGACTCCAAGCACATTCTTCCGTCCCTCCTTCACAATTTGACTATGGCATCCCCAAATTCAAGGTAATGTGTTTTCTATCTCAAAATGCCCCAGATGACCACGACAGTCTCTTCTCATGGAAAATTCTAATCTCTTCTGTGCTGTGTCCTTCTATGAATAATGATTCCTACTCTTCCAGAAAGTGAACAAAATGCAGTCTCTACATTTATAAAGATATTAAGTTTTTGAGAAAAATCCAAAATATACTAGGTCTTTTGAGAAAAAATCAAAATTTTATCAGATGTTAAATAATTTTTTACATTATAAATCATTGTTAAAAGGTAAAACAACATTGAAGACTACTGGGCAGTGCCTACTGATGCAGAACATATACACACACCATGACTCTGCAATTCCATCCCCAGTCATTGGCCACACACGCACATATGGTTACCAAAAGACATGCATGGGAATGATCACAATAGCACTTCCTCTAATAGGCCAGAGAGGAAACAAATTTCAAACATCCAGCAATAATGGAATGATGTGGTCAATTTGCAGGACAGAACAGCACATGGCAATGAGACTAAATGGACCATGACACCACACAATGACAGGGGTGAGTGCTCTCAGTTTCATGTTGAGTGAAAGAAGTCAGACAAAAAGGAGTATGCGTTGTGCAGATCCATTTATGTGACTTTAAAAAGCAGGCAAAATGGGGGTGCCTTGTGGGTCAGTTGGTTAAGTGTCCAACTTCAGCTCAGGTCATAATCTCATGGTTCGTGGGTTGGAGCCCCACACTGGGCTGTCTGCTGTCAGTGTAGAGCCCACTTCGTATCCTCTGTCTGTCCCTCCTCAGCTCTCCCCTCTCTCAAAAATAAATAAACTTAATAAAAAAATTTTTAATTAAAAAACAAAAACAGGCAAAACTAATCCAGAGGGTTAGAAGGAATGCTAGTGGTCACCCCTGAAAGACTGTTGGCCAGAGGAGGCGGGAAAGGGGTTGGGAGACTCTGCTTCTTTACTAGGGCACTGGTTACATGGGTGGGTTTGTTTGGTGAGCATTCATTGAGCGATATTTCATTATACACGTATGTGCACACGTGTTAGACTTCATATATCCACGCAGTGAATGCTTACTACAACACAACAGAAAACGTCAACCCAAAGTCTCTAGCTTCAAAGTTCAGAGGACTGGTAGATTTACTTACTCAAATTGGAACTATGAAAGAAGAAGTTTATTGAATTCATATACTTATAGGGCTTACTATTTTTTAAAAATGTCTCTGTATTTAAATCCCCAGAGGTCAATTCTCCAAATCTTTTTTTGTTTTTTTTAATGTTTATTTATTTTTGAAGGAGAGAGAGAGAGATAGCCCATGAGCGGAAGAAGGGCAAATAGAGAGGAAAACGCAGAATCCAAGGCAGCTTCGGGCTCTGAGCCATCAGCACAGAGCCCGAAGCAGGGCTGGAACTCACCAGCCATGAAATCATGACCTAGGCCAAAGTCAGACGCTCAGCCGACTGAGCGACTCAAGTGCCCCATCAGCTCTCTAAATCAGAATTGTGAAAAAAAATCCATCTCTGATACACTTGAAACAATACGTTTTAAAGTATACTTGAGTACAACTTTTTAAATTAATACTTCAAAACACAGAAGTCATTTTATTTTGAATAAGTGCTTCACCTTCTCCAAGGGCCCAGGAGGATCCGTTGGACATCTGACAACCTCAGGGGTGTACATGGGACCCAGGCCAGGGAGGGTTGGGAGCAGGGGGAATGAGCCTTTGGTAAGAAAGGTGCAATCGGTCCATCGTGTGAAGGGCGCATTGTGCACTCCACCCCTTCCATTGCTAGGAGAATGGCGACAACTTCTAGTTTTGAGAAAAAGGAAGAAAGAAAGGAGAGGGCTGAGAGTCAGTTTTAATAACGTGAAACTCTCTAATTAGACTAGGAAACAGATAGGAAAAGAACAAGTGCTCAGGTGAGCCACAGTAAGTCACTGCTCTGGGTCTCCTGTGATGGAAGAATGGACACAAGGAGGAGACGATAGCTTGGCAACAGCTCCCCAGAAACCAGGAGAGGCACGCGGTGGGGGGTAGGGGGGTTGCTAGAGGAGGAAACAGGAAACATGCCTTTCAAGAAAGCCAGTCTCAGGCTCCAGCTCAGCATCTCTGATGGAAACGTGGGAAACGTGAAACGTGGGAAACGTGAAACGTGGAAAGTGATGGGGAAGCATCTTTGAGGAGCGTTGAACTAAAAAAAGGGTGCTGGGGCCAGCACGTGTGCTCTGGTAGCCTTGTGGGCACCCCTCCTGGGAGGCCAGCCACTGCTGGGTGTGTAAAGGCATGAGACCCCCACCCCACACGCTGTCCTCAAAGCTGATTGACTAACAACCAAATTGAGTCAAACCTATCTTCTTTTCTGAGAACCTGTGATTAAGATTTAGGGATTCGAATGTATGGCCCATTGTTTTAGAGACTGTTACTGATTGACTAGGAGGAAATGGACCATAAGGTGGCTGGTCCACTGAGTAAAAAAGAATATGAAGCAAAAGCGGTCAGAGAGGCAGGAAGAAGAGCCCCAGTCTACCCAGACACAGAAAATAATCAGAACCATCACCCCCAGCTGCCCAGGTCCCCAAACACAGGGTCCCCCAGTCTTGGCCAGCATCTCTCTCCTTCGATTATGTCAGTTTCAGTAGGTTTCAGATTTGTGACTCCCAACACTCCTTCAGGCACATGGGTTTGGGGCTCCATTGATGACTGAGGAAGAAGAGGAGGGAAGCAAAGGAGAAATCAGACATCCTCATTCTCTTGAGCAGGGACCCCAGGCCAAAGTATTATCCTTCCTGATAATAGTGAGGAAGGGATTCCAGTGGGAGGGACTACAAACTTGGGATGGGGTAGGGAATGGAGACCAGGCAGGAAGGCAGAGGAAGGGGACTGGAGGCAGAAAGGAGGCAGGAGGGACAATCCAGGGACAGCTGGTCTGCCTGGCAGGGTAAGCCATGCTGCCAAGTTAAAATAAAATATTTACCAGAGCACAGCAGGCAAGTTCACAAATGACTATCTGTAGTTCATTCAAAAGTCCTCTCAAGATGGCTTTAGGATTTTAACTTTATTTCTCTACCTGATGGAAGTTATTCTCTCAGAAACAGGCCGAAGTCCACTGGCCAAGGTGGCCAAGGCCGCACCTCAAGCCTCACACAGGATGGCACTTGATCTGGGGCCAGCAAAGGACAAGCACCCTCTGCAACCAGGGAGCCACCGCAGCAACACTCAGATGGACATGTAATCGGTATGTCCCTTGCTACACACTGTCATGTCCATTTCATGGGAAGAAGAGAGAAAGAGAAAAGAGAGAGGAAGCTGACGAGCTGAAAACACTGGGATCGAGGTCTTTTCTAGTGCACCAATAGTGCCCAAATCGTGGTAACCCCCAGTGCCCTGATGCTCACAGGCAGAGGACAGCCACCAGCACAGAGTGGCAGGTGGGGAGTTCGGGAACCACTGCTCTCATCCTTGAGATGAAGCCATTCATTGAAGTGAGATCTTAAGGTGCAGATACGCAGGGCCCCAGCAACGAGAACATCCCTTAATAAGGCAAGTGAACGCGTTTCTCTGTGCCACGTGGCATCACAGTCTGAAGTTTCAGTGATGGTCTGTGAATAATGGCTCCCAATGCAAATATTTTTACAGACTTCCACTAAGTCCACATTCCTACATTTTCATACTTCTCTTCGAATCTGCAGATGAAACTTGACTTTAAGATGATGGCACTGGAAAAGATATTCTGTCAAGAGGGTGCCAATTCAGAGTAACTGAGAGAACATTCACTGTAAGGAAAGACCTCACCTTGTAAAATGGTCTGAAAAAGTAATATTTTTCCATTTAATAAATAAAATAGGATGTGAATTTCTTCAGTTAAGACTTTCCCAATTTCTGCTTAAAAACCGACTGTGAGCTAATTGAAATGGAAAGGAATCAATGATTTGTAAATACATTAACTTTAATTATGCATAATTTGGTAAATTAAGGCCATGGCTTAATGGTGTACATATTCAATTAAGTAAAAGGTTTCATTATTGTTTTTTATTGATGAGGATGATAGAAATAATAGCTAACCATTTCTGAGTACTCTTACTATGCTAGGCACACTTTAAATTTATTAGCTCATAAAATTGCTCCAACAAATCTTCTGAGGTAGCAAATGAGAAATTGGATGTTTTAGTTCAGTATTTTCTCACAGAAGATAATTGTACTAGGAGGTTATTTTCTCTTTAATATGAGATTTATGTGTTTTAGGAGGTTCATTTTGAAAACACAGCACTGGTACTGGGTATATTTTTCCTCTGAGTAACATGTAATCAGAGTTGGGGCTCAAACATACTTAAATGACATTTTCTTCTGCTCCAAGTTCTTTCTCGTAGACCCTCCTGAGACAGAGATGGGGTCAACAGGACGGGTCTCTCCCCACAGAAGGTGGCACACAGCATAAAGTCAGACGGCCATATGCGGATTAGAATTTGGGTTTCCAGAATTCTGTCTCAACACAAAAAAAATATACACACGGGCACCATTGACACTTTCACTCTCCATGATGCAGTGATTAGGTATAGGATTTGGGGATACCTGGGTGGCTCAGTGGATTAAGCATCCTACTTTTGATTTCGGCTCAGTCGGACACTGTGGTTCCTGAGTTCGAGCCCCACATTGGGTTCTGTGCTGACGGCACGGAGCCTGCTTGGGATTCTCTTTCTCTCTCTCTCTGCCCCTCCCCACTCATTCTCATTCTCTCTCTCTCAAAAATAAATATATGAACAGATTTTTAAAAGTATAGAACTTGAAAACTCCAGTCAGAAGAGCTGCCTTATTTTTATTCAGGCGTGCACACTTGATACGTGTCCCTGATATTGATCCTCCGCTCTATTTTAGGACCTCCTTTAATAGCCAGTGCTTCCCTGTCCTGCATTTCCAGTTTCCCCTCCTGCATGAGTTTTTCCCCGCCAGTACCAACAGCCTCTCATCTCCAAGGAACTAAAGAAGCAAAGCCCCTCAACCCTACATCACCACCCAGAAACTGTCCCATCATTTCCCTCAGCACAATGCCTAGCACATGATAGACTCTCCACACGACCTGTTGAATAAATGGATGAGCTGAATGCAAGGCTCATCTCATAAGAGAAAACACTAATTGACAGTTATCCTAAATTAGATGCACACTCTTTGCATTGATGGAGCTCGGCATCAATTCTTAGACCCTATGCGTTAGAAACATCTAGGTACCAGTTAGAGCAGCTAAAAAAAGTGAAGACTTCATTTTTCCTTATTATATTTTGTCTAGAAGATTCTCTAAATATTTTCCTGTGATTTAACATTTAAAACTTCTCTCTTCTCTCCACTTAGCCTTGGTTCCTTCTCTTTCTCACCCTCCCTCCAAGCACACACTCTGGGTTATGCCTTACTAGAGGGTAAGCATAGAATGGTTATCTAGAAACCCCGCTGAATTCATTGGCTTCGAATCCCTTACCCATGGTATCTTTTTAACTAACTTACTAATAGCTAGTAAACTTGCCTCAAAGAGCTACATGTCAACAAAGAAATAATTGGTGAAACAACCCTGAAACAAACCAAAAAAAGCATCTCTTGAACTGAGAAGCCATAAACAAAAACTTGCTTTGAACCAGCCTCACCCCTTTGTACCCATTTTAAGGCACAATCAATGGCAGGTTTAAAAAAAAATGAGCTGGGGAGCCTGAGTGTGGTTCAGTTGATTAAGCCTCTGGCTTCAGCTCAGATCATGATCTCAGGATTCATGAGTTCAAACCCCGTGTCGGCCTCTATGCTGAAAGCTCAGAGCCTGGCGCCTGCTTCAGATTCTGTGTCTCCCTCTCTCTCTGTCCTCCCCCACTATGCTTAATGTTTAATGAATAAACATTAAAAAAAACAAAAACAAAACAAAACAACAACAATGAGCCAGCCTCCTTATTCCTATCTTTGCAAATCCAGAAATCTGTGTCCCCACTACCCCCCAATATTCTTGACCTACAGACCTTGCCTCAGCATTAGACTTTCTGTAGCTACGCAAGATTATAAATTAAATATGCAGAAATAACCACTTTTTCTGGATACCAGAATATACTAATTAACACCTTTATGTGTGCCCTGTATACTAGATATTATTAAATACTCTATCCAAATGATTCTTTCATTCCAAAGGTGGATCTTTTCTATAATTTCCTCTGAAGTGTCTCTGCCTCTTATCCTTCTTAGCTTTAGATTATTCGCTATTCAGATGATTTCAGGTATTTTATATTTTCTCTCTTCAATTACATAATCATCCCTTAAAGGGCTTGAGAAAATCTTCTTTCTTTACATTCCTCTTTAATTTAACTAACTGCCTTGATCCGACTAGGTGCTCAAAATGTCATTTGATTGGATAATAAAGGACAACTCGAGTAATCACCTAAAATTTTAAGATCTCTAGGCAGAAGTGAAAAGGCCTGGAAGAAATTTCAGAAATTATCTTATCTCTTCCTTCTCTCCTCTCTCTCCCTACCTCGCCAACCCCCAACTTTCCTTGGACTTTATATAAATCTTTCCAACCTTTTTTCTTAGAAGAGTCTCTGGATATCTTCCCAGAAGTTAGCAGGAGAGTCTAGTCTTAAAGGTTACAAACATCAAATGCTCCCACCATAAGTTCAACTGCAGGACCTAGAAACTTGTTCTCACATTAGCATGATCTTTCCTTCTGTGGTTAAGGCCACAGACTCCAGTTCTGTCCTCAGTGGAAACGACAGACACTTAATCATGCTATATTGTAATTTGCTCTCTATTCTTCAAAGATTGGTGTCTTTTCAAGGCTTTCTTTTTTGTATTCTTCCTTGGAAAAATCAGTTGTTATGAACTTAAAACTATAATACATGTGAGAAGCAAAAGGGTATTTTTGAAAACCTAATCTAGGAGTTAAAATTGCTTAAAACTAAGCTAAAGTGATTTACTAGGTTTTCTTATGTCTTTGTACAACTACTATTTTTAAGTCCCCACCAGTAATTAAAGAAACATTATCAATTAAAACACATTAGATTTATTCACAGTAAAGAGAGAACTTATAATCCATTTATTATCAATGAATAGAAATTATCAAGACCTATAGATGTAAATTATTCCAATGATTATTGTTATATCATTGGCCAATATTTCTGATAGTACAACCAGGAAAAGATTTTACACTGTTCTCAGGAGTATGCATTTTATATTAAAGACACTATTTCCCTACATACTACCACTTACTTGAAACTCTCACATGCATAATACTTTGCTGGTGTGAGAAATAAGATTAAAATAGAAATCTTTATTTTATTTATTTTTTATTTTCTTAATGTTTACTTTTGAGAGACAGAGAAAGAGAGAGAGAGAGCATAGTGGGGAGGTGGGGTGGGACAGACAGAGGGAGATATAGAATCTGAAGCAAGTTTCAGGTTCCAAGCTGTTAGCACAGAGAGCTCAATGCAGGGCTCAAACCCACAAACCATGAGATCATGACCTGAGCTGAAGTCAGACACTTAAGCAACCGAGTCACCCAGGCTCCCCATAAAATCTTTAGTTTAAGTGTATACACTTACAGAAAGCCTCAAATCATTAATTAAACTAAGAAGATACTTGAAGGGTAATTCATTCAGCTTCAATCCCTAAGGGATAGGCAAGTGAATATTCAGAAATTTTAGACTGTTCTATTAGAAGAAAGTAAGATATACTGGCTGTTCTGAAAATAATTCCTTACTTATTTCAGGCCTGTCTGATAATATACCCCAACTATAAAATAACAGTGCATAATTATATTGTGATTTGTTTGTAGTAATGGCAAACTCTTGAGCATGTTCAAAGAAAATCTAGGAGAATCATAAAATAAAAGATTTATATCCAATCTCTTCTTTGAAGAGATTCCCCACCTCCTATGACAGGTGAGAATAAGTGGCCAATGGCAGGAAGGACAGGAGTAGACCTGCCTGGTGGGTCTGGGACCAGGGAGGTAGTCTAAGGAGAGTATGAGGTTAGACTCCCTTCTCTGATTCAACGATCCCATTTCTTCGTCTTGACTATGAGGTTGTCCAAAGGAGTCACCGAAGACCTGAAAACTGGAGTTATTGACTAAGAAGGGGTAAAGGGCAAAACCTTCATTGTGACTTTACTTTCCTGTCCTTGGAAAACTCAACCACTTGGCTAATTCACGTGCCGCAGGCTTCCTCTCACCAGCTCGCTTACATTATGGTGGTGCTAGAAGTCATGGTTTCATTAGGTGGCGGTTCTCATTCTCAACTGATGTAAAAAAGTTAACATTACAAGAAATTGAAGATTGAAGCTACTGGTTCATATAAGAGTTTTACAGGATCTGCAGATTTAATTGTTTCTATTCATTATTCATAAGACATGGAACAATGTTTGTCTACCTCTATGCATATATGTTGGACACATGTCCATATACATATATGTGTGTCTGTATTTGTTATGTCTATCTGTACTGAATCACAGCATACAATGCATTTCTTTCTGTGCGTGCCATTTAAGAAAAAACCAAAACTGTTCTAGATCCCCGCCCCTAGGGTTTAAATACCAGTTTCTCTACCTACTCCTCGTTCTGTGACTTCTAAGTTCTCTGTACCTCTTCTTTGTCTCCTAATTAGGGCTTAGAGTGTAAGAATTACAGGAGATAAAGTACCTAAGATACTCGATGTGGTGCACATGAATATGCTATTTTAACAAAAAGTATGAGCTCATTTCACAAAATTTGCTTCATCTGGTACAAAAGACTGCCAAGACAGGGTCACAGATATTATTACCCCCTTACAAGTTAAAAAAACAGAGCTGAGAGATTGTAACTTCCTCCAACTCATGCAGCTAGTGAACAGCAGTGGGAAAGCCAGAAGCCAGGTCTGTGACACTCCCTTCCACCTCACTGCTTCTCGGCCACCAAGCTAAGAGGTGCCCAGGCAGATGCCAATAACCAGGAGGGATGGGCTTGGAATGGATGACAAAAGGAACAAACTGCCTGCACTGCTTTTGCTTTCTGTCTTCCTTTGGTCCTTTCCTATGCTTTTTTTTTTTTTTTAATGTTTATTTATTTTTGAGAGAGAGAGAGACACAGAGTGTGAATGGGGGAGGAGCGGAGAGAGAACGAGAGATGCTGAATCTGAAGCAGGCTTCAGGCTCTGAGCAGCCAGCACAGAGCCTGATGTGGGGCTTGAACCCCCGAACTGTGAGATCATGACCTGAGCCAAAGTTGGATGCATAACCAACTGAGCCACCCAGGTGCCCCTTTCCTAGGCTTTACATAAAAGATGAAAGCAGCATAGACCTTTTCTCTTTTTAAATTTTGCCTTCTTTACCTTCACACAGCACTTTCTGGCTCTTGACATCACCATAAACCTACACAATAGTTTCCCCCAAATAACAGCAATATTTTTAGACAAATCCAAATTATTTTGGGAAAAAAAAAGGAAAGAAATGTCCCATCTCAAATAGCATCTGCCAATCTACTGTTCACCCTCTTTCTCTTCTAGAATTCATAGGAACTGATCGGGCAGCTCCCATTTGGAGAAAATTTCAATACCTAACAGATATCAATTATTTGAGCACTGTGAGGAAAGTGCTTTTCTTTCCTCTAATCAGTTGTTGTAGTCTTTTACTTTCCTTTCAAATTCAGTAATTGAGGATATTAATGAAAGAAAAGTTCTGTCTAGGAGAAAATCTTTTCCAAAGCCTCTCAAAGGTTGAATTTGGAAGGCTCAAGTCTGTAACTACTGCGGACTTTCTCACATTCTAACCAATCCATAACTGAAATGGCTCCCACAATATTAGCTTCACCGCATCTCCCAGAATGTCAAAATATCTCTTATAAATCTTCATCTCCATTATTTGTGATTAAATATTCAGACAAAATTAAGTGCAACATAATTCTCCCTATCCATCTCTTCTTTTTAATTGATGACAGGTACTGAGGGGAGCAAACGCTATCCATTATGGATCAAAATACCTAATTCAAGACTTTGACAACTTTGACTGGTAAATGCATTCTCGGTCTTCCTGTGCCCTGGAGTGTTCGCTTATTATTCAGTAATCTTCAATGGGAGCCGTCACAAGAATCTGCCTCTCCTGAGCTTATTTGCAGACCTCGGACACACCTGACCAGGAGATTCGGTCCACAGAGCACCCTTTCACCCCATTCTGTTGCACTAGGCACTGAACTACACCTTCCAGATGCGTGCTTATTGCCCGCAGAACTAAAATCGTTGAATTGAATGGGAAGTGCGGGTGTGTGTCTTGGGCGGACCTCCCTGCCTTCCACATGGAAACCTGTTCACCCACGCATCTGCGCAAGACGCGCGCATGCCTGTCCTTCCTGGACCTTCACACTCAAGTACCAACCAGAGCAGATTAAAACATTACCGTTACGGGTTGCCTGGGTGGCTTGGTTGGTTAAGCATCTGAGTCTTGATTTTGGCTCAGGTAATGATTTCACAGTTCATAAGTTCAAGACCCACCTCAGGCTCTGCACTGATAGCATGGAGCCTCCTTGAGATTCTCTCTCTCTCTCTCTCTCTCTCTCTCTCTCTCTCTCTCTCTCTTTGCACTCCTCCCCTGTTTGCTCGTTCTCTCAACCTCAAAATAAATAAATATATTTAGGGACGCCTGGGTGGCTCAGTTGGTTAAGCATCCAACTTCGGCTCAGGTCGCGATCTCATGGCTCCTGAGTACAAGCCCCACATTGGGCTCTGTGCTGACAGCTCAGGGCCTGGAGCCTGCTTCAGACTGTGTCTCCCTCTCCCTCTGTTCCTCTTCCTTCTCACGCACTATCTCTCTCTCCCCCCCCAAACATAAATAAAAATTTTGAAAATTAAAAAAAATACTTTTTAAAAATGTTTTAATTACTTTCACTCCTGAACTTAGCCTTTCATGGTAGATTTCTAATATTTCTCTCTCCTCTATTCCATCATCAACTTTTCTATAAATCTGTGGCTGTTTTCCAAAAACCATTCCCATTTTTATAACTATGTATTTGGAGAAATGGAAGAAACAGGACAGACAAAACCCTTTTGGCTCAGGCAACAAGGCATTTTTCTCTTTCCTCCCACATGTGTCCCAACCTTTTCATCTTTCCAGGACCAGCCTGGTCACTTGGTCACTTCCCACCCACAGACCTGAACCCACCCCAGCCAGGACCCAGCCTGACCGATTCGCAGAGGTCTCAGCCACCCTCACGATCATCAGCAGCTCCACACAAAGTCATGCGGGGAGCTGGGTGTGTTGGGGCAGCCGGTTAGAGTAACTGGATGTTGCCTTCTTCCTAGACGTTGGCCTCTCCCCTGTTCTTCTGACTACAGTTCTACTCTGATAACATCCTGCATGGACCAGTCCCACCTTACACCTGAATCTTCCCACTCATGAGACAGACAGACTCTTCCCTCCTAGTAGCCACACCCCCTTGAAGTTAATAATCCGCCACCTCCATTTGTGAGAAGCAGATCTAGCACAGAGGTTAACAGTGTTTCGCTAGAGTCAGGGACATTTGGATTTGAAGATCAGCTCTGCCTGTTAATGATATGATCTTGGACAAGCCATGAACTTTTGTCACAACCTCTTTGTGAAACAGGCGAATCACAGTTGTGACTGGGCAAGTTTTTAGACCAAAAGGGTGTCATTTGGGCAAAGCAGAGGGCCTGGTGACAGCAGGAACTCCATACCCTGAAGCCATTACTAGTTCTTCCCATAATGCTCTGCCCACCTGTGAGGATGTCCAGCGGCTTGGATATGCCCTTGACTCAACTGAAAACATGGTGGTGCCACACCCTTCAGGCTCCGTGCTTTTCTACGCAACGAAACTTCTCTGCCAAGACAGAAACATGATCTTTTCATCCCTAGAATGATTTTCAGGAAGACACGCACAAAGCCAAGCATTAGTAGTAGCACTTGTCCTGAAACTCCTATCAGAAAGATGTTGAAAAATCTTTACAAATATGCTTTGAAAAGCAAAAAATCATGCAGATGACTTATTTAACTCAACTAAATTCAGGGGAAGCTCAAGTGAGACATTTGATGTCGCCGAAGAGGTCCAAGCTTCAATGGAAGAGGACTCTTCTCTAGAAAGACAAAAGGATCTGGGTCTTAAAAGAAAAGGTAAGATGAAAAATGAAGTTTCCCATTACCCATGTAATTAGATGATGTGTGCTCCACTTTGTAACGAAGCAATTACACGAATGCTTCTACTCTGTTCAAAGAAAGTAGAGAAAGCCTGTAGAATGTGCTTAGAAAGATCTCAGAAAAATTATCTGAAGGAGAGAAAATTAAAACCTTTCAGCTGTTTTGTTGACTTGCTGTTTGAGGATCTCCAAAGCAGGACATCTCAAGTTTAATACACATATAAATCACCTGAGATCTTGTTCACACACAAATTCGGTTCTGATCCACTAGATTTAAGGTGTGGCCCAACGGTCTGCATTTCTAACAAGCAGGTGAGGATCAAACTTGGGGATGGAAACCCTGAGTCTCACCAGCAGCAAAGTACACTCAGGTCCATACTGTGAGCAGCTAACCCCAATCTCCCTTTACCAAGCAGACTTGTGCGTGTCCACACACACTTGCACACATGCACCCAGGCTAAGTTCTGTGGACTCTCACAGATGATTCGGGGTCTGGTCATCTGGTTATTCATATAGTGGGATTGGAGTCTAGAAACACTGTCCTGGGCAAAGGCAGACACAGTGTGCAAAGACACTACAACCTCAGGTTCAGTTCCAAGGAGGCTCGTGAAAGACAATTCCAGAAAATGTGGCGGGGGGGGGGGGGGCCCTGGCCCAGGCTGCCCACCCCCATTCCTGCCACTCCAGGAAGCTCAGCCTGGGGAGAGGGGGCATCCCTCTCAGGTCCTGGAATTGGTTATCCTCCTTCACCATGGACTGCCCACCCAGCTGAGTGCTGGCACACAGTACTTCGGAGGCTGCCAGAGTACAGTTCAGCTCTGCGTGCCTGGCTTTCCACATGACTTCTTCAAATCCCATCCAGGCAAGCATCCCTCAAAGTCACCAGGTGTGGGAGACCCAAGCATTCCACTTTTTCTCTCCTCTTCCTTCCATCCCTCCCCCTCGCATCCTCTCTCAGATCTTTCTCAACCATATTCAAACATGTTTCAGAATCTATTTCAAATGTAATATCGACAAGGCAAAAAAGAAAAGCAAAGAACATAAAAAAAATAAATAAAACCTTAAAAATTTTCCCTTCCTAAGTCCATATTCCCCACCAGCCCCTCTTCCAGGCCTCAAGGTCAAGTCTGTTCATGCTCCCCTCCCCCACCATGCTGATTCAGACTTGTATACACAGAAATCCCATGTCTGGCCACAATGTTTGGGCAAAAACGCTCTTACTCTGTCACCAATGATCAACCAGGCCATTACTAAACCCAATGAACATTTTGTAGGAAAGTAATGAGTTAAGATCCAAAGAATTGAGGTCAAACTATTGTAGTTTGTGAAGGCTGAAATTTTCCTTTAATGGGGCCTCACTTCAAAAGGAGGCCCAGCTCTGCGAATACCGCAGTATTGCCCCTGGCACCAGACACACTACAGCGTTTGAGATGATACAAGAATTCTTTTATTGGAATTTGCCCAGAGGACAGAAGTCCCTTGAGGGCATCCTCCTTTATCTTGGAAAATTCTTCTCTTGATTTAGAATACAGCCTCTCAGAATATAATGTGGGTACCCAGCCTGGGAACTGGAAAAAAAATTTTTTTTCTGAGATTTTTGGGTTCTCTCTCCATTTTCAAAACTCAACAGATATTCATCCCTTCTTGGGATTTTGCAGGGAAACAAAAAAATCGTTTTGTCATATAGTCAAGATTTCCCTACTTAAGTGAAAAAATGTCCTGAGTTCAGCTGGAAGATGTATGTAGAAGCTTCCAGTTCACTCATTGTTGATGAAGGCTTCAGAGCCCATCATTGCTGAGATGACCCCTAAAATAAAGGTTTGGTGTATGTATCTCCCAAATTCCAGTTCTTAACCCACCCTCCTGACCGAGCACCAGTGTTGCAATATTCAGGGATCCAACTCTTGATTTCAGCTCAGGTCCCGATCTTAAATCTTAGAAATCTCTCTCCCCCTCTCCCTTTTGCTCTGCCCCTCCCCTCTCCTTCAAAAATATTCAAGAAGAGAGAAAAGGGAAATAAAGGTGTTTCTGTGTGAATAACACGTGATGTCTTTGGGACTCTGATTACCTGTGCCATTCATTTTTTGGAGAGATTTCCCCCCCCATAATATTTCTCCCAAAAGTGAAATCAGGAATCTATCTGTTCCACAGTTCAAACATAAAGAGTTGAAATGTCAAGAATTGTATGTTTGGTTCAATTGTCAGCCAGAGAAATCCTCCCGGCACCACATCAACTAGCTTTTTTTTTTTTTTAAAGTGGTAAGTTTTAAGTGAGCTCCAAGTATACGACATCATCCAAGACAAGTTCAGTCACTGCTGCTCTTACGTGGTGACAAAGAGCAAGACTTCTTTTTTTTTTTTTTACATTTTTTAAACTTATTTTTGAGAGACAAAGAGAGACAGTGTGAGCAGGGGAGGGTCAGAGAGAGCGAGACACAGAATCTGAAGCAGGCTCCAGGCTCTGAGCTAACTGTCAGCACAGAGCCCGACGCGGAGCTCAAACTCAGGAGCTGTGAGATCATGACCTGAGTCAAAGTCAAATGCTTAACCGACTGGGTCACCCAGATGCCCCTTGAATTGTTTAAAAGTGGACAGATCCCAGGGCACCCCGGGTGGCTCAGTCAGTTAAGAGTCCAACTCTTAATTTCAGCTCAGGTCATAATCTCAGGGTTTGTGAGTTTGAGCCCCACATCAGGCTCTGTGCTGACAGTGCAGTCTGCTTGGGATTCTCTCTCTACCTCTCTCTCTCTCCCCCTCCCTCAAAAATAAGTAAGTAAAAATTTTCTAAAAATTAAAAAAAAGGTGGAAAAATCCTGAGTTTGTCACCTGGTTTCTCACACTCCTCTGTGTTCCCACAGCACCCCACGCAACCTGTAATATAGGACTTCCCGTGCCGCACTGTTGTGACTGGTCTTCTAATCGGTTTATCCAACTGGATGACATTTTCCTGAGGCTGAGAAACCAAGTCCTGTTCATCTTTGAATTCTCTCTCTCTTCTTTTTTAAAAGGATTCCTGTCAAGATTTTTTGAAAATAACAAGTTACTACTTGGGTTTATACGTTTTAAGGAGAAAATAGATCGTATAAATCAAAGTATGCCTGGATTCTGTAATTGTGGCTAATTAGGAGAAGCATTTGATGGATATATGTTATCTGACTAAATGAATGAGTAAATGTCTAGAAAATAACATTTTATGAGACTTCAGTGGGGAGAACCAAAAGCATGTTTAGCTTTCACTTACAGTGTTTTTCAGCAGTGAGGTAGGTAGAAGCGAAACCCTAATGGAAACGTATGGAATTTTCTTGGTTTTGATGGGCTTATTTATGTACCTGTCTTTCCCTCTATCTTCTTCCTCTGCTCTCTCAAACACAATGTGACTTTTGAAATGCATCTGTTGAAAGGATGCCAGACGGAATAAGTAGAGAAAGATTTATTACAAGGTGTCAGAGCACTTGAAGGATTTCTGGGGGCATCGAGGAACCAAGCCTGGCCGTTCTGTGGCCAGGAGCCAGGCAGCCTGGAGGGACTTACCACATCCTGAGACCTTTCTTCCAGCAGCTCTGTCCTGGCTCCCACCTGTGGCTCAGCATCTGGGATTAAAGGAACAGGACCTTCCAAACTCGATCACTCCCGGGAAGAACGAAGCACCCCCAGGCACACGGCCTGCACCTGACCATTCCAAAGTACTACAAATGCACCTCGTTACCACAGCCTGGGCTCTTTCACTGAAGGAAAGGCTGAACATTATTCTTCCTCCTTCCCTCCTTTCTTTCCTTCTTTTTAATTTTTTTAAAGCTTTCTGGTTTCTATCACATAAGACACAGTAGGAAAGGAGCCAGAATGCGTGCTTGGTGACCCAATCTATGATTACCTGCTACATTAAGGAAGGAATAAAGAGTCTCAATCCCTGGGCACCTGGGTGGCTCAGTGGGTTGAGCCTCCAAGTCTTGATCTAGGCTCAGGTCATAATCTCTCAATTTCCTGAGATCAAACCCCGGGCTGGGCTCTGTGCTGACAGTATGGAGCCTGCTTGATATTCTCTCTCCCTCTGCCTCTCTCCTGCTCACGCTCTCCCTTTCCCTCTCTCTCAAAATAAATAAATTAACTTAAAAAAAAACAAAGAATCTCAACCCCAGGATCTGCTTCATAGCTATGGAGCCTGTGGTATAAATACAAGATCCTGCACTTGCTTTCAAGGGCCACACAGCAGGTCTTATATACTGACTGTATGCAAACAGAGCCTAAACATGAAGATGAATGTCTTTAATTGAAAGTGACTCTTTATTTTTTTGTGTGCTAAAAATAGTTCTTTCCTGTGATGCATCTACACATGTCCTTTGTCCATTTTTAAGTGGTTACTGGCCACGTTTTCTTATTGATTGATGAGAATTTTTGTTAAGAGAAAGAGCCCTCTGTCAGTAATGCGTACTATGGGTTGTAAAGGTACTTATACAGTTTGTCATATGCCTTTTGACAGGTTGTGAGGTACCATGTGTGTGTGTAAAAGGATATTTTACTATATTAGTGTGGGGGTGGGGAGAGAGAGAAAGGATAATTCACCATATTATTGGGCCTATCAATATATTGTAAACAAATGAAAACCAGCAAGTTAATATTGGTAAGCAAATAGTATTTCTTAAAGTTTCCACACACAATCTGTGGCGATCTGAAAAATCACTTGTTAAACTGGATTTCTTTATTGGCTGACATCAGGTATACGTGTTTCTCCCAGCACCACCATTTTCCAGGGAAATGCTTTGTGCTAAAATGTATCATTTATGCGTGAATCTTCCTGGGATGAGCAGAGAAGGCCAGTTGTTGCCATGAATGGCTGCCTACCGTTAGGTAGGACCTTAGAAAATACCTCCAATGAGCTCTTGACTGTAATATTTCAAGCACAGGCAGATTAATGATGATTGAGGAAAATGATGGTGATCTTGTGTTACAGTTAGAAACTTCACAGACTTTCCAGTTAAAAACAAGGAAAACAAGCTGGACAGTATTTATGTCTCTGAGAAGAACAGAGTAAAACCATAGTCAAATCTCCACATTCTCCAGAGGCTGAACACTCTTTGCGATGGAAGAAATGCTCATAAAAACACATTTAGCTTTGAAAGTGGGTGAGAATGCTTTGACAAAGATAGAAGCACAAGGAACCCAAGGCAAGGAGAACATCACATGGGGGCCACTACCACATCACCGAGGTCGTTACCACGAGTGGGCTTTTAAGTCCTGGAGCAGCCCCGGGGTTCAGAACCCAACTGAGCGACCCAGAGGAGGGTGGGTCCGAGCACCTTTGGGCTGCCTTGGAAGGGGACAAGGCACCCTCTGCTGGCATGACAGGCTGGGTGGCAAGAACAGAGACACAGGCTGTGCTCAGTTCCTAAGACATACGGAGAGGGCACGGCAGCAGGACAGGCAGTGACAGCACGTAAATACCCAAGGAGCACAGGAGAAGGGATGACATCCAGGGAAAGCATGGCGGCCAGTGTGAGGAAGTAGACCGGCATCCGAAGCCAGGCAGGAGTAAGTCAGGGGAGGCATGTGGGAACCAGGAACCAGTGAGGATGATAGTCCTGGGGAGGGAGGGAGGGAAGGTGGGACCCAATCAAAACATGAGAACTCATCTGGTCTTCAGACAGTGGCAAAAAAAAAGAAACACAAGTGGACTTTGAGAGATTGCTGGAAGTAAATGGAATTTATGGTGACACGCAAGCAGGCATAAAAGGATGTGATCCTATGATTACTCTTGCCATTTGTTTTTGTTCAATCAGAACTGTTAAATGTAAAATGCAGGTTAGGGTAGGGTCTAAGAAAATGGTGCAAATTGTATCTCTTGCTCACTCCTGCTCCACAAGACAAAGTAAGAATAGGACCACCTGGAGTAATAAACCAGGGCTGTCGCCAGGAAGCCCCAGGGGGTGTCCCCTGTGGGAGAGGTGCTGCAGGCACCTATTATGCAGAGACAGATTTCTCTGGGGGATTCTGGAAAGGAGCAGAAAAACCGGCAGGACCAAAGCTTCTACGTTCTTAAAGGGCCTGGGTTCTACGTTCTCCTGGGTCTGCACTGGGAGGTAAGCACAGACTTCTCCATGGGTAGCCCTTCCTCAGATGTCCTCCAGCGCAGGCTAACTTAACTCTGCAGTGCCTTTGCAGTCGGGAGGCTCTCGTGTTCTGGTGCCTACACTCTGGGGTCAAAGTCAGTCCTGACTCTGCAGAAATCCTGTCCTTCCATCCACTGGCCTGACGTCAAGTACAAATTCAACAAGGGAGGGCTTCAGGTGTGCTACAAGGGATGCCTTGGGTATCATATGCTTTTTTAATCCACGGGTTAAAATTCACAAGTAAAATAGAACATAGAGAAATAAGGAATTTACCTGTCTTTCATTGGAATGAAAATAAAGTCCTCTAATAATTTGCTGATTTTCATCTTATTCATTTAATCAACAAATATGTGTTAAGTGACCATGTGCCAGGCACCCATAGTATACGCTGGGACCGCTGCAGGGAACAAATCAGTTTCTGCTCTCATAAAGTGCACATTCCAGAAAGGGCGAGGAATTTATAAGTGAAACTAACTAGTGTGAGGCTGATGAAACCAAGCAACCTGAAGAACTATTGTAGGGACACAAGTCTAAACCAAACAGATTCCATGACAGGCTTTAAGTTCCCCCTTTGATCTAGAAGGCCTAGGTTTCAGTTCCCCTAAACCAACAGGCAGTTACACATTGCCTGGAGCAAGAGAGACCACCCTCGCAACACCCAGTCAGGGGAGGCCAGCTACCACTCTCCACATTCCTAAGGGGGAGGCCTGCAGATGGGAACTTTAGATAGGACCTCGTTACCTAATGTTAAAGTTAACGCATTGTTGCGGAACAAGACCCTGAACTCACTCTGTAATTGGTTGGTCTTAAAGGTACTCTAAATGTTGTGATTGGGTCCCGCCCAAAGTAACGAATACTCTAGACAATGTGAATGGTTAAACCTGCTGTCAATAATATTGCATAATAATGATTGGACCCCTGTACCTGTGTCACAATGTCTTGTAACTCCCCCTCCCCAACCCCATAAAAACCCTGCTCAGCCCTTGTTCGGGGCTCACAGCACAGATCCACTGCACTGGAAAAGTGTGTGAGTCCAAGTTCAAACCCGTAATAAAGCCCTTTGTCTTTGCATGCGTGCCGCGGTCTCCTCGGTGGTCTCTGGTCATTGGGGAATACTGCGTACTGGGCATTACACTATCTTTTCAAATAAACAAGTGTTGAGGAGGGTCATGGAAAAGACGTGACTGCCGATTGACCTGTGAGCTGGACCCCAGCGCTGAAGACCCCTTACCCTCACCCCTCTCCTTGGAATGTGGGTTCTGCCTGCCTTTTGGGCTCCCAGACACTGTTCCAAAGACACAGCCTTGAGATAATGATGTGGTGTTTAGAAAGCCTTCACAGTGCACTTAACTGAACCCAGTGAAGGCCTCTATAGAAACTTTTACTTTATTTCGCTGCTGCCCAAGACAAGCCTTGCTTTTGTAAGTTTCCTTTGCTTATTAAAACGGCCACCCACCAGTCTGGAGAGGTTTGCCTCTTCCTTTCCCACCCTTCCCTGCCCTCTGTTTTCCAGGGGCCAACTGCGACTTTCATCTAGGAAGCTCGGGAAGATTGTAAACTAACATCCAGGTGGATCCCGGAAGTGCGAAGTGTGAGCCAGGATGTAAATATGGGGCCCAACTGAGCTCTTAAGGCTTTTTAACACACACCCGCCCCACACCCGGTCTTTCCGGTCCTCCGCCATTCTGCCAGTTCCTCTTCCTCTCACCTCACTAGGAGGCCTTCGGGTGACCCCAGGAAGAACCTCAGGGGACTGCAGGCTTCATTATTTCTTACACAGAAGGAAAGAGAGATAGCACTTTGCAAAAGTCACGAATGAAGACTAGAATTCAGGTGAACCCTCTTGCTTTTTCTATTGTTTTTGTGTCTTATCCTTATTTTTAATTTGGTAGATTTCAGAGCCTTCCTATCTGTATCAGATTAAAACTTTATTCTTCCTTTTAAGTACAAGAAAAAGTGATTCTTCAGCATTTCTCTGTTAATTACAAAAAGGGCAGGGACGGGGGTGGGGGGCACACTCTGTGGCTCTCTAATTACCCCATTCTAAACAACAGACATGCATTTATGCTCAGGACAGAGAAGCAAACATCTCAATGCTCTTCCAAGCTAAGAGGTCTCAACATAGAATGTCTGATGCTGTCTGATGAACTTAGTGAAGTTTTAGTGTCCTCAATCAGTCTTATTAGAACTGCCTTTATATAGCATGTAAAATGTTCAGTGTCTCAAATATTTGTATACAATTTTAAAACCCCAAAAAAGGTGGAGATATGGATACAAATCTGGAATCCTGTATTGAAATAAATGATTATACATAATGCAAAGACATTTGATACTAATATCCAGGTATTTTTATATAGTATATATTATACAAAGGAATAAAGAAAATGATCTGATTATATAATTTAGGCTAAAAAGGATTAACACATTCATTTTCTTTGTTGCTTTAGTTGAACAGATGAGAACAAAAATTTCAATTCATTATCTGCTTTTAAGAATTACAAACATAGGGGTGTGTGACTCAGTCTGTTAAGTGACCAACTCTTGATTTCAGCTCAGGTCATGATCTTGGTTTGGGGGCTGGAGCCCCATGTGGGGCTCTGCACTGACAGTGTGGAGCCTGCTTGGGAGTCTCTGTCTCTCCCTCTCTGCCCCTCCCCTGCTCACACTCTACCGTTCTCTCAAAATAAATAAGTAAACTTTTTTTTAAAGGTACAAAAATAAAAATAAAGAAAAATTACAAAAATAATTCTGCTCAATCTTAGTTAACAGTATCACAGTTCAAATAAATATTTTGACTTCAAGGCCTTTTAAAAGGTAGGAAAATCAATTTTTCACCATTCATTTGTACACAATTTTCATTCAAGTCCATTGGAGGCAAAAGTCAAACTGAGCAGAAGTGAGTAAATCAGGCTGCTGCGATCCCAGGGTAATTGTTCAAGTCTTGGGCAAGACTTGAAAGTATTTCAGAGGGTGTGCGCACATGCACACATGCTGTGCACTTTTTTCTGTTTTCAAGAACTAAGTATTGAAAAAACTTATAAATCCATGAAAATCACTAATTCCAAAGGTACACTTAAAAAAAAGACTCGCATGGGGCACCTGGGTGGCTCAGTCAGTTAAGCATCTGACTTGAGCTCAGGTCATGATCTCAAGGTTTATGAGTTTGGGCCCCATGTATGGCTCTGTTCTGACAACGCAAAGCTTGAAGCCTGCTTTGGATTCTGTGTCTCCCTCTCTCTCTGATCCTCCCCCACTCGTGCTCTCTCCCTCCCTCCCTCTCTCTCTCAAAAATAGATGAACTTTAAAAAAAAAAACTATTATTATTCCAACAGTTTTTCTTTCATCCATGTGAAACCAGACTCAATATCTAGATATACAGCAGAGTAAGTTTATAAAACTACCTAAGTGCATCCTTGGATTCACTGCAGTATTTTACTCTAATTTAAATTGTCTATTATTTTACTCATTTCTCATTTAAGAATTATCATGTAGTGTGTGTGGATCTTCATCTATAAAGATCTAGAAAGCATAGATCTTAATCAGGAAACCTCTCCAAAATTTTAGTTGATCTGTCACCTGGACAAGCACATGGAATCTTAACTCTTTCTAGAATACCATTTTGTATCTTTGCTCACTGACTTTGTATTCTCAAATGATGGGATCTGGGCACATGGTAGGT
>NC_043714.1:6846831-6864595 GCF_006229205.1 Suricata suricatta | reverse complement strand
CTGAGGCATAGGAGCACATGTACCCCAATGTTCATAGCGGCACTTTCTACAATAGCCAAATCATGGAAAGAACCTAAATGTCCATCAACTGATGAATGGATTAAGAAGATGTGGTATATATACAATGGAGTACTATATGGCAATGAGAAAGAATGATATATGGCCATTTGTAGGAAAGTGGATGGACCTTGAGGGTGTCATGCTAAGTGAAATAAGTCAGGCAGAGAAGGATAGATACCATATGTTTGCACTCATAGGTCTAACAGGAGAGACCTGCAGGGGACCATGGGGAGAGGAAGGGGGAAAGAGAGCGGGGAAGAGCGAGGGACACAGATCAAGGGAGACTACTGAATACTGGAGACGATCCTTGGACTGAAAGGGGAGGGGGTGATGGTCATGGTGGGGGGGCACTTGTGGGGAGAAGCACTGGGTGTTATATGGAAACTAATTTGACAATAAACTATTATTTAAAAAAAAAGAAAAAGAAAACAGTTTGGCAGTTTCTTATAAAATCAAACAGACTCTTTCCAGAACACCCAGAAATTGTTCTCCTTGGTATTTACCAAACGAGCTAAAAACATATCTACCCTAAATCTGCACACAAATGTTTACAGCAGCTTTATTCATAATTGTCAAAACTTGGAAGCATCCGAGATGTCCTTTAGTAACTGAATGAATAATTGTGGTGAATCCATACACTTCAGTATTACTCGGTACTGAAAAGAAATGAGCCATGAAGCCACAGAAACCCAGGGAAGAACCCTAAATGCATACTGTAAGTGAAAGAAGCCGGTCTTAAAAGCTTACGTACTGCATGATTCCAAAGACATGACATTCTGGAAAAGACAAAACTAAGGATAAAGAAAAATGATCAGTGGTTGCTGGGGCTGGGTGTAGGCAGGGATGAAGAGACGGAGCATGTGGGATTTTTAGGACCACAAAACTATTCTCTAAGACACTGTAATGGTGGATAGAAGTCATTACACATTTGCCAAAATCTGTAGAATTTACTAAATAAAGAATAAACTCTAATGTAAAGTATAGGCTTTCATAATGATAAGGTATTAGCATTGGTCCACAAATCATATCCAGTGTGCTATATTAATATACAAGGTCGATGTTAGCGAAAATGGAGGCAAAGACAAGTATCTGAGAACTCGGTACTTCCCGTCTAATTTTTTCTGTAAACATAAAACTGCTTGAAAAAATATATTGACTACAAAGTTAAAATTAAATAAAAATGCTTAAACTTGTTAAATGAATATATAAAGAAATAAAAGAAGTTGGTTGGGTCTCAATAGCACCTTCCTCCGAGTGATCTTTACTGAGCTGAGTACCAAAGGTGCATCAGGTCCCAGTGACCAATGGCCCAGTCCATTCAGCGAATGCGCCCTCACCTACAGAGGCCTTTTCCAAGTTAGCTCTCCCCACCTATAAAGTGAAGTTTGTTTCCTCAACTAAGAAAGGTAAATCCGAAAAGCTAAAATAGCATCTAGGGCTAAGGGAACTGAGAAAAAGGAGAAAGGAATTTATAACCAAACTCCTTTTAGGCTCAATGAGAAGCCCATGAATGAATAGCAGTGGGTCACCTTTGGCTCAGAAGGTTAACCATCGGGTTCCTTTACTAGAAATCCCTAATTAACTTCTGTGGGGAAATTTCCTAGCTAACTGGTGTTCACTGTAAAAGCAAACCCTCCTTCCAACATGCACAGATGTTAATGCGCTATTTTAAAAGTTCAGGGTACTTATTACTGAGTTGTCAAAGGCCCATTAATTATCCACTATACTGTATTTAGCTTTTCTCTGGTAAATCTTTTTTAATTGCCCAGTCTGCATTTACAGAGCATCTTTATTTAACATGCTCCCAACTCTGTTTATGTTTATGCCTTTTCCAATAGCTCATTAAATAGAGTTCTTACCAGTACGATCAGAATCCTCAGTGAGAACCGTCCAAGTCTACTTAAGTGCTTTCATTGCATTTACTCATTATAGAATATTTTCAAGTTCCAAATATATTTCAAGTCTACCCTCATTCATATCTTTCCCCTGCCTCTGAAGACAGCAGGAGACTTCCTTCTCTAATATTCCCAATACTTATATTATTTTAGAAAAGATAACCATTTGGAAATACGTCCTTGATCTTGTTCAGGGAGCTTCCACTCACCAGTCTCTCTGGAAAAACTGCATTTTGCAAAGATACCACTGAACTAAAAAGAAAAACAATGCTGCATATTTTTCATTGAATGCTAACTGCCCCCCCCAAAAAGACATTAAAAAACCAGATCAAAGTTGGCAAGCCCTTCCAAAGCAAATTGTATCCACTTGGTGGGGGAGGAGGGGAAAGAAGGGGTCCATCTTTTACATAGGCAGAGGGTTTTTTTTTTTTCTTAGAATTGAACATTTGGAAATGCCTTCCTAAAAACTTGTGTCTGATTGTGAAAATCTTGAATTGTGTGCATTTGAGAATGAATTTTCTAGCGCTTGCATATGCTAGACTTGCACAGAGTTGGTCCTCTAAGACAGGGTTTAGGAGTTGAATTTGAAGTTGTGTCACACAGACATAAACCGTGCTGGTCTCAGAGAAAGTGCTGTGACTGACAGAGTGGTCCTGCCTTGCATGCTTGTAGCTGAATCCATAATTCATGAACATATGTGGAGGAGAACTCTAGTGTATGCAAAGCATGACCGCATGCAAAATGAGGATATAATACAGGTTAATTACATACTATTCACATGGGGCTGGAGCCTACTTAATATTCTTTAGTGTTGCACATTTCCCCATGGATAAAAGCATGTATTTTACTAGGAGGTTCTCAAATGAAAGTGACACATCATGGATAAAATTGATCCACGGTCTCTGTGTTTGAAGTTTGGTGTGAAATATCAATTTCCGGAATAGTTTATCAGAAACCTAGCTTAGGTCAATAAAGCATGAATATTGCTTTCGATGTGTATATTCAAAAAGGTGAATGAAAGGAGTTGATATGCTCCATACAGTTTTCACAGAATAATAGAACTGACAGAGGCTTTAGAAATTGTCTGATGTAACTCTCACTCACCATTTTATAACTGAGAAGTTTACAGCTCAGTCAAGAATCAGATCTGACCTCTCTCATCAGATCTGTCTCTCCCTTTCCTAGTAGTCTGAGCAAAATCCCAAAAACTGGTCTTAACTCATTTCCATTGGTGACACAGTACAATTGAATTCATTGCAGGGTTCCGCACAGTTGGCAGTCTGAAAGGGGAGGAAATACCCGTCTATGCAATTCTCTTAGATTAATCGAAGAGTAGTAAGACATAGTGGCATAAGTACAAGATATGGAGGCCAAAGTTATGGTTCCGAGAGCCGATACTCACTATTTAGCAGCCGTGTGCACTTGGGCAAGTTTCCTACCTCCTCTGAACCTCAGGGAGTTCCTCCCCAAGTGAGAACCATAATAACATCCACCTTGAGGGGCTGGCGAGAAGATTAGATGACTTCATGTGAGGAAAGGTGCTCTCCCAGCTGCAATAGCACTTAACAGAGATTTAGTCCTTATTGTCATGATCAAATGCTATTTATTAAACCACCAAATAAGCACAGCATGTCACTAGGCCTTAAGCAAAGAGGAAGCAGGGAAGACAACGGGCTTTACTCACATTAGGGGTTTTATCTCCCAAAGAGTCAGTTTTTACCAGCAGGTAATCTTACTTGCAAAACCCATTAAGTCAGCCTGCTTCTGCAATGACACAAGTCACTGCCTTTCCTATGGTAACTTCTAGTAAATTTTGATGTCGTATTTTGAGCCATTTCACTTAGGATTTCCCTGTTCTTACTTCTCAAGAACTGAGTCTTGGCGTTACCTAGAGCAGCTCCATCCAACAGAAATATAACGCGAGCCACACACGTACTTTTAATTTTCCGGTGGTCACATTTATAAAGTATAAAAAGCAACAGGTGAAATCCACTTAAACAATATATTTTATTGAACCCACTATATCCAAAATATTATTGGTTCAAAACATAATCAATATGAAGATTGTCAGTGAGATGTTTGTCATCCCTTTTCCATCCCCACACTAAGTCCTCAAAGTCCCCAGGGAACTTGACCCTTACAACACACATTTCAAATGCTCAACAGCCACATGCAGCTCAGGGTTATCACACTGAAGAGCCATGCAGGTCCAGAGCCTGGCAGGTGACCACACCTCCTGATGGCACAGACCTAGAAAAATTAACTCAGTCACTCTCCATGGAAACCCTTGAAGAACACGGATGGAAACAGTCACATTCTAGCAGACAGATGGGGGAAGGAGCCTTAGCAACATAAACGACAGCATAGCAACACCAGCTGCTGCACGAAAGGAAGATGAGAAAACTACTACTCTGAAAAGAAGCATTTCTGGGAAGGTCATCCTTTCTCTATTTTCTCTCTTTTTATTCTACAATACAGACGCGGGCCTATTCTGTCCTAATGCGGAGTGTTCTAGTTCTCAGGTAGGAGGACAAACAGTAAAGCATGAAATCTTCCCGTGATCTAGCCTGGCTTGTTGGTCTTGGGGTCATGGGGAGGGACTGAACTGCATGAAGTGGGTTGGTCACCAGACATCTCTCCATATTGTTTTGTAAAAATGCCATGCTGACTCCTGGCCAGGGCCTTGTCTCATGGGCCTAGAGGTCAAGTTCCATTTCCTTCTATTTCCTCCCTTCGTCCTCCCTTCCCCTTGCAGAAGCAGGGGCTCCTTGGTCTATGGGACTAAAAGCTGGGGGTGAGAGAAGCCCACAACCTAACTTCTTTCCCACCATCCGGACAGACAGGGAGGATGATGTTGTTTGCTCCCCCATGGGGCTGCTGCTTTTTCAGAAACTTCTGACTAGGAAGGAATATGACAAACTGCCCAGCTCCACCTCTCTGAGCAAAGGCAGCAATCATTACGCCTTGGCAGGCAAGCACCACCACGCTGCATCCATCCCTTGTGTCTGCTTACTCTGGGCAGTGCCTTCCTTAGTGTCTGCCAACTTCCTTCTCTCACCACGCTTGTCCGTTCCATCCATCCCAAGGGCATGAGTACTTAGAACTGTGAGAGACGGGTGGCCAATGTGCTGAATTAATCTCCTGGAGATCAGCTGTGAACAACAAAACTATAACATAATAGCTTTTTCATAAAGATGTTATTAAAACCTTTCACTTTCTGTGTCAATGGAAGATGTCATACCTTTGCTTACAGTATTGCCTATAAGGAGACCCCACAGTCAACCATCTCCAAGTACCAGCCCTTGCTTTCATAGTGGGTGTGCTGACTTTGATGAGAAAGCCAGTCAACACAACTGGATCAACCATATGTTCCATTAATATTCAGCTCAGAGAAATCGTCCCTGACCATTTCAGTTCAAAGGGATGGCTCCCCTCTCTGCTTCTCAAACCTCAATGTCCATATTAATCCCCGGGGGGTCCTGTCCATAGTCCCTATCATAGTAGGGACTATGGTGGGTGGGTCTAGGTGACCCTGAGAGTCTGCATTCCTGAGACACTTCCAAGAGAGGTGGATACACTGGTTGCAGATGGTAGCTTGCATTGCAAGGTGACAGCTCTGTCCTCAGCACCACATCACAGAGAGATGTGGTGCCGTGAACGTGACTTCCCTCCCTCCTGGGACAATAAGCCTTTTGAGAGCATCTTCTTTTTTAAAACATGTTCCTTACGATGATTTTAAACAGATGTTTGTGGAATCCACGACTGAAAGGTTATCACTGGCCACTTATTTTTTTGTCACTTATTCTATCCTCAGCCACTGATTACAGTGACTGAGTCGTGATTTAGTCCATAAACCGCTAATGAATTTGCCTGTATCAATAGCAGTGGAGTGAGAGCCTACCTGCAATCCCAGCCCTGTGACCTCCCCTCATTGCCATCACACCTAGACCTCCACGGAACACCTGGGTGGCTCAGTCAGTTAAGCGTTGGACTCCTGATTTAAGCTTGGGTCATGATCTCATGGGAGCCGCAGTTCCTGAGGTCAAGCCCCATGTCAGTGCAGAGCCTGCTTGGGATTCTCACTCTCCTCCTCCTTTTTCTGCCCCTCCCCACCCCTCTCTCAAAATAAATAAATAAACACTAAAAAAAAAAGGAACTAGACATCCACTCTGTAGACCTACTCTCAGTATCTGACCAGGCAGAAATTATATAATGAGAACATAAATGAAACAAATTTCCCCTTTAGTTTTTTGAAGCAGTTATAGTTTGCTTTTGTGATGCATTTGATTTCAGATTCTCACCTACCTTTACTATTAACAAGTTTGTTTCTGGACCTCACTTGGATTCCCAAGTTTCTATTATGTCACTATTTGTGGTGATGTGCCTTGGCCAGACTTCTTACCTACTTCTGATTTGTGTGTTAACCCAGGACTACAGGGTCAAACACCTTCAGACTACAGACCCCGCTGGTGACCTCAATATCAAGTGAACCTAAACCTGATTATTTTCACAACTAGAGTTTTGCCCCTTTTTTCCTAGAACAAACTCATCTAATGGTTCTTGCTTGGTCTGGCTACTGAAGCATTGCTTTAAGCTTTGCTGTGATGAGTTTTAAAATGGTTGTCAGTACAATTTTCCCACTCACATTCCCAAAGATTGAAATTTCAGCCTCTGATTTTGAAACAAAATTATCCATTTTTGTTCATTTCTCTCATGGCCAAATTTCTCTCCAGGCTCATAAATGCATGCCTTATCTACAGTACCCTCACCTCCTAGGAATGGGTCAGAGAATGGATCTCAATGATAATTTCCAGGATATTTGGTCATGCTTTCTTGACAGAAGATTCAGGTTTCTTCCTTCTTAATAATTTGATTCCAATCTTATTTTAAAGTAGGTAGAAGGGCACCTGGGTGACTCAGTCAAGTGACCAGCTTTTCTTGATTTTTGTCTCGGGTCATGATCTTGCAGTTCATGGGATCTAGCCTCCCATCGGGCTCTGTGCTGACAGCATGGAGCCTGCCTGGGATTCATTCTCTCTCTCTCTCTCTCTCTCTCTCTCTCTCTCTCTCTCTCTCTCTCTCTCTTTCTCTGCCTCCTCTCTGGCTCTCTCTTTCTCTCTCTCTCAAAATAAATAAATAAACATTTAAAAAATAAAGTAGGTAGATATTATGCCGTCGAGTAACTAATAACTATTGACTACTTTTCAGAAGTATGAACATAGATAATATTTGTGCTTTCATTAGAATAGTGTTACATGACCTGCTCCCGTATAGAACTCAATTTTTCTAACCCAGCCATCACCAAATCAAGAAAAATCCTGTAGGCTATATCAGTGACTACTACTTGTAATAGTAGGACGTCCCCTGGAAAAATGAAACCCTATGGGACATACTTCCTAATTTATAGTAGAATAACAGATCCAAGTACCATAAATCTCTTCAGAAAACCTTCTGGCACTGACCTACATTTACAAAAATAATTGTTATCAAATTTACTTTTGTAAAGCAGGAAATTAATTAATGAGCTGAAAATCTACTGAAATAAAGAAACCTTTACAAACCCTTTCCCCTGCTTTGCTGAAGGATCATTTCTTTCTTCAGTGTTACCATTACATCGATTCCAGTGACTGGGCCATAAACCAATGATAGGAATAATGGAGGATCACTTTGTTACTGTTATGGCTACAAGGGCTACCTTTGTTTTGATTATTGATTCTCTGCTACTGAAAAAAGACTTGAACTGTAAAGAATCCCCATATCTTTATTCACAACTATTATCTGAGCTGCAGAAAGAAGTCCTATTGCTTTATACCGATGAAATCTCTCAGGCTGGTGGTTCAGAAAGGTGACATTGTACGAGTGTACTTGATAAGAAGCCCAATCAAAGTCATCCCAAGTCTTTTTAGACCCGTATTCACTGTAGATACCACTTTTTCTATATGTGCATGATTTTGTTTGACTAATCCTCACCCACCCCACACACTGCCCACTGATCTGTTTATATAAAAGTAGTCCCCTGGCAGGAAAACAGGGCATGTGCATAAATTAAACAAAAGAAGTAGAACTGATTCAAACAGCCTACTTATGAATCATGAAGAGGAAAAAATAGTTTGACACACTTCAGATCATTTTAAAATAGATGCTTAAAATTTTTTGCAAAAAAAAAAAATGAAATACATGAAATGTTGTCACGGGGTTGAAAACTATTCAGCTTCCCAACAGATAGCTAACATCTTAGAGATCAAAGGCAATTCCTATCCAAGAACGGGTAATGCATTGCTCTCCGAGTAACATACCCCATTCTTTAATGAGGACAGGCTTCGATATAGTGTCTTCATATAGAGTTTAAATGCTATTTCTAGCATATTAAATCAGTGACAGTGTAACCAAGGACAGGCTTTGAATTTAAAAGCCCACCTAGCTCTAACAACAGCCCTCTTTCTCACTGACATAACGGATAGTTCTTTTTAAGCCCGTGAAGCATTGTTCTTATTTGCTAATCATAGCATCCCAGCTGTGCCTACCTCACTACAGGAAATGGAAATGACAGTTTTGGCTTCTCAGGTCTATATGATAGATATCTTAGGATTAGCAATATGGGAACACTTTCCACATCAGCATCAAAGGCTTAGACGTGGGTTTTTGTGAATATGGTATCTTTCATTAAAACTAAAATGCAGAAATGACAGAAAATAAGTTACATTACACAAACAAGCCTAAGGTCTGTCTTCATGTGTAGATCACACCAATTGGCAGACATTAGATGCTAACGTTATCAACTCTGGAAAGTCCCTTGTACATAACCAGAGAAACAGTACAAGGATGATGTCCTCAGAAGAACACATAGAGACTCTGTGGTGTTAATGCTCTGGGGACTGGGCAAACCAGAAGAATTCATAGTCAAAGCAAGACCAGACTTTTGGACCTGGAAGGAACCTTGAATATTAGTTTTTGATGAATCATAAAATACCAATAGAAAATTAAGGCTCAGAAGGAGGAAACCAAACAAAGATTTAAATTTTGAGGGGTCCCAGGAGCTGTGCTCTGTCATCACACTGACACATGGAGCCCAGAGCACTGAGGTCACCTGACTGGGGTCTGAGCTGTATCAAACAACCAGTTCATCTCTTCTGATTCCTCACATTGTCCACTTGCCCAAAGGACAGGTGCCTCTAAAATGAAGACGCATCACCAATATTCCAACTATGACCCATCATCTTAGGGTTGGAAAGGATGCTGTCCTTCAGATCACTGCCTCTAGAAAATTTCTGGACTGATTTAGTTCCATTTTAGCCTTCCTAAGTTTCTTCTGCAATCAGTAATCTATATTAGTCCTGTGGATATACTAGACGTGAAATTACCGGTTTATGGTGATAAGAAATACAGCATTGATGGGTGTGTAGCAGAAGGTACAAACCTTCTTTGCATAGACAAATAGAAGCAACAGCAATACCAAATCATCCCATACATAAGTCTAGTGTCAGGCAGTCAAGTGTAGGTAAGCATAAAGTGAAAGAGTTTTATCCCAAAGCCTTCCCAGTCTGACTTTTCCATCAGCAAGCACAGGAACGCCAACCCGGGCTTCTGGATGCATCCTTCTCTGAGCAGAACCAGTACTTTATGAAATTTAGCCCCACTTCCCCAATTCTAGTGATCCAGAAAAAAGAGCAGGGGCAACAGGTAATATCGTTTCTAGATAACAGCACCCTTTCTGATTCACTGCACCCTTAGAAACTCAAGAAGCAAACTGCCTTGTTGTCACAGAGAAGAAAGAATAATGCCTGGGCTTCATTCCCAGGTCAGTAAATCTTCACCGAGCATGTGTTCTTACTCACGTAATCTCCAAAACCACTGGGACAACTTCCCAAGGACTGGCCCATGGTCTTCTTTCCTGACCAGCCACACCTTCAGTTACTGATGACCCCAGCATGTAACCAGAAGAAAGTCACTTGGTGGTGGTCAGAATTGTGCAATGCCATTCAAGAGAATTTGTTTTTCCCAGACATCCACCAACACATTACAACTATTTTGTAAGATTATACCCGACAAGCACTTTTTTTTATGACTAGCTACCTCTTATATTTGATAACGCATAAGGCTAAAAACTCCAGTTCTAATTCCTGATCTTGCTTCCATGAGCCTAGTTAGGACCTTGTTCAAATTCTAAAGCAAGTCAAAGAAAGTGCTAATTGGATTAGCCAGTGAGTCCATACAAAAGGAAGTCATTCTGTATCTGTTACCCAGTGGTTGGTGTTATTAAGTATCCCAGGTAAATGATTTCATCCAAACCATAAAATATATTTAAAAATATTTTTTAATGTTTTTATTTATTTTTGAGAGACAGAAAGAGACAGTGTGAGCAGGGGAGGGTCAGAGAGAGAGAGAGATACAGAATCTGAAGACAGGCTCCAGGCTCTGAGCTAGCTGTCAGCACAGAGCCCGATGTGGGGCTCGAACCCACTAACCGTGAGATCACGACCTGAGCCGAAGCCAGACGCTTAACCAACCGAGCCACCCAGGCACCCCTATAGAACATATTTAATAGCAAGATGTGTACTTGGATATTCAAACATTTAAAGAATTTTTTATAAGTGACTGAGCAAAGACCTTCAAGGCTACTGAGCCAAGGATTTGTGGATACTGTTCAAAAATGATAGCATCCATTTGTATAGATACTACTTTTAACTCCTCTATGCAGGAAGTCTGCAATTCCATCAGAATGTAATCACCATAAAATGTTTTTTCGCCCTTGCGAGGTAAACAGTATATGGTTCAAGTGAGTAGGGGAAAAAACCCCACAACTTTTGCACTAGTTATTGCAAAGATATTAAAATAAGTATATCTACCACAGAGATTTATGCATAGATTATTCCAACACATAGAGAAACCCCAGTCCGTGCACAGAGGACTGTCTGGTTGTGTGTGAATTTATATCTGGTAGGTAACTCAGAGATTTAAACAGCAAGCCCAACACTCAAGGGTGTTACAGAGATTTGTGATGCTCCCGGGAAGAGACTGGGTCCATAAACCAATGAATAGATTTCCAAGTAACATAAATGTAGTGTTTCAAACAAACTCCTACTTCCTCCATCGGCGAAAAGGCAAAGGTTAGTCCACTATGTTTGGAGCAGCATGTAATGTTGGAAACGGTCATGAAATCTCAGGGCTGGAAGGTGTTCAACCCTCTGCATGATACTTAAAGAGTTTTTTTTTTCTGCCACAACTCTGCATTGAGTTTTCTAAACCATGTGTAGGTACTCCAAGGGTGGGGAACTCACTGCTGATAAGGAATCCTAGTTGATCTCTGGAAGCCTTTAACTAATTAAAAAAATGCTTCTATTCATTAATTCAAAATCTCTTTTGTAGGTCCCCTCCATCATATCCCAGAGGGCTCACACCCAACTCCAGTGCCTCACCCTCATTTCAACCCTTCAGTACTTGCCAGGGAGCATTTAACTTCTCAGCCTTCTCTTCTACCTAATGACCCCCAATCTCATCCACGATTTCTCATGTTGCCTTTTTCCCCCTCCCTTTTTTCAATACTGAATTCTAGCCTAGACTCGGTGCACAACTACCTGACACAGGGAGTGAAAAACCACTTAACATTCTCTCTCAATTTCCACATTTGCAAAATCAAAGTGCTGCCTCAGAGGTTACTCTGAGGATCAAATAGGAAAGACACAGAAACCCTCCGAAAATTGAAAAAGGGTTACAAAAACAGAAAGAACAAGTTTCTAAGTTCGAGGAAACCTAAATTTGAATAACACGAAGACCACTGTATCCTAAGGAAAATCTCTTCCAAAGGTAGCCAGCAATAAACTTTTGTCAAGTGTTTCCTTTAGCATAAATCTATGAACAAATTAAACCCATCTGTCTTTCCACCCAATCTCATTGAGCCTATTTAGGCACTCCAATTACATCCAATTACATCCAAACTTGATCCCTTTAAAATCAACAAAGGTGGGGGGCGGGGAGGCGCCTGGGTGGCTCAGTCAGTTAAGTGTCCAACTTCAGCTCAGGTCATGATCTCCTGGTTCATGGGTTTGAATCTCAAGTTGGGCTCTGAGCCGACAGCTCAGAGCCTGGAGCTTGCTTCAGATACTGTGTCTCCCTCTCTCCCTCTGCCCCTCCCCTGATCACATTGTCTCTCTCTGTCTCTCAAAACTTAATTTTAAAAATGTTTTTAAAATTCTTTTTTAAATCAACAAATTTTAGTAGCTGAGAAAGATATGACTGATTCTGAGAGGAATTGATATATCCTCTGAAACTGAACTTTGTGCCATTCCTTTGGATAAAACACTGTTTTAACATTTTTGTTAACAATCCCTCTCCTCACACGCTCTTATAATCCTGGATTTCTCAATGCTTTCAGAATAAAATATAAATCCCCTTCAGTGTCTATGCAAAGAATTCTCTTCTCTCACCTCTAGCTATTATATCTCATTCACTCTGTTCAAAGGACACACTTAACCTGCCTTGTTCTTTCTTCCCCGCCCACCCCACTCCTATGCCTTTACACAAAGTCATATCCAAGGCTCTGCCACCATTGACCCGCTTTATTCAGACAGGAGATTTTCTCCTCATTTGAACCTTTGTTCAAATATCCCCTACTCCAGAGTCTCACCTGAATCCCTAAGATGGCTTGAGTCTCCTGTTCTGGCATAGTGCTTATTTCCTTGTATTGAAATTGTTTGTTTCCTTTTCTGAATTCCTCACCAGACAATGGAATCCTTAAAAGATTATGTGTATTGTATTCATTTGGGGGTAATTAGTAACTAGAACAATGCCTTGGATAGAACAGGTGCTCACTATATGCAGAATGAATAAATTTTTTAATACGCAGTGGAGGGAAACACAAATTTACAGAAAAAGAAACCATTCAACGAACTCAGGAAAGGGCATCAATCTTGCCTGACCTATGTTAGAATTCAGAACTAACTCCAAATCAATGAAGTACTTTTTCAGGAGTCACAGGCGTAACCTATATGCTATTTCCCTACCCATCCTTGACCGTTAGAATCTCTTTTATCATTTGCAGTGTTCTTTCCATGCATTCCCCTGCACACGCCATTCAATCATCAGTCCGTTACCCAACTGGGATTTAATACGATTAGCTCAGCAGGACCCAACGGTGGAGAACAGGAGCACTGGGCTTGCAGTCAGACGTACTGAGCCCCAGGCCCCATTCTGCCAGTTGACTATTGGTGTGTTGTTATTGGACAGATCTCTTTCCCTGTCTAAACTTCAGCTCCCTCTCCCACTTTCCAATCCTTAGTGAAGGTCAAGTGTCATTTTTATACAGTATTGTCATTATTATCCAAGCTGGCATCTGGAGATAGTGAACTGATCCAGAAAGAGCACTGACTTTAGGGTATGGTGAGCCTGGTTTTGACTCCTAGCTATTTCACATCATAGTTGGGTAATTCTCTGAGCCACTTTTCTCATAGATAGAGCTACTAACGATTTTTCTCTTAGGTTATTATAAAACGAAGTTGAGATAAAGAGTATACAAACATTTGTAAAATTTTAAAGCGCTGCAAAAAAGTATTCTTCATGCTTGGCCAGATTTAAGAATGACTTAGAACAGCATTTCTCAAAGTTCCTGGTGTGCCTCAAGAGTATTTAGTAAGTATACCTTTAAAAAGATATTGATCACTGCACCTTAGCTGATTTTATTTTTTTGCACATCAGCTTCTGAAAGGCTCTGAGAAGTCCTGCTATAGAAAGATCTGTTTAATTCCATTTAATCTGCCCTTTTCCCATTTATTTGAATATGGAACACATGTTATACTTTGTGGAATGTCAAGCATGAGAAGAGGAGAAATGTTCTTTTACCAGGTCTTCACCACAGGACTCTCATGATCGATATTCAGAAACAGAACCCAAAATAGTCAAAGACTAAACACACTCCCCCATTCTTCCATCCAGTCACTTATTGTTTGCAAAATGCCTGCTTGCTAAAAGGCAACCAAAAAAGGATATGCATACACATATATAGGAAAAACTGCATTAGAATTTTGAGAGTAAATCATAAATTCTGAAGGAAGCAGCCATCTAGATATAATTGATCATGGGTGTGAAGACTAAAACCTTTTCCAATCGGGCATTTGTGATGCCTACTGGCTGCACTGCACTCTTAGTGACTTCTGGAATCATATGAAATGAACAAGAAAAAAAAATACTTCTTCATTTGCATGCACATTGCCTTTAAAGTCATAATTGCTTTTTTTCACATGGTAGCAAAAGTTCACTTCATTATTTCAAATGGCTTTTTCCCAGAATCAACTCCTGTGACTTTAAAAGCTGCCATTAATTTCCCATTAGTAAACTTTAATTAAAATGAATATGTATCATTGCTTTCAGCAATTGCATTTGTAGTAAATGTATAAATACATTCAAACCTTGCCCAAAATGTTTCAGATCGCTATATCTGAACAAGCAAACACTTTGATGTTATTTCAAAGGATTGTGTCTACAGAAAGCTTTTAGAACCTCGCCCTTACCTAAAATACCCAAAATTTCATGGAAATACAAGGAACAGTTACTGACCTAGCTAAAATCTATTTTATTGATCTTAGAAAGTAGCGTGTTAAAACATGAATAATGACCCCTGAGCTTTGAACCATTCGGTACCTCAGTGTTTCTGCAACATTTGTGTGTAATGCACTGAAAAGAAAAACTGGGAACAGCAGAGGGGTGCTCTTAATTTAAGGAATCCTAATGGCCTAAGATAATGGTCTCGTACAATAATCTGAGATGAACCGCATTTCACTAGCTTATTATCAAAGATGTGCTTACTGCCCAAAGTTGCATTCCAATACTCTACACTCGGAGAAGTTGGAACAATTTAGAATGCACCTGAGTGTTACATTTCATGAACCTTTCTGCTCCCTTTTCAATTTCCCAAATTAGGCTAAAGTTTGCTTGATTGTCTGTTTCAAAATACTTCATAAGGAGAAAATGAGGTTGATTCTTAGCTAATGCCTCCACCAAATTACCCCTCCATCCCCCAAATATCATAACTAGAAGCATCAAGAACAGTTAGGTTAGATCATTCAGGCTTACATATTAAAGGCAACATTCTGAAAATATAGACAAATATCTGAAACTACTTTCAACAATATTTCCTCCCAAATAACCATGCATTAGCAGAAAAAACTTCAAAGCCTCTGAGGAAAACACTGTAGGAATACTTAACAAAAGAGTCATATGCATTTGTCAGACAGCCTGTGCTTTTCCTTCTGCATTTGACCTTCCCCTTCCATCCCTCCTCCTCCTAGATCCAGCTTTTCTGGATGGCCAGCTTACCCCATGGCTGTGGTCTCACTGAGATGTAGGTAAGCCTTCTTCTTTTCCTAATTATTTCTCACTTTCTGCATTTTATCTCCTGGGATAACTAAATGTCATTTTTCAACTGGGAAAATGTTTGGTTTCAAAGGTCTAGTAGTAAACACATTGCTAATTAAAATTATTTTTCACATCACACAATTTGGTTACATATTTCTCATAAACCATCAATCTGCAGAAAGCGTGGATAGTTCTTCAGTGAATAAGAGAAGGGCCTGCATTATTTACATAAGTCTAGACATTTTAAAGGTATAAAGTGATTTCCAAATCCTGCATAAAGTTTGCAAAAGTTAACAAATGGAATGTTAAGCTTTTTTTCCACATTATCAGATGAAAACTGCTAACCATAGGCACCTAACCACTAAACAATTTCAGTAAGTAATGCGAACATTCGAGTTCTTCATCAAATTTGAAGACTTTATAATAGTCATTCATGCAACATACACCTAGCACATTTAATTGACATATCAAAGTCCTTTGAGTCCAAATTATGGAGGTTTCCAACATCAATGTGCCTGACTGCCTCTCATATATCACTTTTCCAGAAAGTATCTGTTTGAAAAAAAAAATTTCACAATTTGAAAGTTTGCCATCTCTGGCAATGCTTACCCTGCTTTACAAAGCAACAGTCCCAGGAATGGCTGCAAAGTAACCACACTTTCTCTCCTCAATGAAAACACTACTGTTCGCCACAAACAAAAGAAGTTTTTAGTCCCAGTCCACAAATTCTCAGAGTTGTTTCCGCATGGGATACCTCGGCATAGTTAATGATGTATAATGTCTTTATCACAAAGATAACTACAAATGAAATTGAAAAGGACACGGGGCATAGCATCCCACAGCCCCACATTGGTGCACTTACTAGGATGTGTCCTTATTTTACTTACACTACCTATTTATTAAGTCATTGTAACCCCCCCCCCAAAAAAAAGCTCTGGAATGTTAGCATCTAAGTGCTTCAGTACAAAGAATTTTTGTAGATGTTAAGTATTGCTTCAAAAAAGCTATTAAAATGCACATAAGTTGAAGGAACATATTTCTGAGCACTTTGTTTCATTATATTCCTAAATCTAGGCAGTGACTGCTCAAATGACGGCTCACTCTGCCCCAAGAGTTTAGCTTTGTCTTCCAGTGTCTATGTGGAAGTGATATCTGTGCAAATAGACTTGGTGGACCAGATGACAAGTAGCAGAGCAACCAAAGAAGATGCCAAGTCCGATTAAAGTTTACAAGATGCGCCACCCCTTTTCTAAGGTTTCTTAGTTATGTGAGAAGTCACAATGTGGGGGGGTATGGCATGGTAACCGGAAAATACATCACAAAAGTGTCCCAACTCACATTTGGAGATAGATATAAATATAGATTCTAGATTATAGACTATAGCTCTCTCCCTACTGAGCTTTTTACTTGGAGCACAGTACTTCACTAACAGTGAGAATTCAAATTTGGGTACTTCTGAGCAGTAAGAATTCCCATATAACTAGAATTACCAACAGAGAACAAAAGAAGCCCTCCAAATTGCAAGATACACCACAAATGCAACATAAGATGTGACAGGAATCTTCTCCTACCCCCTGAAACAGCATCACTAAAAAATGGGGAAGGGGTAGCATATAAACACAGAGAAGCTAGTGATGCAGAGTGGGAACACAGAGGGGTGGGTTGATCAAAACCACTTTGCTGCCTGTCCCTTGTTTCTCACTTCCCTTCCCCCTTAGGTTGTGATCACAGATCTTAAAACCGCAAAACCTAGTTTAAGAAAAAAAAAAAAAAACCCTGAAAGAGTGTGACTATGGTTACTACCACAGCAACCCTAAAGAATTTTCGTGCAAAAAAGCAAAGCAGTGGGGATGTAGTAGCAGAAGCAAATCTCCCCTTCCCCACCTCTGATACCGTACCTCCAGATTTGCCCGAGCTGCAAGATGTGGATGAGTGACTGCAGGAGCCAGATGCAGAAGGAGCAGGACGCAGACCTGTGTTTGCCGCTGGCCCGGGTGGCCCCGCTACTGTTGCTGCCGCTGTTGGTGGCGGGGATGTTGGTCTTGCTGGCGTTGGACGCTTGCCTTTGCGGCGTGGAAGGACGAGCCTCGCCTTCCGCGGCTGCAGCCCCGCTGCTGGCCACAGTCTTGCAATCGGCTCCAGGCTGCTGGCAGCTGGAGGCGGCGGCGGTCGTGGCGCTGTCCTCGGTGCTGAAATCGTGCACAAACCAGCGGAAGCTGAACACTTGCACCGAGAGCGAGCCGAGCACCACGAAGAAGAGCGTGAGCCCGAACCACCAGCGCTGGCCGCGCAAGTAGTAGTCCACGGCGAGCCAGATGTCCGTGCCCACGTCCGCGAAGTACACGGCCACGGCGGCCAGGATCCAGAGGCAGTCCCACAGCGAGTAGCGCCGCTGCTCCCTGCCCAGGCGCAGGCACAGCGCCGCGGAGCCCGCCCCGCTGCCGCCCGAGCCGCCAACGCCG
>NC_043714.1:6798017-6846731 GCF_006229205.1 Suricata suricatta | reverse complement strand
GCGGCTGCCGCCCGAGCCGCCGCCGCCGCCAGCAGCAGGAGCAGCAGCGGCCGCCTCGGCGCTCCTCGGACCTGCACATTCCTCTCCTCCCCTCGTGCGCGCTCCCTCCTCCCGCTTCCTCTCCTCCACCAGCTGACTCCGAGGGAGAGGATGACCTCATCCCTTCTCTTCCAGCTGCCGCCGCTCCCACCCCGGCTCGGGAGGGGCGAGGGAGGAGGAGGGCCCCGGAGGAGGGGCCGGGACCGAAACTCGCGGCTGCGGTGGGGGGTGGGCGGCCGGCCGGTCCCGGGGGCCGGGAGCAGGGGCCGAGAGGTCGAAGAGGGACGGCCGAGGGCCCCCAGCTCACAGGATTTCGGGGAACGCTGGGTGGATTTGAGCGACACAGGGGGAGGGGCAGGGGGGCGCCGAGAGGAGGGGTCTCGGCCTCCAGCCCTGGCGGAGGTCGAAGAAGAGTGGGCACGGGCGGGCGTGGCGGCGGCGAGGGCTCGGGGGCGCAGGCCTCTTTGTATTGCGCTCTGATGTGCGGGTACCTGGACCAGGGCTGGGTGTGCAGCTGGGTCTGGCGACCGTTTGGGAGACGGGGTGTAACTCGGACAGGAGGGCCCCGAACGCTGGCAGCGGCGGTGGGTGTGCCCGGCCTTGGGAGAGCCGAGAAGGGAGAGGGCGTGCAGGGCCGGCAGAGGCGCCGAGAGGAGCGCGGAACAGCGGCCCCCGGAGTGCTGCGGTGGGTGGGCGGGTCCGCCGGGAGCCCCAGCCCGCGCCCTCGGGGGAGAGTGCGGGCAGAGCTTCTCCGGTGCACCCCAGCCGGGAGGCAAGGAGGCGGCCCCGCACCCTCTGCGACCCAAGCCCACGCTGCCCGGCCGGCACGCCCCACGCGCTCTCCGCCGCCTGGCAGCTGGCGAGCCTGGGGGAGCGGTGAGCCCGGCGGCCGCCCTCCACCCTCTCCTCCCCCGGGAGGGCAGCGCAGCACCCCTGGCGGCTGCTCGCGGCGCCGCGGGGAAGCGGGGCGGGGCAGGCCAACCCGGGAAACGGTGTACCGGCCGGCGGGTCGGGAGTGGCGGAGCCGCGAGTTGGCGCCACCTCCCCTGCTCCAAAACTAGAATCCCCTTTTCTTAAAGCTGTAGGAGTTACGGACGTGAGGCGTGGTCCCACTGCTCCAGAAATGATTCGAACAAATGAAATCCGTGATGCGAGTGGTTCGCCAGACGAAAAATGAAGAGCATATAGGATAATTGGGAGCTTGAAAAACTCCTTAAAAATCCAGTACATGTACGATCTTAATTTAAAAAAAAAAAAAAACGAGAAAACTTAGTCTGATTTGTCTCACTTAACTTTTGCAGTGTAAGTGACAGAGGGTGTAATTCTTTAATTACACTGTGACTCACATGTTTTAAGACCAGAGGGAAGTGAGGCAACACGTGTTACACTGCCATTAAGAGCACCAGTTGTGGTCTTCTAAATCTGGAGGCAAAACATAACACCCTCCTCTCCTCTCCCCGTTGTAGACACCAGGCTCGGCTTGAACTAGTGTGTGTGCCATTCTTAATTAGTAGCATCGTGAAGGAGAAGTGCAGGGGGAAAAATCTCTGCGTGTAGAAATAGCCACACCGGGCGTCTGGTGCTTTGGCTCATCTGCTGTTTTTGCACCAAGGTGGACAAGTGGAATTCGCCCCGCCCCTGGATGCGGCCTCCTTTATTCTTACAGACTGGCGCCCTGGGCATTGCCTTACTTGGACTTTCCTGACTGTGTGGCCGGAGGGTGTTGGGCCACGTAGCCCATAAGCATTACCTGGCATGTACAAAGCCGTGATGCCTTGCAAAAGTCATGGCCAAGTGGTGAATAAAGGTCAATGCAGTATCACTGAGCAAATTAGAATGCCAGGCAAAGGGCGTATTTTTAAATCTAGCCTTCAACTTGGATCCTCCTGGAGTAAAAACATCCTCTTTAGAACAACCCTCTGGTGCTATTTCCCCAGGGTCCCAATCTAAGATTCCATCTCCATGGCGCTTTGGCTGGTCTTACCGGGTGCAGAACCACTGGGGAGAAGTATGATCTCTTAGGTGACTGGGTGCTAAGCGATGGAGTGTATTCTAGGTCAAACGCGGTGCCTGAAAACTGTACCAGATGTGAAAAGGCCCTGCAGAGTATCTGAGCTTCTCAAGGCCTGGAGCTGCCTGAGGTTCCTTTAGAGCAGGGGTTGTTCTTATTCAGTTGTTTTGGGAGCACCTAGCACAGCACCTGCACAGACTATTTGCTCAGTAAATTACAGTTGAATGAATGCATGCATTTATAGAAAGAACATTCCATAACAGGAAGAATGCTACATTCTGTGCTATGTTCCCATGGAAACATAGGAATTATGAGACTTACCCTGTTAGTTCTAAGAAAGAAATAACTAGTAATGGCTTCCTTAATAACACATTTACTCAAGGCTGTCTAGACCCTTTTTAAAAGTTTCTGTCTGGACCTTCTCTGGAAATGATAGCAGAAGTTAGTGAAAGGAGTACAAGTAGGGATCAGAAGATGAGCGTTCCCATCCTGGCTCTGCTGCTTACTGGCCCCAGGATCTGGGCAAATTGCTTAATACACAGGATTAATATGAGGATTAGATGAGATAATGCATATTACTGGGCTTTGTATACAATATTGTCCTCAAGAGTCTCTAATCCCGTAAGTCTATTATTCACATTTCAGGACAAGGATTTTAATATCACCGGCTCTATCATAATCATTGCACTTGTCAAGGCTGATGGACATAATGGTTAAGCACTCAGAGTTTAGACTCAGACAGAGGCGCCCTTGGGCATGTTATTTAACCTCCCTGGCTCTCATGTTTATCATTTGTAAAGTAGGGATGATAATAGTCTCTAATATCCAGTGTTGTTTCCAGGAATAAATGAAATGATACATGTAAGCTAGCACTGCGTCCAGTGTCCAACACATTCAAACGCTAAATATACAGCATCCTGTTAATATTCTTCATGTTGCTTCCACGCCCTCATGGGTTTTTTTCTTCATTTAATGTTTATTTATTTTTGAGAGAGAGACAAAGACAGAACACAAGCAGGGAAGGGGCAGAGAGAAAGAGAGACACAGAATCTGAAACAGGCTCCAGGCTCTGAGCTGTCAGCACAGAGCCCAACAGGGGGTTTGAACTCACAAACCACAAGATCATGACCTGAGCAGAAGTCGGGCACTCAACCAACTGAACCACCCAGGCGCCCTTTCCACTCCCTCATGATTCCTGGTTTAACTCTAAAACTTAATGTTCAGCTTGTCAACTCTCCCAAAAATTAGATTTCTGCATCAGAATCCTTTGGTTTTTAATGCAGGTTGCTGGCCTATCTGTACTCTAATCTCTCCCTCAATGATCTGATCTTCCGCTTTATCTCAGAAGTTCACCTCCATTGTAATCTAAACCATGCAAGCATCCCACTGTGGTCAATCCCTCCTACATGATTAACTTGCTCCCTGAGACACCCTTGGATTCCTTTCTACTTCATTTTCATGCCCTGAACGTGATCCTGCCTGCACTTTTTTCCTTACAGAGCTGAACTTCATGTCAGCCACCATCAGCCCTGCCTCAAACACATCCTCATTTCTGTTGTCCCTCCTACTCAACCCAACACCAAGCCTGTTTAAACCCTGGTCTCCACCAGCTGGGAGCCTGAGTTCCTCCAGCCAGTGGTGGCTAGAGGAAGGTGCAGCCAGGCTGACTGAGCTCCCTCTTAAATCACAATAAGCCTGCAGGGGACTCTGGGCTCAGCATCACACTGTGCCTTGACTTGTCCGTCTTTTTTCCTACTCTTTGAAATCATTATTTCCTTTTCTATTTTCCCTTCTCACACTTTGAGCACCTCTTTCCTCACCCTCAATCTCAGCCGATGCTTCCCATTTGGCTGAGAAAAATGAAGCAATCGGACCAGAACCCACAAAGCTCTCGGTACCTCCCTGCCCACCCACCAGCATTTGTACCAAGTGCTCAGCCTCCTGCCTGTACTGGGAGACCCCACTTGCTCACCAGCTCCTGTCCCTTCTCACTGCTCAGGAGCACAATTCAAGGCTAATTTCAACAATCATTGATTTTCTCTCTGCTGGATCATTCTAGTTGGCATACAAGCCATGATCTTATTTATCCACTAGTTGAAAAACAAAGCAAAACCAAAAAACAAAACACACACACACCCCAAAACTTTTTAAAATTCCAGTGCCCTTTTAGCCACCACTAAGTCTCCCTAAAACCTTTCATACAAAGTTTCTCTAGAGATACCTAACCTGGCTTTCTTCAGTTCCTCTCCTCCTAACCTCTTGCGCTCAGATTAACCCAGAACGGCTCCATAAAACCAAGTGCACACTGTCTATCTGTATTTTCCTGAACATCCTGCTTCTTGTCTTACTCAGACCCTCTGACAGCATTGACCTCCCTACTCATTGAAATATAGTCTTCACGTGGCTTTCACTGTACCACATACTCTTGGTTTTTTCCTTCTCCAAGCCTGCCTCTCTGCTAATTCTGGGTCCTCTGCTAATTCTTTCTCATTTCCTCTATCTTTAAATAGGCTCAGTCCTCAAATCTTTCTCTGTGTACTCTTGCTCCCTCGATAATTTCATGAACTCTGATGTTTTAAAATACCATCTATATAGTGATGACTCCCCTTTTATTTCTCCAGGCTGGCTGTGCCCTAACCGCCTGAATACATCAAATCGCTTTCTCAACGTCTGTACTCGGATGCCTAATGGACATCTCAAATTTAAATAGTCTGAAATTGCACTTCAATTCCTCCCACACCCCTCAAAATCTGTTCCTCCTTCCTCATTTCAGTTAATGGAAACTCTTTCCTTTTGTTTCTCAAATCAAAGAATTGTAGAGTCATTCTTGGCCACTTCTTTCTCTTAGACCTTCTATCTAATTTGCCAGAAAACATGTTTGGCTCTACATTCAAAATCTATTTTTATTTGACCATTTCTCACCATCTTCCCTGATGCCACTTTGATTAGATTCATGATTATCTTCCCCCCACCCCCCCACCCCCACCCCTGGATTCCTGCCTCCCTCCCCGTCTTCCTGTCTCCCTCCCTTGCTTCCCTATAGTCACCATGGCAGTCAGAGTGATCCTTCAGATAAGCAAGCCAGGTCATGCTATGCATGGATTCACATCAGTATTGGCTACATAATTTGTGGGACCCCGTACAGAAGGATAATGCCAGACCCTGGCCAGGGGCAAGGAAGCCAGTCTCTTTTCCCATGAACCTCTGCTTCACCCCATAGTGACCAAACAATCCTGAAGAGATTACAGCCTTCACACTGGGACACGCCCAGTGCCTGGATCCTCAGTGGGCAGGACACCCCTGCTGAATACTCCTGAAGCTGCCAGCCTGAGAAGGAGAGGGCCATCATCTTGCCTCCCCCCTGAAATACCATGGAGCATACACCTGACCCCAACACTCCCCACTTCTGTACCCAGGGCTCCCAGAAGATGGAGGATGACAACATGAATGGGACACAAGTGAGAGTGTGGAGTGGGGGGTCAGGCAGGTAGAGCTCCAGGAGGTGGTGAGTGGGTAGCAGAGAATCCATATTAGGGAGGCAGGGAGGCCTCTTGTGGCAGGGACTTCATTTTTGGATCAGAATTCACTTAAAAAACACAGATTCAAAGAGCAAAAGATGCCAAATGCAATGCGTTAAGGTGCACGGCCCTTGTAAGCATGGAGCCCTGGGCACCTGCACTGGTCACACACTCAGGAAGTCAGCCCTAACTTGTATTTGTCCAACATCTTCTCATCTTTCACTGCATAAGAAGCGTTTTCGCACTGTCATGCAAATCCATACATAGTCTGACTCCTGGGCCACCAGTGTCCTTCTCATCCATTCCCTCCCTCCACTCCATCTACACAGTTCTCCTTATGAACCTTAAATACACCTGGAAGGTTACTGCCCAAATTCTTTGCATATGCTCTTCATTCTTTCTGGGATGCTTTTTTCCAAGTATCCGTAAGGTTTGTTTCATTTTCTTTAAATCTTCACTCTAAATCCTCACTCATGAGATGCTTCACCTCCAACTTGGGCAACCTCAATTTGAACAGAAGTCCTCTCTTCACCTTACTTACACACTTAGTGCCTCCATCCAGGCCAAGAGAAAGAGGCCTGACTCTTTTGTTTGTTTACTTAAGGCCCATACACAAAATTCTGATTTCAAACTCAAGGTTCTACCTTGTTCTATGGCAGCTAGCATGGGCACAGGATAACCTCCCCATTGTGCAGAGGGCCCCCACACTTATCTGGAGGTACTGAGCTTATCCTATAGATTCCAATGCAGAAGCTATATCAGAATACGCATTAATGTTAATATTTGCCAAAGGTTCATATCAGGTGAAGGTGGGAAGCAAATTTTATTAGGGTCTTTGTTAGTATGTTTCTATTTTTTTAAATATTTATTTATTTATTTTGAGAGAGAGAGAGAATTCCAAGTGGGGTCCACACTGTCTGCACAGAGCCTGATACGGAGCTCCATCTCACAGATTATGAGATCATCACCTGAGTGGAGATCTAGCCAGATGTTTAACCAACTGAGCCACCCAGGCGCCCCTATTTCTATTTTTTAAATATTTGATCCAACTTTAGAGAGGGACTATATGACTCAGGAGCTCTCTCCTGAGGTAGGTAGTAAAACATAGTCAATATTAAATATTTTGATTCAACATATTTGACCTTGAAAAGATCGAGATGAATTAAAGAAGACCCAGCTGTCCCCTATTGTCAGCCAGGAAAATCTGTCGTTCAACACTAACCAAACAAAGGATTCCACTTGGGTATGGAATAGACTGAATATTTGTCACCACTGGTCTATGGTGCTTTGTCAGGACAGCCTGAATAGACTGAGACAGGGTGATTATCCACACTCACACTCTTCTCTTGTATTTTTGTTGACCAATAAACTTTGGGGGAAAAAAAAGTTAACCTTGTATTCCTGAAGAAGTAACTGAATTCTACTGAGACAGGTGTCTTGTTGAATACGCTGGTGTTATATGTCCCAGGACCCTTCTCTGGGGTCCATCCAGGGAACTACCCAATTGAAGATTTTTCACTTAAAGTATCAACCATAATTCTGAGAAGACTGTACAGCTTCACATCCAGTCATTTCAGATTAGCAAAGAAATATCCTCTGGGGATATTTTAAGAGTTGGGAGGAGCCCATCATAATGGAGCTATTTGCTGTAACTTGTTGGCCAGAGATCCGTCTTATGTGCCAGCACACCCTTCACTGCACCATCCCAGATGTGGAGACATCTCCTCTTTTTTCTGGACCACACCCTTGCACCACCACAAGACCCATTTTCCTAACTCTTGTCCATTCTTCAGGCTTCCATTTAAATGAGTAGAGTAACACATAGTTTCTTTAATGTAAGAAGGAAAAGAAAGAAAAAGTTTATAACCATGAGGAAACAAAATTATCTCATACTCTATGTTTTTCAAACACTATGGCCTTATTATGACCTCATGACACATTTGAAAAAGAATGCAGACAGCACACAGCTATTTGAAAAAAAAAAATGAGATCTTGAGAGTTTGAAAGACTACAGGGTAAATTAAGAAGATGTGTTTATCCCTCAAAACTATAGGGACTCGAACCATTTAAAGTAAAAGAGGCATGACATTTTGCATTTTAGGATGAGCATTCTAGTAGCAGAGTGGAGAATTAGATCTTATATAAGACCCTTTATGATTCATGAGATACCACTAATCTTCCGTGTATATAGTCTGTTCCCAGAGCCTGACACCGTGTCTGCCACATTAACAGACATTTGGTAAATATTCTGGGAAAAGGTTTCCAAGACAAAGAATCTGTACCTCTTCTGAAGGCCAGGAGAACTATGCCTATGATTGTCCAAAAGGTAAGATTCCAAAAGCAGAAAGTCATCTGAAATGCTCAAAACTAAAAAAAAAACTAGAGCAGTACCATGGAATTTAAAGTTTAGAAATAAGTTGGGGAATGAACAGATTAACGTTAAGGGATACAAGTACCAAAAATGATCATTATAGGAATGTGGAAGGTTGAAGTGCCCCTATATTTTAATTTCCAGATGAGCATAGCAACACCAGCTGATGAAAAGAAAATACAACAGGATGCAATTTAGGGTCTAAAATGAAGTGTCATTTTTTAGTGTTGAGAGAGAGAGAGAGAGAGAGAGAGAGAGAGAGAGTCTTAAGCAGTCTCCACGTTTAGCATGTGGAGCCTGACCCTACAACCCTGAAATCATGACCTGAACCAAAATAAAGAGTTGGACACTCAACTGACTGAGCCTCCCAGGCACTCGTAAAATGAAGTATCTTAATTGCTGGGGGCACAGGGTTAGATTTGTTGCAGAAAGAAAGAGAGAGCCCTGGGTTTCTTTCTACACTTCATAATAGCCTCTGACAAGTGTGCTTTGTTTCTGAAGTATTTTCATGAGAAATTTAAGTGTTAAAATGTATTTTATTATAAGAAGAAACAAGATAAGTGGTGATTAGGTGACAAAGTCCTCAAGCTAGCCAATAAAATTTTGCTTACCGCTGCCATATTTAAAATGTACATTTGTAATGAAAAAAAACCAGAAAACATGTAGTTTCCATTCTGCACTTAAGACAAATTTTTAAATTAGTATAGTCTTGAATAAGAAAGGGTTTTATTTATATTAAGTGCTGGTACTTGAGAGAAAAGTAGGAGAATTAAAAAGTATATTAGTTTGAAAAGTGTATATAACTTCCACCCCTAGGGTGACCAGTATTTGGTGACTTGCTGCCAAACAGGGGATTATGGGAAGGTTGGGGAGTGGTTTTCTGGTGGGAGAATGTGGCAAACATTCTCTTGGCCAGGTGATCTAGGTCAGAATCCACAATGATAGGTCATGTTGATAGCAGGTACTCCTAAAAAATGGGATGAGACCTTCTCCTCTGTGATCTTCTCCCAAACATACAACTCCAGTTTAAACATGAAGAAATCACCAGACACATCCTAACAGGAACATTCTACAAAATACCCAATGAGTACTAATCAAAAATGAGAAAAGTTTGAGACACTGTCACAGCCAGGAGGAAGCTACGGAAATGCTGAGTAAGTGAAACGCGGTATCCAAGATGGCACCCTGGATCAGGCATTAGGGGATAAGTCAGTGCAATTCAAATAAAGTCTGAAGTTTTGCTAATAGTAATGTATCAATGTTGGTTTCTTTGTTATGACGAGTGTAACGCACTAATGTAAGATGTTAACAACGGGGGAAACTGAGTGAGGGGTAGATACAGGAAGTCTCAATGACGTCTCTGTAACTTTTCTGAAAACCTAAAACTAGGCTAGAAAAAACACATTTTCCCTTATACCAAGTATAAAAAGGGAGTTTGATAAAAATGTTGAAGGAGACCCTCCCACTCTCAAGAGTATTAGAAATTGATGGCAAGGATTTTTTATTCCAATTTCACTTCAAGACATATAGTCTTTGTTTTCTGGAATGCAGATACATCAGTAGCATTTTTCTTAATATAGGACTTTAGGGATGTAGAGGATAAGAAACAAAATTCATGTAAGACCAGGGGAGTATGTGAGAAAGGAGAGGGGCAAGATTTTTGTGAGGGCTCAGTTGGAATTTGGAAGAGAGCTAAGAGAAATGAAAAGAGCAAGAATGTTGTAATAAAGAGATGAAATTGCAAAATGAGGCAAAGGAGTTGAGTGACCATAGTGTGGTGCAGCCACAGAATTATATATATAATTTTGTTTTCCAGTGAGAGTGCCCTTCCTTATACAAGACAGAAAGGACACACAGAAACACAAAGGAAAAGGCAACATGGGAAGACAGACGTTGGAGTGATGGGGCCCCAAGTAAAGGTCACGAGGAGCCATCAGAAGCTGGAAGAAGCAAGAAAGGATCCTCCAGTCTGAGAGGTCTGAGGAGACATAGCCCTGCTAACCCCTTGATTTCAGACTTCTGTCCTCCACAACTATAAGAATCAATTTCTGTTATTTTAAGACATCCACTTGAAGGTAACTGTAATGGCATCTCTATGAAAATAATGCACACATCTACCAAAAATGTGCAGAAATGAGGTGATATTAATAGAATTATATTACTACCTGCTTTTTTGGATTCATCGTGAAATTGTTTGTTTCCCTCATTCCAGGTGTCAGAACCTGGAATTAATTTTCTTTTAGCCTCTTGCACTTATTGGTCCACATGATGAGATGCACATTTGGCCAAATAAGTGTTTGCATGTTTGCAGAGGAAAAGAAAAAAAAAATTGGAACAAAAGAATGCCGGAGCCGCTCAAACTGCCCGCAGTTTGAAGAACTGACGACACCGGGATTCGTTGCAGAGACTTTTATTGGTTCTTTTCTTCCTTCTTCCTCCTTCCCCCTCCCCGTTGCTTGCTCCCCCATATATACCTGCCTCCCAGGCTGCGCGGCAGCTCATGATAGGCTGGCAGAGGCAGGGCTGACCCATTCCATGGCCTCGCATTGGTCGCTCACTCATCGCGGTATCTGGCAGGGGGGGGGGGGGCGGGAGCACTAGAGGCCGGCAGGCCGTACCTCGCCATGTGCTCGGGCAGGGTCTTGCATCCGCCTCCTACAAAAGAAGGCAAGAGCACATTAAAGATGAGAAAACTATTATTTTAACAGAAAGAGGAGTGCAAGTGGGTGTGTGCAGGTGCACGAAGGTAAATGGACATCATGCCCATCACTGTACTCAAATCAGAGCCATAAAACACATTGGAGGAAAAGTGACTTCCTTGATAGGTAAGTGTCTATATGAAGCATACACTTTCAGTGCCAACCATATTATTAGATACGGCATCCTTATTTTATCTAGTAACAAGCTTTTTATGATATCTTTGGCAGGTCCTTTAAGGTAGGAAAAATGTTTTTGCATGAAGTAATCCCTATCTGTATTTTATAGAATGGTGAGAAATCTAATCTTTATTGGAAGTACTTTTGTATAAAAAAGTAACATGTAAGATAGACTTTGATGATCAGCTGAAGAGGGGTCCTATAGCACATTTACAGACCTTACTTGTACGTATTTAGTATACCTTTTCCTCCCCCATCTCCTCTCCCTCTTTCTTTGGCTTCTGTTTTCTTTTCTTTTTGCACCTTCAGATAACCCAGTGAAGTTATGTACGACGCTGAGTGGACCTAGCTCAATGGGAAGAAATAACTCCGTTTTGAGATTTTGTCTTCTAATCATCCTGGGTGCCAAGTCAAATTATCTCTGACCTTCAATTATAATTTCTTTGTAAGGAAAAATATTAAAATAAAATATTAAGAAGAAGTTAATAATATTAAAATAAATAAGAGTATTTTTAAAGTTTTTATTTAAATTCCAGTTAGTTAACATACAGTGTAATAATAGTTTCAAGTGTACGATTTAGTGATTCAACAATTCCATACATCACTTGGTGCTCATCACCAGTGCCCTCCTTAATCCCCATCACCCATCCCCCCGCCTGCCTCCCCCCTGGTAACCATCAGTTTATTCTCTATAGCTAAAAGTCTTGGTTCACCAAGAGAGTATTTTTAATATTAATATGAAACTGGAATTTTAATGAAGTAACATCAATGGCTTTTAAAAAGAATACTGATTATGAAATAATTCACAAAGTTGAATCTAACTCTAATTCATGGTTAAACCAAAATAAAGATCAATTGAATTCAAATTCAAGAAAATCAATCTCCTTAAAATTCTTTCTGCTTTTTTGAGTCACTCTTCTGCATGGTTCTGAAAACACAGAAGTTTAATAGTAGTGAAACCAAAGCATCCCTGACCTGGAAGCTAAGAGAGCTGGGTTCTAAATGCTATATTGAATAGGATTCCCCCTTTTGTTGCTGTGGTGTTTGAGGATCTTGGTTAATGGAGAAAGAGGCGGACCCAAGGTCTGGATTACAGAAATACAGGAAGTTTCTGTGACGTGATTTTTTCTAACCAGCATTCATGGGGGCAGAGATTTTAATGGTCTCTGCCCTCAGCCAAGTAATTAGTTTGGCCAAGGCTTATATGCCAGAGACACTTTGACCCGAAATACTTCCTCATCCTTTCCTAGTCTAGACTAACTCTTTCTCTGCCTTCCCTGCAGTGGCCTCTCATTGACCCAACATCACACATCTAAACCAGCAGCTTGAGAAACCACAAGGGTTTTCCAACTCTTTTCCTCCCAACTCTGCTCTGGACATCTCATCCCATATTCTTCTCGGGAGTTCTTGTCAACACCCAGAGCAAGAATGTTTACAGTGGGTCTGAGCTTATTTCATGCTTTGGAACCAAGGGAGGTTAAGACTAGCTATCTTATCCCTTGATTCCTCCATAATCAGAATCTAAGAGTCATGATGTACAACAAAATGATATATAGGTATTTAATAAAGGAGGAAATGATGTACAACAAAACAACATGTAGGTATTTAATAAAGGAGGAAATACAGAAAAATTGAATGCTAAGCCATGCCTATTGTTAAAGAACAGAGGAGTAAGTACTAACCAGCACATGCTGGCTCCACATCAGAAAGCCCAGATCACCACCAATTCTGGCCAAAGCTCCTTCTTTACTCGCCCCTTCTGTGCCACTTATTACTTGGTTAACTTGAACCATGTCCTCCAACCTTGCGGGGCTTACTCCATCCATTTATGTAACCATGAAAAAGGTGCCCTCGGTGTTTTCCACATCCTCATGCTTCATATTCATTCAGCACCTACTTGAGATGAGTTTTCCGGGGAATCAAAAATGATGCAGTAGCTCTGTCTTCTCAGGTCTATTCTTTCTAGAAACAGGCATCTGCCTGTTGACAGGAGCTAATCATCACATGTGTTGTACGAATCACCACCAAGAGTGGTCTGAATTTTTAAAATCAGTGACTTTATTAGTTCAACAAATATTCAATGCATACTTTCTGATTGCCCACAAATGTAATCTGTATAGAAGTCTGCCGGAAGTGAGCATAGTCATGCCTTAAGTGAGCACAGACTTTAGGGTCCAGCTGGCCATGATTTCATTCCGGATGGAAATTCTGGGTTTCCCCTTGGGAAAGTTGCTTCTGTGAACAACATTCTCTGAGCTCAATTTCCTTATCTGATAACAGATTGGAGATGTTACAGCCTCATTGTGTGATGGCTATGAAATTGTTACAAACATTTCAGCCAATAATGGACAGTAACTTCACACACACACACACACACACACACACACACACACACACACTAAACCAGGCCCCTGGTAGGTGAGGATAAAAAGTGGAGGGTATATGAATCATTCTTTCAAAAAGCCTTAAATCCAGCAGGGCAAATACACAGAGGATGTGTAGTAACAGAGATTGGAAAGTTTATCAGTGATACATATTACATAGACTAAGGATTCATTGCAGTATAAATTCAACCCTCTGGAATCAGGGATGGTTTTGCAGAGATGATGTTTGATGAGGATTGCTAAAGAATTACTAGGAATTCATCAGGCCAGCAGAGTGGGGAAGCGCATTCCCTGCAGAACTAGCAGAATTTCGAAGAGTAAAGAGGCATGAATCGTATGTCATGTTAACTGGAGGCAATTAAATTTCACAAGAAGATAAGTATATAGGGACATTTAAGAGAATTCTCAAAACCATGAAACTAAATGGAATAAAGTCAAGATGGCCAGTGAACTGGGTCCACTAAAATCTTCATCATTGTAATACATATGTTTCTGGTATTGATATGCAAAAATTCTGTTCCATCACACTTGCTCCCCACTACCTTTAATCATCCTCTGGATTGGATCCCTGGGCTTCTGTCATTCAAAGAGAACATAGAAGACAGATTGTGAGGTGCCCAGAGACCCCATGCTCACTTTTCTTCTCCTGTCCTGCGTCACTTCTGGCATTGGGAGCTCCCTCTGAAGTCTGAGAGGATACTGGGCCCTGTTCCAGAGGCTGTTGATTTCCTTTTTCCTAATTAAGTTTCTAATATCATTGAAAAAAAGTATGACAGCAAACTGAGGTGATTCATGCATGCCTCAGAAAGTATAAAGTTGTGGAAGGCAGTGGAAATAGGAACTCCCTATTGTTTGTCTAATAAAACTGGAAGTCATCGATGGCTTTACATTTCAATGTAACTTCTTCATAAATTATACTTAGATCTAAAATGTTCTTAATTATTCTGATAAAATGATATGACTACATATAAAAATTAAAATAAGCAACGCTGGAATAACTCTCTTTTCTCTCATACTCAAGCTTATACTACATTAAAAAAAATACCCAAACCTCAAAACAAACAAAAACACCAACGCTCTTCCAGAATTATAATAGGTATTTAATGTTTTAATGGTTCTGCTGCTTCCAAAATGCTCTAGTGTATGTTATAGATAAATTCTGGAAGCATAATAAACCACTTGTCAGGAAGAATAAAGATGTGATATCTTTTACATAAACATAAAAGTATTTGAATTCAACTGAATTAAATTGAATCATGACAAATTTTTATTTAAGGTGATGATAAACAGACCTAAGTTAGTAAAACATCCACTACAATATACAGATATTATTTTGGACAATGGGTAGATCTTAAGGAGTTGCAGAAACGTGTTCAAAATGTACGGAAGATTGGTGTGAATAATTAAGTTAAATAGCATAAAAAGCTTAGCAAACTCATTTGTCTGTTCCAATGCAGCTTTTATTTTCTAAATTTATAAAGGTGAGATCTAACTGTCTGCTTCATGTAGGAACAAAAACAAAGAGAATTGTAGTCTCCTGTGAAACAGTCCTCAGGAAGCAGATTCAAATGGAACACTTGGTTCCCTTAACTGTGCAAGAGACACACAATGAATATTGAAGTCTCCTCAAGACTTCAAAAAGTTCTTGGACTTACTGATCTGGTGTCACTTCATGAATTTGACACAGAGTATGGTTTTGAAATAGGCAAGTTCTAAACAAAATTAACATGTGCTTTCTTCACACAGATGCTGGTTTTGGTTGAGGCCCTGGTGTCATTGAGTCTAAGGAGACGGAGGTCAGTTGGACTTTGTTTTTCACAAGATTAGGTTTCCTTGGATTGGGGGCGAGAGGAGTCAAATGACTTGGGTTGGGGATGGGAGGAGTCAAATGACTACTGTGAATCAAGAAACTAGGGAGTTTACAACTTTTTTTCATAGATGGTAGGCATAGGTACTGGAAATTCTTCACAGGGAGGAAGAGGATCTGGCCAGCATGGGAGTGAGGGAAGTCAAGAATGGTTACTGCCATGGTTCTAGGATCAGCAAAAGGAATAGAAGATAAGCTCTAGACTCCTGAGTTTTGTGCTGTGCCTGAACCCTGAAAATGACCGCGTTAATAATCAATCAGCTGAAGGTCTGGAACTACTTGTTTATACCAAAGTGTTCTTGCCAAACCGTCCTTGGGGATGCTATGCTTCTAGGGTGTCAGAAACAGGTATAAAGGCCTGTAAGAGATAAGAAGTGTAAAAGAGGACAGCCCCCTTCTCTCAGGAATACTGTCTCAGTTACCATGAAGCTAGTCACAGATCTGAGTACTACAGGGAATCAGGACAGAATTCCCTCTCTTGGCTACCAGTGAAAAGGTGTGTTAACTCTTAAAATAGGACTTGGCTATGGTTGTGTTTGCCAAACAAGTAAATAAGTCAAATGAAACCGTGAGTGAAATGGACTTGTATTTTGAAATTTTTTAAAACAAAGAAACTCAAGTGCACTCACTAAGCTCGTGCTGAAAGCACACTGTAAAAATCTTTAAAGGTGCCCATGCCATAGAACAAATTATTGACAAAAGTTCGCCATTAAGAAACCTTGAGTAGGGTTCATTTTTTATTATAACGGTAAGAACTATAATATATCCAAAGTGGATGTATTCAAGTGTGTATTGTTCGAAAGGCCTCAGTTGAATAAAACTCAATACCTGTGCCATCCTACCCATCATCTAAATGTTACAGGCAACAGAGGTAATGACTTTCTTCTAGAGTAATGATAGCCAAAGGAGACAGGATCAAAGTCATCAGAGATAACTCAATAAATATGTGTCAGGATAAAAATACTTTCTTATTATTCTGTAGATCTTTTTACCCCAATGAATTTTAAAATATCCTAGTTGTTTCCTGATGTTCATGGATTTTTTGGAGTGATTTATTTACTAAAAATACTTCAGTTAAATATATATATATACACATATGGGATTATGTACATATCTACCGGCCTATCCAGGGTCTCCTGTATTAAATATCTGTATGAAGGTTACACATTTTTTAATGTTTATTTTATTTATTTTGAGAGAGAGAGAGAGAGAGAGAGAGAGAGAGAGAGAGAGGCAATCGAGCAGGGGAGGGGCAAAGAAAGAGGGAAAGAGAGAATCCTAAGTAGGGTCTGCACTCTGAGCACAGACCCCCATATGGGGCTCCATGTCACGAACTGTGAAGCCATGACCTGAGACAAAATTCGAGAGTTGCATGCTTAACTGAGCCACTGAGGTGCCCCTGAAGTGTTAGATATTCTAGAAAGCAGAAAGAGAAATGTTCTTTTTCTTTGTTAAAATTGGATACCCCCATTCTTCAGTTTGGGCCTTCTGCTCCCTTTTAAAATACATCCTTTCTAGTTTATTCATTCAGTTGTTCTTGCTCCACTTACATAAGCAACTTGGGAATTGCTCTCCTCTTGAGAAGTCTAGAACTATAATTCCCAAGCACAATTTCTAAAATTAGAGATTTTAAATCAAAATGTAGATTTTAGATCAGGTTGCCACCATCACACTTGATCAAAATAAAAACAAGGTATTTGAATGAGTTTAAAGGTCAAAATACATTCCTCATGATGTCGATCCACATTGGATGAATACCCTGATCAGACAGACAAGTGTGGGGAAGGCTAGTTCCTCTTCCTCAAGTAATTCAACCACATAAAGAAAGCATTTTTTAATCCTCAGTAGAAAACAAGTTGACTGATTTTGGCATATTTATGCATGAAAATCATATATGGTATTAAAGAGGATTCATACTATACACAATTAATGGAAAGACATGGTAATGAAACAGAGCACATAGCTAGTCACAATGAAGTGGTTTAGGATGATGAATATTGATACCAAATTACCAGACTATACTCCTGGGATTGGAGTTAAAATCTGTTCCAGGCACTACTGTAACAGTACACGAGGAAATTATATTTCTGAAGAACTAATATGATGCTATTATTTGCCTACTTGGATTCTCTCAGGAATCACCGGAATTATTACTTTTCAGGACACAGAGAAACAAAGATAAACTCTTGAGAGGAGTGTATTGTTTTGCATTGGGAAATATGGTAGAGCCTAGGGAACAAGGTCAGTCAATAATCACTACTGAATCTGACTTTTAAAAACAAAAAGTTTATTTCAATTCTGAAATTAGTGTCTTATGGCATACAGCCTTTGTGTTAAGCAAATAACTGCTGTGAAGACAAGTCAGGACACACATTTGCTCTATAAGGAAACATCAAGAGAGCTCTGGCAACGTCAGGGTCTGGGTCTGACATTTGAAAGCCCCCATGCGTATGTGGAACTAAGACTTTTCAGGTTCATTTTTCTAGTTAATTTTCTCCAACCTCTATACTTCTTATTTCTGATCATAGCAGATGCCAAACCTTATAAGAAAGGCTGTTCGCAGTGTATTTCTAGCCTGTCTGAAAATAGGAAGTGCTAGAAATTTCATAAGGAAGTCAGTTCTTGCTAGCTTTCTGATTCAGTTTTCGCAGGCCAAAGTGATTTGGGCAATTAAGGCCTGGAATAAATAACATCATAATTATTAGCCAAGGTAGCACTAATCAATGTGAGGAGGCAGCAAAGTGTTATGAAAGACCACTGGACTGTGGATTGAAAAACTAGGGATTTCCTTCTAAGACAGAAATTTGCCATGAGGTCTTGAACAAATCATTTAACTTCTTTTAGACTCAATGTTTGGTTTAAGATGAGGAGTTTAGACTAAACCAGTAAGTCATATATTTGAATGCATATGGTGCATAATTTATTCACAATAAATATTATGTGGACATCAAATAAAAAAAGCATAAAAGAGGAAACACTCTTCAAAGAGAGGACAGTTGTCATATAGTATGTGTTCCATCAGTACTTCTTGAATGATTGATTCTCAAACTCCTTTAGGAGACGAGTGAGGAACGCCACAGTGTATCTTGGCTAAGTTATTTTTGAAAATTTGAATAAAGAGTTCAGGCCTTTTTGATCTAGAAATATCCAAGGAGAAAGAGAAGGGAGACGAGGAAATTACCGCTAAAATGAAGTAGCTGTATGATCTTTCTTAGGTAACTAGAAGTTTTCACCCACTAGCATGCTTCAGTTGCCAGAAACTGAAGGCATGATGCCAACTGATTTGAGCCAAGTGGGTAATGTATTGGCTAATGTGACTAAACCATAGCAGACCCAGCTTCAAGAGAGCTCTTCATCCAGAGATCTCTGTGTCATTAATCTTGGGCTTTCTCCCTCTGCACTTAGTTCCTTAGCATTGGCTTTCTGTATGTGAGCTCATTATCTCTGGACGAGCTCTCTTGCTCGGTAGTATCATAGCTGCAATCTGGACTTTAAATATATAGCACACTGTGCAGGGAAGAACACTATCTCTCCTCTAGTAGCCTCCCAACAAGAAAGCGGGATCTCCCAGAGGCCCCTCAGGAAGCATCTCAGTCTTTTTGATCCAAATTGTAACATGTGTTCATCCACAACAGATCCCAAGGGGATGGAACACAGCCATGGGGCTAAGTCAAGGCTCACTCAGTGGGGCCTGAGGGCAATCCCACCCAAAGGACACAGCTGCAAATTTCCAGAGAAGAAAAAAAGGCCTTCCCAACCAGTGTCCAGTTTAGACATTAACACTATTCATTTAATGCATTGCTATGTTTCTCCATACTAATCAAGTGAAAGATTTTCTGGAGCAAAAAACATAGACATATGATCATGACTCTCTCACATCATCTTATTAAAAGTTACCTGGACTATGAGCTTTTGGGTAGAAGGACAGGGTCTTCATTCAAAGAATTGAATAGGAGCTAACTTGCGTGTATCAAAAATACACACAGACCACAACTCACATCGCAAGTCTTTATTTACATGTCATCCTAGCAAAGTGCTTCGTATTGCACATGAATGAATGACAGATTAAAGAGATTTAAACTTACAAATGTTATTAATGTATTGTTTTGTTAATTCTTCATAAATAGAGGACCCTCATCGGTCCATGTGAAGAAATCTGGGGAATAAAATTAGCATTTACTTGAAAAAAAAAGAGAAGAACATGGAGAACAAATGCTGGGGAAACACAACAGTCCGCTTGCTGGCAAAGCTTCCTAACAAAGAGCTCATTACCATCACACCCCATCAGTCACCTGCGTGGGGAAAGCATGCTTGTCTCAGGCAGAGCCCAACATAAATCCCAGAGGCAGTTAGAAACCCGCACCCTAATTGTCAGGGTTAACCCCCACTTTATCTGAAGCCCAATCAGCCTGGCCATGCTCTGAAGATGAACAAAATTGCTATTTTTCATCACACTGGAAAAAATAACCAGTTGCTATCGAAGACTTCATCCAGACATGCGTGAAATAGATGCCTGTTGAAAACCCGCCTTTTGCTCCCAGTTTTATTAGGTGCTGTAAGGCAGTCCAAGAGAAATAGCTGAATATGTGAAGAGCTTTGTTTTATTTTTTACAAATATTCTATGTCTGGGGTAAAATTCTACAGCAGAAATAAATATGTGGCTCTTTGAAGGTATTAGTTGGTCTCATTATGGAGGAGAATGGGAGGTACTGATTGAGGGCTATGGGCATTGCTGTTTAAATTCCAGAGACAAAAGTACACCTTCCTTTGAATGTGTGGTTCAGGAAACTAAGAAAGGTTTAAACTGCATGGCGCAGAATGCAAAAGAACACACGGAAGCCTTATGTAAGAGAAAGGGCATGCGGCTTCTGGTGGGAGAACCTTACAGTCCCTGGAGGGGCCAAGACGTGCTCCTCATGAGCAGGGCATATGACATCAATGCCAGCACTTGAGACCTTAGCTTCTCAGCTGGCTCCCTGACTGGTCAGTGAGTGAGTTCCACAATTAAATCTTTCCGAGCCTCAGTTTTTCTGTTTGTGTGGAAGGATATCAATATACTGGTCTTCAGGGGTTTCGAGATTTTAAATGAAATGCACGTGAAGTATCTGGGGGGATATCTAGTGCAGGGTTGTTTGAAAAAAGCTCATTTTCTTCCCTTTCCTCCTGTATTTCATTCAAACACAGATTATTTTCTGATTTTGAGCTGGTTTTGCTGGGATGAGATGATTGAGAAGTAAAGCTGAAGATAAAGCAAAGCAAAGAGCCTAGGGGAGAGATTTATTATTTCATTCTTGTTTTGGATGGATTATTGGGATATTTGAGGACAAGAGACAATCCCTGCTTTATGTTTCCTATAAATGAGCTAGTTCTTGATCTATAGGCTTTCTTCCTGGATCATAAACCTCTTGGATGACAGAAGAGGTGATCAGCAAGGATTTGAGGGCCACATCTAGGCAAGGAAGACGGCTGAAGAGGAACATTTCAGGTTGGAGCGGTGGTTCATATGTCGGGGCAGAAAGCACTACAAGAAAAGTTTAAACTGATTAACGCTATTCTTAGTGTAAATTACCCAGCCTGCCTCGTCTGGTTCCAGATGCCTTCAAAGGCCACTTTGATTCATGCAGGAAACAGACTCTTCAGGAGGGCTATATTAATTGTATATATTATTTGGATTGGCCTAGGTTATGGACTAAATGTGTTCCTCAAAATTCATTGGGTTGAATACAAAGCCCCCAGTGTGATGATATTTGGAGATAGAGTCTTGAGAGGTAGTTAGGGATGGTCAGGAGAGTGGGGTCCTGTTTTGATGGGATTAGTGTTCTCATAAGAAGAGATTCCAGAGAGTATTCATCACCTCTCCCCTCCCCTCCCCTCCTCTTCACCCCCTCCATCCCTCTCTCTCTTTTTCCATGCACACGCACTGAGGAAAAGCCATTAAAGAGCACGGCAAAGAAGGCAGCTGTCTACAAGCCCAAAGACAGCCCTCACCAAAAACTGAATCACCTGGCACTTTGATCTTGGACTCCCAGAACTGTATGGAAAATAAATTTCTCTGTTTAAGCCATCAGTCTGTAGTATTTTGCTATAGCAACTCAGGAAAACCAATAGAGCCTACCTACTTTGAGAGCTATACTAATGGAAAATCTCACTTTCTAAAGGATATGCTACAAAATTTGAACTGTACTGTTTCTTAGAAATGCATAACCACCAGTTGTTCAAGGTGGATTATATCCAATGTCTTTAGCCTAACTGGATCATATCCCAAATGACTTTCTAGCCCCCATTTCCCCCTCCCAGATGATGTGTTTCAGGTGAGCCAGGCTGCTCTTTCTTGTGAGTCCACTTGCTCCTCTGTTCTCCATCACCAATGCCCTCCTCTCATATCTGGCAATGCCAAGCCTACCTCCTTTCAAAAGCTCCTTTCTTTCTTAAACCCTTCCATATATCCTTTTCCACAATAAAGTAGACCACACCCAAAGGTAAAATGTAAGAAGGGAATGAACCATTGATCTTGGAGTCAACCATTTGGGATTTGAGTCTCCATTCCACCTTTTCTAGTCTAATGTTCAGTGATGATAGGTTAATATTTCTGTAGGGGGGAAAAGTTTCTTTAGCTTGGAAAAGGTTGAATGATGTACATTCCTTGTGTGGAGCACAGCATTTGACAATTGACAGGAGCTGAGGAAATATTATTTTCTTTTTTTGCCCCTGAAGAGTTACCTTGAAAAAACATAGTTCAAGTGCTTGCTTTCTACTTCCTGAGCTCCTCTTTAGAAGAATGTAAACGCACAAAGAGTAGATAGCAGCTTATGTGGTACTTAACTACCCTTTCTCCATTCTCACCAGCACTGGCCAAAAACCCAAACCAAGCCAAAACAAAACAAAAACAAAAACAAGACAAACTTAGGAAATCTACTGGACAAATATTGTCACTGAACTAAGAGACAGAATGGGAAGTCAAGAGTGGAGACATACAGCTGAGTAGAAGAATCAATAGAACAGGGCACGGTGCCTGTGACTAGGTCATGTGTCTCCAACGTAATAAGGGGAGAGAGTCAGAAGCTGATTGGCAGAACAAGGAGAATGAAGCAAACCCATAAAGAAATAGAAGCTGAGAAACCAAAAGATAGGAGAGGTAGAGAGGCTGATCCCTAAAGCCAACTTGGTATATCTTCTTCACTCAGCCATTTATTTATCCAATTATTCTACAAATATTTACCAAGAGCCTACCATGGACAGGTCTAGAGGGGAAAGAGAAAATAAATGAATATGAAGGCATATACAAGTTGAGGTGCTGATAAGTGCTATGAGCAAAGATAAAGCAGAGTGAAGCAGCTAGGAACAAGGAACAGGATAAGTGTTATTTTATATGGCAGATTTCAAGGAAGGTATCTATGACAAGTGACACTGAACAAAAACCTGGATGGGGAAACAGTGAGCTGTGATATCTGGGAAGGAACATTCCTTTTCTTCAATGTTTTGAGGCAAGAGGGCTCCTAACATTACAGCCAGGGGGATGACGAGGAGGGGACGGAGGGAGGGCTGGAGTCAGAGAGGAGAGAGTGATGATAGGCCATGTGGAGTCTGATGAAGTCTTCTTGGGCCCTCAGAGTCTGTTTTATTTTTTCCCCTATGACTCTGGGACATGTAAGACCTGTCTGCTTCTTTCAAAAGGAGATTTTCTTGTTTTAATTGAGCAGACTTGAATGGAGTTTGTATCCTTGAAACAAAAGAGATTTTTAAGGAACCAAATTTCTTTCAGCATTTTTCAGTTTCTACTGTTGTAAGATTTGGTCTCAGTCATTTTGTGAACTTGTGTCCCTCAGGTATGATCTTTACGTGTATTTCCCAGCTTTGTTTTGTTTCCCACCCCCCTGGACAAGACAGGAAGTCTGGATGGGGCTGGAGTTGAGTGTTTCTCACTCTCTGGGGAATTGGGTTCTGATAAAACCCCAGTAGTTTAGGCTCTGGAGAAGGCTTCTTCTGAGGGCAGGTCTTTTCAAGAATAGAAGGCTCTGGCATATTTTGCAACATTTCCTTTATTCCTCCTCTTGCCAGGAGCATGGAGAAATTTTTCTCTAATCTTTACTGTGGTAATCTGGTAGAGATCCTGGAGATAAAACTCAAAAAAGTGTGAGGGGGTCCCTTATGACTAGGGCCTCCCAGAATTCTCAACTCTTGAGGCACCTAGGTGGCTCAGTTGGTTAAGTGTCTGACTTCAGCTTATCATGATCTCACAGATCTCATGATCTGTGGGCTCGAGCCCCACATTGGGTTCTAGGCTGACAGTTGAGAGCCTGGAGCCTGCTTCAGATTCTGTGTCTCTCCCTCTCTCTCTGTCCCTCACTTGCTCACTCTCTGCCTCTCTCTCTCAAAATAAAAAATAAATACATTAAAAAAAAAAAGAATTCTCAACTCTCACTTGGAGCCCTCAGCAATCTCTCATAGCTTGGATTTCCTGCCCTGGCACTGGTTGGTTTCTGGAAATTTCTGCTCCTGAGCTCCTGCTCCACTAAGTTGTGAATCTCTGCATTGCTAGTCTGCCTCTAGGGGCACAGGGTGGCACTTTGCCCTGTGACCTCAGGTCTCTGGTGGATCTAAGAAATGTAGTTGATTTCCAGTTTCTTCAGCTCTTTTCCTTTTGTGGAAGGGAAAAAAAATGAAATGGACAATTTTCTAGAAAGCCACAAGCTACCAGAACTGACTCAAAAAGAAACAGAATATCTAAATAGACTTATAAAAAGTCAACAGATTGAATCAGTAGTTCAAAAATCTTAAAACAAAAAAAAAGTGCCCAGAACTTGATCGCTTTACAGGTGAATTCTACCAAACACTTAAAGAAGAATTAATATGAATGCTTCTCAAACTCTTCCAAAAAATAGAAAGAACGAGCTCTAACTTATTCTCGTGGTCAATATTACCCTGATAACAAAATCAGACATTCATTTTTATGTTTATATATGGTTTCAAACTATATATGCAAAGTCTCCCTTTCATATCAGAGTGAAATTATCTCACCTTGGAGATCATGTATATCAATGTCCTTTGCCTATTCTGAGCACAATCCCTTTGGGGGTAATGAAGAACTGAAATCTACATAACATTTCTTTTGTTCATACATTTATATTCTGGCTTTTGTCTATGTATGTAGGAAAGAGAACATCAGAGAATCAAAAAGTAAAAATCAACTATATACAAATAAAGGGCCCAGAGGACAGGTTTGTGATTTCAACTCTGGTTGCCCTCTTTGACATTTTTCAAAGCTCAAGTGTTGCCTGTAGTCTTGATATATATGTATTTGCTGCTCTCTTCCAGAGACTTCCAAAACCTGTCCCTAAAAGAATGTGAAAATATCTGAGAAAACCAGAAGAAGGTGAAAATTGGATTTATAATAATAATTAAAAATAAAATCCCTGTGTCACTATTGAAGAAAGTGTTTTTACAGGGTGATATTTTGAGTAATAGGGTATGTCCGTTAAAAATTAGAGATTTTGAAAGGGAAGGGGACTAAACTAAATAGCAATCAACCCAATGAGCAAAAATGAGGCCTCTTTTACAGAAATCCCTTAGGGCATCACTTCTCAAAGGTTAAAAGTCTTAAAGATCAAAGAGAAAAGTTAATTCAATTTATTCTCAAAATAGATATTATTATTTCTTTTTCCCCTCTCTTAAACTCTCTAATAAGTGTTGCCCTTGGGGGTAAGGATATGTTGTTTTCTTTTACCAAAAAGTACAAGAAGTTTAAAAATATAACATTGGCTTCCTGCAAGTCCTAATCAGGCAGATTTTGATTGTCCTCATCCCAATCTCCAGCCTGTTCTTTCACTCTGCTTCTCCTCCTTCTGAACTTTTCTTACCTCCTTTCTTTCCAGCAAGTTACAACTTGCCAGCTACTATCACCTTCAGAGACAGTCTCTGGCAAAAATAGTCTGATCCTTGGTAACCTCATGGAAATTTTCTAGCTGTTCTCAGGCCACTGTCCATGCCCATTATGCCATCTGATTAGCAGGGCCGTACTCTGGCACATGCTGGGCTTTCAGAAAAATAGGTCTCTCCCGTGTGGTTTAATTAAGAGAGAACAGAAAACCCATGTTTGATTCCTGCCTCTGTGACTTTACCAGTTATGTGACCTGACAAAAATCACAATCCTGCTAAGTTTCATCTTCCTCCTCTGAAAACTGGATATTAATGACATCTGACTCAGTGGGGGCTTTGAAGACTAAGGTGAGAATACAGAGTTCTTGTGTGAGAGAGTTTGTGCACTTACATAACAATGTGTATTTCATCATCCCATCAGGCCCTTAATGGGTTCCACCATCCCAAATTGTTACTCTTCATTTCCAGTTTGAGAAACAGAGGCCTAATAATAATAATAATAATAATAATAATAATAATAGAATAATATCCTTGATAATAGTGGTGGATATTGCTTTTGAAGAGCTTCCTTGTCACCACATGTTCTGCCCTATATTTTATGTATATTATTTTACTAAATCTTCACAAGAACCCAATGAGGTAGAAGCCGAGTCTCACAAATGTTTGGGACACAAAACCAATGTGTTGTCAATCTGAGATTTGAACCTGACACAAAGCTAATGTTCTAATAACTATGAAACTTGTTTCCTGACAGCTCTTCTATTTTCTCCCACCTGCAAATCTGAGACCTACTTCGGTCCTTTGGCAGGAATGCTGCACACCTTCCCCCCTTATTCATGCAGAGAGGAGAGTGGGAGTTTCAGATAAAGGACAATGACTAAAGAACATCCCTGTTCAGAGGAAGTGGTGGTGTCTCCTTGGTCAGGGACGAGGTAATCATTAGTCCTAGCACCACATCCTGTCTCTTGGAACCATGTGTCTTGTCTTTAAGCTATCCCTGCTGAGAAAGTTAAAGTCAAGTGTACCAACCTATGGTAACTGTCATGTTGAGCCTCCTTAGCACACTTTCCAATACCTTTTCTTCTGATTATAGCATCTCTTTCTGTTTGCAGAATTCCTTCCCGTTTCTTAAGGTCCTAAGGGAGCTATCACATAGGGCATCCCAATCTCCACCACATGACCCAGGCTGGATCTGTAACAGGAACCTCTCCCCTTGGCAACACTTACTAATCCATGACTGGGGACCTGACCAATCAAAGTCCATTTCCTGGAACAACATTTGGACAGGGGAGAGATGAAGTCTCTTTATATAAAAGATACTGAGTGATGTTGAAAAGCTGTAAATCTGAGGTTGACTTGCCTTCTCCCCTGCCAAAATAGAGAAAGCATGTCTTCTGGAACAGAAAATCAGAAGAAATTATGGGAAAGAGGAAAGAGACAGAAAGAGAGCAAAGCCGACAATATCATTTGAGTTTCTAGAGTCAGTCTTGCCTGAGGTTAAATTTGCCACGAGGCTTCTGAAGAACCCAAACCAACAAACCTCTTTTTATAGGGTTGTGTTAATTTGCTTTGAGTGTCTATCTCTTGCAATCAGAAGAATCTTGACCTAGATAACAGAGTGAAGAAAGTTAGAAAGTCTAGAGGTAAAGATGTAATATATCAATAGATTAAGAATATACAAATTATAAAAGCAGCCCAAGTGTCCATCAACAGATGAATGGATAAAGATATATATATAAATGTATATATGTATACACACACGCACACATATATATACACACACATATACACACACTGAAATACTATTCAGCCATAAAAAGAATGGAATATTTCCATTTGTAAGGGGATGGATGGAGCTAGAGAGATAATGCTAAGCAAAATAAGCCAGAGAAAGGCAAATATCATATGATGTCACTCATATGTGGAATTTAAGAAACAAAAGGGAAAGAGAGAGACCCCAAAATAGTCTATTAACTACAGAGAACAAACTGGTGGTTGCCAGAAGGGAGGTTGGGGAAAAGTGGGGGGAGTCACTGAAATAGTTGATAGGGATTAAGAAGTGCACTTGTTGTAAAGTATGAAATTGTTGAATCACTATATTGTACACCTGAAACTAATATTACTAATATAATGCTAACTACACTGGAATTAAAATTAAAAACTTAATAAACAAAAGAATGTACAGTTATAGGATGTTTCCACTCCAAGACAAAAACACAAATTTGTGTAAAGACCTATTGTAAAGAAGGGACTATATTTTCTCCCTGGACTTCTGCAATTGTTACTTAAACAAACAAACCAGCCATAAGAGAAAAATACTCAAGTGATAAAATATGTTAATATGCTAAACATTCAGATATAGATAAAGAATCTCTGTGCATTTATTCTTACCAGTAGCCTGAGACTTGGAGACAAACCCTGCTTGAGGCATGTTTATTATTATCCCCACACCCCCTACCCAAAGACCTAATGAAAAGGTTACAGACCATGTTAGAAAGTTATTTAGTGATGATGGTGGGGGTTATGAGAACAAGTCTCAAAACTCTGAAGGTGAGTTTTGAACTCATTTAAAGTACAGTCCAAAACAGCCGCTTAGTGAATCACATCAAATTAACAACATGAGGTAACACAAGACCAATTTCTACATTTTTATTTTTCTTCTTCTCCCACTGTGAAATGCTATTAAGGAATGCTCTTAGAGCCTAATAATGTCGATCTTGATGCTCTGGTCAGGTAAGATAGCAAGTCATGAGATATTTGACTTTTTCTGAGAAAAGCAGAGATTTTGGAGAGGATCAGACTTAAAGAAGAGAGTTCACTTTCATCACCTTTGGGCTTGGGCCACATTGACTCATCAAACATATTTGAAATTTTGGTAAGCGCATAACAATTCCAGATTTCCATTTGGAATCCTTAGCACTAACTGTATTTCCTGTTCTCTTCTTTGCTGACTTAGGCAGGTATAGTGGGAGGGTTGATGAGCTTGGTCAAAAGATAATGAGCTCTGTGATGTTCACCTCTTTGACATTCACTTACTTCATTGACAAAGTTATAAGATTGTTGTTAGGTCACTTACAGTTTCCCTAAACTAACTTTCTGCTAATACAAATACTAATTGTGATCCCAGAGAATGATACTTTGTATTCCTCTCACTCGCACAGAGTCAGCTCATTCTTCATGAACATTTCAGCATGGCTCTGGCATTTAATAAACATGAGTGGTTGTTTTCTTGGCCTAAGTGATCATGACAGGCTAGTTGACTTGTGTTCATAAAATGTAAGAAATATACTCTTCTCCCAGCATTCCAAGGAGAAATGCTGACATGTAATTCATTGATTTGACTTATGACAAAACACATGAAGAAAACAGTAGACTCAAGCATATTTAAGTGCATTTATAAACGTTCAGTGAAATTTGATTGAAATGTATGGCTTTCTACATGCCAATATTTTAGTAAACACTACTATATATACAGATGCTGGTTTCCAAAGCTAGACAGTCTGCTCTAATATTTTAAAATCATGAGTAGAACTGGATGTCTACATATTCTACATATTTTTTCCCATGACCTTTAAGCTGCTGAAGAATGATAGGGATTTCTTTGAAATCACAATGAGAGAAGGGGAGGGTGGGTAATAAAAAGCTAAATAAAGCAAATCAGTTGTCAACTCATCAGTTCTGGCAAAATCCTGACCAGTTAAAACACCCTGAAAACAATGGATTTGGTATATTCTATAGACTTTTATAAATGGTACACAAAACTGTGTGTGTGAGTAAGAAAGTTCCATAGCTTACTTAGTTAATTTATATTTATTTATATAAATTGCATATATGGTAAATCACTCATTTCCCATAGGAACTATCTGATGTAAATACTATTATTATTCTTATTGTACAGATAACTAGAGGAGAAAATAGCTTTCATTTCTTTTCTTTTTTTAATATTTTTATTTATTTTTGAGAGAGAGAGCACAAGCAGGGGGAGCAGCAGCAAGAGAGGAAGACACACAATTCAAAGCAGCTCCAGGCTCTGTGTCATCAGCACAGAGCCTGATGTGAGGCTCAAACCTACCAACCGTGAGATCATGACCTGAGCTGAAGTCAGACACGCAACTGACTGAGCCACCCAAGTGCCCCAAAAACAGCTTTCAAAGGTCACAAGCTCCAAGGCACAGAGCATGACGATGAACCAAGGTCACAAAGTTCTAGCACCACACTGGAGACCCTGAGGCCACAGAGTGCCTAAGGACACAGTGCCTCTCGCCATGAGGAGGAGGATTAGGATTGACTTTGGAGGACCACAGTTTGTAAGTGGCATATGAATATTTTAGGATGATTTCCACTGAGTGCTGTAGAGAGGGAACTACCAGAGAATCTTTGTTTTCTCCTAGCATGTCCCTGGTGGATGAAAAGAACATGGAAACTGCGTAAGAGGAGGTCCCGGGAGGCAAGATTTGAGCTGCCTGGCTAAGGGGTAGTGGGCTCAAGTGAACAAAATATTCTAGTGACACAGGAGAATGCTGGTGGTAGGAGTGTGGGGTCTTTAATGTCAGTGAATGTAAGCCAGAGGCATAAATGTCTAGAGCCTATGCAAGAAATTGTGTTCCGTTGGGCAGTCATAATGAGGGAAAGAAAGCCCATGAGAATTAGATGTTACATGTTCATCTGCATAAACCCAGAGATTTTTTTCACCAGTTAAGATCCAGAAACAGTCATCACACTCTGCTCTAGGAGACAGGTTGGGCAACGTGTCCAGTAAGCAGATCTCAGGGCATCAATCAAGGTGATGGCCATGCTTGTGGGAGGGGTTGGTGGGTAAAGTGGGGTGTCAAGGTACAGGAGGTTTAAATGCTGATGGGAGAAGGAAATTTAAAGCTATGTGGTGTGGGGGCTTGGATTCCCCTCAAATCTCCTATGCCTCATTCTGAGTGGTTCCACCAGTGCCACCAAGGAGCCGATACTCATTAATAAATTGTTAGACACGAACAGAATACTGAAATCCTGGAATGCAACCTGTGAGCCATCTCTACTGAAACATAATTTGCAACTTCTCTGATGCTCCAGATGTGAGGCTAACGTTCGACTGCAGATTCAGTAAATAGGTATCACCATAAGGGGAACCAAAAATGGGGCACAGAAATCGTGGGTATACACTGCTTTAGAGTCCTGAGCCTCAGGAAGATGGACACAGAGCAGCTGGACATGAGACCAACGAGAGATGGTGTGACTTTTCCTTTCTTTCTTTCCTTTGTCTTCTCTTTTGAAGAAGGCAGGATCAAAAATAGCAACATCCTCAGCAAACAGCATCTACAGCTGCTAAGGAACGAACAGCCTTAATTCAAATGTACTGTAGAAAGGACAGCTGCTAACATTGGTCTTTTCAGCCTTCCTCGTGCACATATTTAGCAACAGAGTCAGCGGCAGTATCTTTGAATATAAAAGACACAGATAGATAGCTGGGATGGCTCCAATTCAGTTTCATTTTCCTGAAGGAGAACTTACCATGTCCTTCTCAGTGATGCCCAAACTCAGTTCTCTCTAGTTGTCCCAGATTTTTTTTGTTTTAATGTGGACTGTCTCAGCCTTCAAAAGAGGAAGAGGTGGAGGTATTAAAATATAGAGAAGTCAGGGGTGCCTGGGTGACTCAGTCGGTTAAGTGGCAGACACTTGGTTTTGGCTCAGGTCATGATCTCACAGTTTTGTGAATTTGAGCCCCATATCCGGCTCTGTGCTGACACTGCTTGGGATTTTCTGTCTCCTTCGCTCTCTGGCCCTCCCCCACTCATGCTGTCTCCATATATGTCAAAATAAATAAATAAACTTAGAATTTTTTAAAAATAAAAGAGCATTAAAAGTTGAGGTCTTGGCAGGTCCAGGTTTGTGACTGCACCAAATAGAAGGATACCAGGATATTTCGTGTCTTCTTTCAGAGTTAACATTCTCTTCTTTAAACATGAGGAATGCACTTTCCAAGTTATCAACTGACACATCTTAACTTCCAAGGGGCATCTGTAGAAGGGTGGGTTTGACAAATGAGGTGAACAAACTGGCTTTAGAGGTCACCAGAGTTGTACAGCCTGCAAGCGTTAGGGCCTTCAGAGGGCACTGGGCAACGAAGACACTCACCAGTCCCCTCAGAAGGTATTTACACTCAGATGTGGGCCTAGCTGGTGCACGAATAATGTATAATAGAAGGCGGCAAGGCGGAGAAGAGTAAGGACACAACAGACACCTGCACGGGTTCTAAGGGGATGGAAGGAAGAAGCATTTACATTCAGGAGAAGGAATCACCAACCATCTGGGAGGCAGACCTTAAAGAATTAGCAGGATTTCAGGGCGCCTGGGTGGCTCAGCCCATTAAACATCCAACTTCAGCTCAGGTCATGATCTCCTGGTTCATGAGTTCGAGCCTTGCATTGGGCTCTGTGCTGACAGCTCAGAGCCTAGAAACTGCTTTGGATTCTGTGTCTCCTTTCTCTGCCCCTCCCCAACTCGCACTCAGTCTCTCTCTGTCTCTCAAAAAATTAAAAAAAAAACGATTTAGCAGAATTTTGACAGAAAACCATTGGGGAAAGTACAGGGGGAGGAATAAACTTGGGAAACCATAATGCTATCCAGTTTGAATATAAAAGAAAAAGCCAAAAGGGAAGGCAGAGCCCTCTATAAAGGGATTTGGATTTGAGTTTGAAGGCTTATGAGCTAGAAAGTGGCATAGTTAGAAGTATAGTTTAAGAAAATATCCAACATACTCAGATATTTTACTTTGTATTAGTGTTTCCCTGGGAACACAGAAAGACAAGAGACCGAAAGGATAAAATAGCATAAGTGCTTTGCATTTGGTCAGGCTACTCAGACTCATCCCCCTTTTCAGTCTGGAAATGTGAGATGGCTTCTCACGGTCAGACAGTAAAAGATGACAATAAATTTCAAATTAAAATCTTTCTTCTGGAGTAGTATAAACATATCGACAAGAAAAAGGAAGCAGGATTCCTAATAATAGGCTGTCCTAATAATAATAATTAAAACAACTGATTCTGGCAAAAGTTGGGCAAAGGGCCACTCTCTTGCTCCTTCCTGGCCTCCACCTAACCCCCACCACGTTCCCTATGTTCCCTCCTGGCCTCTTCCTCCAGTGGTTTGTCCATTAGAGTTATGACATTTAAATATCTCTTTAGCAGGGCAAGAAGCCCTGCACTAGCCTTCCTTCTTCACAATCTATGTGGTTGTCAAGGTCAACATTGCTTGGTAGGGAAGAAAGTCTTGAAGGATCTGGAATGGATTAGCAATATGATGTGGCTGGGAAACCAAGAAGATAGCCCCAGAAACTTCTCATAGACCTGTGTGACTATCACAACAACCACATGGGAATGAAGGACAGAACAGGACTCGTGTCCTAGAGCAGACGTTAAAAGATAAGAACAATGAATTCGAAAGGGCCAGGACAAACTCTCGCCACCACCACAATACCTAACTTGCCAGTCAAAACCTGCCTGCTCTTTTCCCTAGACTCAGGTAGGTAATAGCTACCCAATATTCTGTTTTTTAAAAAAGGAAAAATGGTAGCTGATGTAAATATCCAGCATTATAAAGATTTCCTTTAAATGCAAAAATGGAGAGCATGCCGGTGTCTGGGTGCATAAGGCTAGTTTATTTAACATAGCAAACATGACCAACTTTCATCTTTGGTCTTTTGCAGGGTCTGGATGGTCCTGAGACCAGGGACGTGCAGAGGTTCAAATGCACTCTCTGTCCCAGATAGTCACCGCTTCCTGTACCTTTAGCACCACCTGTCTACACTCCAATTTCATGCTTGGTGACACCGTTTCCAGGTCTTTTGTGTCCTGAGAGGTAAGAATGATTTCAGCACCAGAGTCAGCTCCTTATTTTTATCAGTAACGGAGGAAACTGAGATTTTTTTTTTCCCTTGCATTTCAGGCATTTCAGGTTCATAATGAACTTTCTGACAAGTAAATCAATATAAACATACGATTTGTTAGCACTTTAGCTAGGAAGCATCAGAGAAACAGGTTAAACTCAGGTGAGATGCTAGAAAGTGTGCCAACTGAAGGCCCCCTCTTTTTCTGGGACTAACCATTGCCCTACTATGGGGAAGAGAGCTTAAAACTAGTGTTCTTGACTTAGTAGAAGTCACCTTTCTGCTGTGCTGATACATGTTCACCCAAGCGAAGGGCAAGCTCTCTGTACTCTGCTATGGGAAGGAAGCTTTTCCTGCCTAACTGCAAAGCCAGCTCCCTTCTCTAGGAGATAGTCTCCTTCCTTCTCCAGTAGGTAGTATGTGCTCTCTTAAAGCTGGGTTCCTATGTCACGTGTCAGACAGGTACAGTGTTCAGACATAAATAACAGAGGATGCTTATTCCTTTCTGGGATGTTTTGATTGAAAAATGTCTAGTGTAAGTAACGATTGTTCTCAAGCAATGAATCTTTTATCATAGAGCTCCAAGTACCTGGTTCTTAGGGTTCAGTGGGGAGGTGAGGAGGTAGGGTTCTCCATTAGCCCATAAATCATACCATCTTGGTCTGCTATACGCACAGCCTCATTGGGATCCACAGACATTGTTAACTCCTAGTCCTCTGGTGAAGGGGATTACCTAGGAGCAAAGTGAAGCAAGGGACTGCTGTCATGGGCACATTACAATTAAACTCCAACTCTCATTGGCTCTGTGACCTCAAGATGGTAAGTTTGTCTCCCCAGCCTCAGTTTCCTAATCTATAAATTGAAGATAACAACAATCACTTTTAACACAGTGATGTCAGTGTAAATATTTTACTTTCACATTTTCACATGAGCAGGAAGTTGGGATCCCCACCCCTCTCCCACCAGGATCCTTTGTCAGGGGTCTGATATGGGTCAAGACCTATGAGGTCACAGTTTGAAATAAAACAAAAGAAAGTCTCATTTCTACTTAGAAACCTGTTTGGTGGGTCCCAAGCCTTTGGTCTCTCTAAGTTTTAAAAAATTTGATAATTTTCTTCTAGGATTATAAAAGGGCATGCCTCTCATTTGGAAAAAAAGAGATCTCTTTCATTACCACCCCTGCCCACCTTAGGACAAGAAGGAACATAGACTGGGAAAAAGAGCCTAAAGAACAGGCTTCTTAGTCGTACTTTTAATCCAGTGCAAGAGTATAAACAGTGTTCCTCTCCTGCGCCATGCTGTTCCACGGAGAAGGATTCTGAGGCCGTGTTGCATTATTGCTCTTGGCAGTGAGTGTCCCATGGGACAACAGATTATACCGGCCATGAATTTGCCCTCCCCAGTCTAGTTAGGGACCACCAGGCTCAAAGGGTAAGCATCCAGGTGGAAATCTGAGTTTGCAGCTGTGGTTTAATAATATAGCATCCACGTTTGCCTTCACTGCCCTATTGTGTTAATTTTCCCTATGAACGTATCATGCTGTGGCTATGTTAGGCTGGCCAGGATTTGGGATACTGCCTTCTTCCTAAATCCCTTGTCTTTAAAATGACAAATCTGGCATTGCTCAGCAAATGTTCAACGAAGGGTGGTTCCCTTGGGAGCCCCAAGCTGCAAAGGCAGCTGCACAACTGATTGGCACAGTTTATGCAGGAGAGGAAAGCTCTGGGGGAGATGCTTGTTCCCAGGTTGGCTAAGGCAGCCTCACTTCAGGCACCTCAAGTTGCAGCCTAGTGGACCCCATGATCGACACATCCAGTCTGGTTGTGGGAGAGAGAGGAGTCCCTCAGAGCCAGTCCAGCTTGCCTCAAATTAGGAGATCCTGGGGTGCCTGGGTGGCTCGGTCGGTTAAGTGCCAGACTCTTGATTTCAGCTCAGGTCCTGATCTCACGGTTTGTGGGTTCGAGCCCCACATCGGGCTCTGTGCTATCAATGCAGAGCCTGCTTGGGATTCAGTCTCTCCTTCTCTCTCTGCTCCTACCCTTCTCACTCATTTTATTTCTCTCTCAAAATGAAATAAACATTAAAAAAAAAAAAACAGGTGCCTGGGTGGCTCAGTCTGTTAAGCATCCGAGTTTGGCTCGGTCTTGATGTCATGGTTAGTGGGTTCGAGCCCCTCGTCAGGTTCTGTGCTGACAGCTAGCTCAGAGCCTGGGGTCTGTCTTTGGATTCTGTGTCTCCCTCTCTCTCTGACCCTCTCCTGCTCATGCTCGCTCTCTCTCTCTTTCTCTCTCTCTCTCTCTCTCTCTCTCTCTCTCTCTCTCTTAAAAATAAATAAAACATTAAAAAAATTTTAAAGAAAAGAATAGGAGATCCTGATGAGAGGCTCCAATTGGGCCTTTTGGTCCCTAGTGAATGAAACAACATTTGCTTTTCCTTTCTCTCTCCTTTCTCAGGAAATGCAAAGCCATGCCTGGTGCGTTTTGGAGAGCTTTCTGTCACCACTGCTCATAAAAGGAAGAATGTCCTAGACCAAGTGGTCTTCTTTAACTCAGGATTAAGATATTGGGAATGCAGAAGCTGAAGGAAGAGGTTAAGAAAGTGTTTCTTAAATATTTATGAAGGATGCTAAAAAGAATAAGAAGGCCTTGGGGAAGACCTGAGGGTGAGTGTTGCCTGCGTTTAAAATGTCTAAAGTTTGTCAGAAAAACAGTGCTTCTGAAGATGCTCTCCTCAGATGAGGCGGTCTGCACCATTGTGGGAATATTTTTGCAGCTAACCTATTTATGGGAAACCTCCCCCAATGCATTTTAAATTCACTGGTGAGAGAGTCTTGATAACTGAGATAAACAAAAAGGAAAATGCCTTTCTCTTTTTCTCTCTGCTTTTTCACTCTGCACCTCCTCTTAGTAACACTGCCCCCGTTCTCCTGTGCAGCTGATGGAGCCACAAAGCTCTAGAAGGCAGCATGGCTTGGTTTCCAGGAATAGCCCTTTTCTGGGGAGATGCTACTATGCAAGGTTCTTCTAAGCACATTGGGTGTCGGTTGCCACGGAGCTCCTGGCAGGCTCTGGGATTTGGACTTCTGACATCTTGGAGATGCGGCGTGGTGGCTGCCATCCACGGCACTGCTCACTGAGCTCCTGAAACTGGAGATGTAACTGTGATCATTGGCTTATTCTACTTCTGAAGTCACAAAGGGAACTGGATAAATTTGAGCAGAAGCTAACCCAAACTTGAGCCACTGACCCAGAGACCTGGGATCGCACCAGAACTTAGAATGGGATCCATTGGCCAGGGCTGAGCAAGAGGAAAATATGAGAGAGGAAAAGCTTTGTGTACATGTTGTAACTTTCATTTCCCCAAATTAATCAGAAGAAGTCTAAAGATGAATTGATTCAATCTAAAATGTTATCAGATGATGAAAAATGTAAGCAACTTAGATTGTGATTATTCTGTTTTATGGACAGGGTTAAAATCCACTCCACATTCCTCAATTCCATCTGGACTTCATTGGTTGATGCAGTTGAACATAACTCAAGATAATAGAGATGAGGGTGGATTTCTGGCCTACTATGTGATCTAAAGATTTCTTTTTCTTTAATTTTGGTATAATTTACTGCACAGTGAAATGCATAGATCTTAATTTTCCAGTTCCATGAGTTTTGATGAAGCTGTGCACCTGTGTGATCCACACTCCAATGGAAGATAGAGACCATTACGAGATAACAGAAAGTACACATACTTGTCTCCGCCCCTGTTTCTTGCAGAGGGCTCCTAAAACCCTTGGAAATTGCTAAGTGATGAGAGGACTGGAAACATCTTCGCTCCTGAATGGCTCCTGGGTGTGGGCCTGCTACCAGAAAGACCGTGCCTTGATTTGAAGCTTGGTATTTTCACTGCCAATCCTCCAGAGAAGGGAGCAAGGGTGGGAATGGTATTGACAATTTTTCATGCCTGGGTGAAGAAGCCTGTATAGAAATCGCGACATTATGGGGTTTGGAGAGTTTCTGGGTGAGTGAACACATCCATACTGGAGGGTGATGCAACCCAACACCCCAGGGGCAGAAGCTGTCATGCTCACTCAGACCTCTTCCTACATGTCTCTTCACCTGTGTCCCCCATTACATCCTTAAATAAGATGGTAAATGTGTTTCCTGAGTTCTGTGAACTGCTCTAGCAAACTAATTGAACTCAAAGAGTGAGTCATTGGAACCTCTAGTCTGTACCCAGTTGGCCAGGAGCACAGGCATTATCTGAAGTGTGTGGGGGTGAAGATGGGGAGAGCACTGTTGTTGGACTTGGCCCTTAACCACTGAGATCTGTACTATCTCCAGGTAGATTGTTCGGAACAAATTAAGTTTTAGAAGCCCCAACTAGTGTGGCAGACAATTGCTTCATGCAAAGTCATTTGTCTTTAATTTCATTTTTGTAATGTTCCTTGTCAGGGTTTTGTTTTAGGGTTTTAGAAAAATCATTGAATAAATTAGGAAGCAATAACCTCTCTGTTTTCTAAAAGATTTTGTCCAAAATTTGTATTGTTCAAGGTAGATATTTGGGCTTGAAGTTTTTTTTTTTTTATGGAAAGGTCTCTAATTATAAATTAAGTTTATTTAGTAGATCGAGAGCTACTCACATTTTCTATTTCTTTGTATGTCAGTTTTGATAATTTTGTCTCTCAAGGAATTTGTCTATTCTAAGTAATCCATAAAATTTAGTGGCATAATGGTACTTATAATTACTGTCCTTTTAATGATTAATCAATGGCTGTGTCTTCTATTTCATTCCCAATATTGGTAATTGGTATTTTTTTCTTGAATAGTATTGCTAGAGATCTATCAATTTTAATAATGTTTTCAAGGAACCCATAATGGCTCTACTGATTTACTCTATGGTGTCTTAGTTTCATTGACTATTGCTTTCATTTTTATCATTTCCTTTCTTCTGCTAACTTTGGGTTTCACTTGCTCTGAATTTCCTAGTCTCTTAACATGGAAATGCAGTCATTGACATTAAAAGTTTTTTCTTTTCTAATATAAACATATTAAGAATATATATATATATTTTCAAAACACTGATGTTTTCATAGTACATAAATTTTGATTTTTTTGAATATTTATACTCAAACTGTTTTCTGGTCTCCCTGTAACTTTTCTTCAGAGGACATTGTCTAATTCCATGGGGAATTTTAAAACATGTTATTATTGATGGTTTATAATGATATTGTTTCATTCTTTATAGATTTATTGAGGTTTTCAATGGCCCAAAATATGGCATACCTTGGTGACTGGTCCATGTGCCCTCGAAAAGAATGTGTATTTTGAACTCAATCAACTGAGCCACCAGATGCTCCTCCATCTGAAATATTAAATTATAAGTGTGATGAAGTCAAACTCTCACATCTTTTATTTATTTGAAAAAGTCATGGTTGTAACTTAATGCTTGAAGGATATTTTCCATGAATAACAGAACAGAATTCTTGGTTGTTAATTGCTTTTTTCTTTAACGTTTTAAAGATACCAGTCCTTTATCACCTGATTTACATTGTTTCTGACTAGAAGTAGGCTATAATTCTTATTGTTTATTATCTCTATGAATGGGTTATTTCCTCTTACTACTTTAGAGTGTTGTTTTTTAATTATGTTTGTATTTGAGCAAACTGCATAGGGTTCTTTCTGTCTGTCTCTCTTGTAATTATTTTTAGTTTCCTGGTTTTGTGGGTTTATAATTTTTATTGGAAATTAGAAATCTCCTTTATTTTTCCCAGTTATTTTCAACTTGACACCTAATTGGGTTTTTTTAAATACAGATATAATTGGCACCCAACATTATATGAGTTTTAGGTGTACAACATACTGATTCCGTATTTGTATATATTGTGAAATGGTCACCACATTAAGTTCAGTTCACATCCATCACCAGACATAGTTACTATTAACATTGCCAGCCACTACTGTAATCTAAGGTTCAGTTGATTTTTCCTCATTTCTGAAATACCTCTCTATGTAGAGCTAAACAATTCTGCCTGACCACATCAGTATTAGGTATCTGGCCTCATTTATGGAAGCTACCATTGTTTGGGCCTAAGCAAATAAAAGCATATTTCTTTCCATAATTCGGTATATCAGGGCTCACTTTTATGCACCATTCCTTGTTAGCTCCGTAAAACTCATGCTCATAGTTTTATCTGGGTGTTTCTTGTTGCTATTGAGTGAATAAAGTCTTATCTTTGTTCCAAATCCTAACCAGAAGCACATCCATAAGAGGAGAGTTGGGGCAATGTCAAATCGTACAACGTGTACAAACAAGCAAGGGCAAGTTCAGAAAACCGGCCTCTGAAGGATTCAGAGACGACTTTTCTGATAATTTGATGATCATCCTTTTTTGGGAGGGGGGGTACTTTGCCATCATTTGGATCTTCCTGGGTGAAGGTCAAAACCTCCTCCATCTCATGTCTGTGGAAAATTGCCAAGACAGGGTGCTGCCAGTGAATATTGGAGAGAGGTGCTAGAGGTGCACTTCGGGACAGAGAACCCAGTTCCTGGCCTTGTGTGGGATTGCTGACCCTGATTATCTATTTCTTCTTCTTCTTCTTCTTCTTCTTCTTCTTCTTCTTCTTCTTCTTCTTCTTCTTCTTCTTCTTTTTTAACATTTTAAATTTATTTTTGAGAGGTAGAGAGAGATAGAGCACAAACAGTGGAGGGGCAAAGAGAGAAGGAGACACAGAATCAGAAGCAGGCTCCAGGCTCTGAGCTGTGAGCACAGAGCCCAATGCAGGGCTCAAACCCATGGACCATGAATGAGATCATGACCTGAGCTGAAGTCGGACACTCAACTGACTGAACCACCCAGGCACCTATGGATCATATATTTCTTTTTTTTTTTTATGTCTTTATTTTGAGAGAGAGAGACAGAGAGTGAGCAGGGGAGGGGCAGAGAGAGAGGGAGACAGAATCTGAAGCAGGCTCCAGGCTCTGAGCTGTCAGCACAGAGCCCTACTCGAGGCTCAAACCCAAGGACTGTGAGACCATGACCTGAGTCAAAGTCGGACGTTTAACCAACTGAGCCACCCAAGGCACCTTGATGATCAATTTCTTAGTTCATCTTGTTCAGACTCCATATTTCCATTTTGAAATATTTTCATCTCTTACAGTGTAACCAGTGATCTAGAATTATCTGTGGTCTCTCCACTCTTGAGAACAAGTGACTTTACCTTTCCACGATCAAATGAGAACAAGGCTAAGATGAGGGGAAAGGAGTTTAAAATAAGAAAGATTAAGTGTTCATCTTGGTCCAGCTCTATTCACCACAGTAAAAGATCGTAGAGGATTTGAAACCCAAGCTTCACATATTGTTAGACTTTTTCTTTGCCTGGAGAATTCTATGAAGCCATCACCTTCAAAATATGTGGTAACTACAGACAACTAACTAAGGATTTCCTATTTGGGGAGGTTAGCCAAATGTTTCTCCCTTATAATGGATAACATTTGTTCCCCGGGATTGTTGTGAGAAGTACACGATAGGTAGCATCTAGAAGAACTACTGCCTATCACATCCTCTATGGAATAATAACAACTACTTATTTTATTATTATTATAACCAATAGTATTCCTATAAGGAGAGAAATTGGTTGGGCCACATGCATTGGAAGATTGCTGGCTCTCTGTGTTAGAGAGAGAGAGAGAGAGAGAGAGAGAGAGAGAGAGAGAGAGAGCAGAGCAAGCTGCCTTAGTGGTACAGACTTCTGGTCATAATGAGCTGTAGTGAGGCATCGAACATCTCTCTTGGGTTTTGGTCACAAAGAGAATGGAAGATCAGAAGTAAATCTATAGGCAGAGGATGGATTGCTGTTCCAGGTCCTTTTTTCTACAAAATGGTTTGTGGTTTTTTTCTTAGGCTACACTATCCTGCCTAAGAGTCACCTTCCTGGTGACTCTTGCCTGGGCTGGGGGTTGGGGGCATCCCTCCTTCCTTTGTAAGGTAAACTAGGCTCCAAATAACCAAGTGGAGCTTCATCATGGTAACTGGCTTTCTATCCCATTATGTGTGAATAAAACGGCACCTCCCACCTTCTTCTTGGGTACCATAGAAGAATCCATAGGGTTTACAGTTCTGGAACTTCTGTCTTGTGTCTGGATTATGTGCTCTATGAACATGGTCAGAGGGGTTGTTGAAAATAATCCATATTTTGCGGTCTAGAGAAGAATATCTTTGAAAGCCTTACTCTTTTTTATGCCCATTTTGTAGGCAGCCCATGTAGTGTGGGAATTAGTCTGGTGAGCCTTGTGGACACATTTGCCCCTTTGTGTGACAGTTTGCTTTTCTCACATATGGGGGAGATTAGAAGTCTGCATATTTGCTAAAAGGCTTTCTCCCAAGCTCCCTACACACCAGATTGTCTGGTGAATTTTGAGGATCAGACTTATTTATTCACTTCACAAATATAAATGAGCTCTCTTCTGAGTTTTTTTCAGATTTAGTACCGTGGTATCTAATTCATAGCCAAAGGAAGGAAAGGAAGCAAAGTAGCACTGACTTGAAGAGCTTCCTCAGGCTCCTCCTCCGAATGCTGGGCACAGCCGACGCATGGCTTTCTCAGGCCGTCTCAGCCTGACTCAAGGGTCTGCTCATCTGTCCTCCGAATACTTCACACCCACAAAACACGAACTAAAAAATATTATCCATCATTAATATTGCCGCTTTCAACACTGTGAGAAATATGTTTTATTATCCCCATTTGATGGAGATAGCTATTGAGATTGGACCACTTGCCTAAGATTCCAAGACTATTAAGGGATAGAGATGAAATTGAAGATTACAGAACCATGTCACTTAATTACACATGCTGCCTCTTATCCTACCACTGAGCAACTTTCCAAGGAATAGCTGTAATCGAACGAGGATTCAAAAGAAAGTCTTTCTGGCTTTCCAGCCCCAAGTCTATCTGCTTTGCCTCATCTTCTTTCCTGGTCCAGCAAGAAGATAAGAGGCAGAGGTATAAAGTTCTAAGGGCCAGGGGACTATGCACAGAATGCAAATTCCTTCCCCAGGAAGCAGAAGCTAGGATAGTTAACCCCTGTTCCACATTTTACATTTCCAGAGCATTTTCAAATGTTCAATGCTTTCAATGCTCACAGTAACCCTGAGAAGCAAGAATTCTTATTTCCACTTCCATTTGAGGAAGCTGTAGTCCAAGACCCAGACCATTTGCCCAGAGTCATTGTGTTAAACTCTAATCGACTCACTGAGCTTCCAACTCTTCATTTTCTCCAGCATACAATTTTACACACACACACACTTTACCCTTGGGTCCTTCCTTCACTTTGAAACATCTCAGAGAGTAATGGTGTTTTTTGTGAATGTGAAATTTGCACAATGACATTTTTTTTTCAATTTTAGTATGGTCCTTTGGACTTTTCTTGCCAAAGCAGAACTTCGATCCTTACCTGAGTTACCTCATTGTACCCTACATTGTACATACGTGGATAGATACATGTACATATGAAACCGTTTATGACTAAAGATTATTTTCCTTTTCTCTTATTTGAATCCTTTTGCTGGGACTGCTGGACACTGCTTCCCACAGCCTTTCATAAAAGATGGATGAACAAATCTATCTGTGCGTGTCCCTCCCCCCATGGGGATGCATAGAGTCAAACTTGCCCCCATCACGCTTCCCAGGCATTCTGGGATGAGCAGGAGTGGAATCCCAGGAGAACACTTCAGCATCCATGCCTGGTTGATCATTTTCCTTCCTGACATAAAAGCTGCTCCTGTCTCCTGAGATCTCTGTAGGATCTATTCTCTTTCAACAATTTTAGCTTATTTAAAGGTACATTTGATTGGCTGATAATGAAGAAATATGATGCCAGTTTTACTGGAGAAAAGAAAAAGCAAAACCAAACCAAAAACAACAACAACAAAAAAACCTAAACAACAGTGATGACAACAACAACAGAAGAACAATAACAAATACATCCAGGATCAAGATCAAGCCACTGAAAAAAGAATGAGGAAAACATTAATAATTCAAAGACAAAGAGAATAAGAAGTGCATCTCCTAGAGAGAATGAAAGATGGAATGTCTTTCTGCCATATATTTTTTTTCAGGACATGCTTCTGATTAGAGAGAAAGTCCCTGTGTCTCTACTGGTTCTGAAGATGAAAATTTTAAGGTGAACTGAATTTCTCCAATCAAGAAATGGCTAGAGATCAAGGTCAACTGGCACATAAACACTGCCATCGATAAGAAAAAACATCCAAGTTACTGTTCTAAATATAACTTAGACATTTGCTTTTAAAAGAAGGCATCAAAAACCCCCCAAAATGTCATCATCTTTTCATTTTAAAGTAACACACCTAAATATAAATTGAAACAATTGTCACACTAATAAAATGAATTTCAAATTTTTACAACTTTAATGATTATACTATAATAACACAAATGAAATATGGCTTGGGGTGCCTGGTGGCCTCAGTCGGTTAAGCATCTGACTTTGGCCCAGATCATGATCTCATAACTCGTGAGTTCAAGCCCCAGGTGGGGCTCTGTGCTAACAGCTCAGAGCCTGGAGCCTGCTTCAGTTGCTGTGTCTCCCTGTCTCTCTGCCCCTCCCCCACTCTTGGTCTGTCTCCTTCAAAAATAAATAAATATTTTAAAAAGTTTTTAAAAACAAATTAAATATGGCTTACTTCAGAAATCTAAATATGGCTTCATATACACTTACACTTTCAGTATCTGTATACGAATATATAAGATTTAGATTCCATAAATATATAGATAACATTATCTTCCAATATGATATATTCTGATCCTTGAAGCTCTAGAGGACAAATCATCTAAAAGAAGATAAATTCTGAAATATAATATCAGTTAAAAGTTGTGGCAATTATTTAATAAGTCCATAGACTGTGGAAATGTAATATATGAATTCATACTTACTAAGTATTTATTGAACCTAAACTTTGTGTTTCACACTCTATTTGGTGTTAAGGATACAGAGTAGCAGTGGGTTGAACTGGAATTTCTGTTTTTTAAGTTAAAACGGTTAGTGGCAATTTAAACAGCAATTTCACATGATTTAACCTCAGAAGTAAAACGTGCTCCTCGTCCTCATGGGGCTCAGCCTGGGAAGGGACTTATAAGCAGATAGGTGCAAGTACAGGTGAAATATTGGAGTGGCTTTTTAATGATAGGTTTTCTATATATTTACAAGTAGGAGCAGAAAGGATTAGGATACCGGATAGGAGCGGAAGTAAGAAATGGAATGTGTCATTTTGTAAAGGTGAAGGTCGCCTATGAAAGCAGAGAGCATCGGTTGTAGCTAGGATGGGGGTGGCTCAAGGTGTAATTGTTTGTTTGCTTTTTTTTAAATGTTTATTTATTTTTGAGAGAGAAGGAGAGTGAGCACGAGTGGGGGAGGGGCAGAGAGAGAGAGGGAGACACCGAATCTGAAGCAGGCTCCAGGCTCTGAGCGGTCAGCACAGAGCTGGACGTGGGGGTCGAACCCATGAACTGTGAGATCATGACCTGAGGCTAAGATGGATGCTTAACCGACTGAGCCACCCTGGTGCCCCCCCCCACCTTTTTGTTTTGTTTTGTTTTGTTTAAGAGGAGAGGGAGGTCTATGTGCCAAGAAGGGACAGGAGCCAGGAGGAAGGTTATGGAGAGTGACCCTAAAGATGCTGGATAGGAGGGTTTCTGGCACTGACTGATTATTTGAATCGTGAGAATCTATGTACTCTGCCCATTACTTAGTAAGTAGGAAGCATACAACAAATGTTTCTTCAACTGAAATAAAAACCATGCTACACTTTCCTATCCGGTTTTTGATGGCACGTTGTTCTCCAGGGAAAAGAGCTGATGAGAGTCAATTCTAGGAAAAACATCTTGCCATTTCATTTCTTTAGGTAAATAATGTTACAAGGGAAAACAGGAATGAAGAGGAAACTGTATTTTGAAGGACTCTGAACAGAGTCCAGAGCTTAGTAAAAATACATTTTGTGGTAGAAGCAGGAAAGGAAGCAGTCATATTCAGAGAGGATGAACCCTGCATAAGAAAGATTAATGAATGAAGACCTGGATAAGAAAAAAGTATTAAAGATGAAAAAAAAATTCTGATAATGAGGGAGGATTTTTGAAGCTCAAAGCGTAGTATTCTAGAAAGGCAGCAAGAAAATTATTAGTCCTCGTTGACAGAAATAGTGTTGTTATTAATTACTTTGTGAAATATAATGGCTGTCCTTTTGTCTGACAGAAAGCTAATCCATGTGATGTGTGATTGGAGAATTAGCAAATGGTGATAGTATGCTGTGCTCTGCTGAGAAGGTAAAATTTAGACGGAAGTTCATAGGATGAGTGGTAGGGTCAAAGAGCCCTCTTTTCCATGGCAGAGAGAGAGAGAGAGAGAGAGAGAGAGAGAGAGAGAGAGAGAGAGAGAGGGAGAGAGAGAAGGAACTCAAGAAAAAAAAAGTCTTTCCAAAAATTCTGAAGTTAAAATAGACAAATGTGAATTGATTTTTTAAATGTTTTATTTATTTTTGAGAGACACAGAGAGACAGTGTGAGCAGGGGAGGGTCAGAGACAGAGAGAGCAGAATCCGGAGCTGGCTCCAGGCTCTAAGCGGTCAGCACAGAGCCCAACGTGGGGCTCAAACCCACAAACCATGAGATCATGACCTGAGCTGAAGCCATCACTTAATGAACTGAGCCACCCAGGGGTCTCTGATTTTTGCATCATCTGTGAGTGCTTTCCAAATATTCCAAGCCAATTTAATTCTGATTTCAGAAGATTTTTTCGCCCATGGAGTACTCTCTGTGAAGGACGAAGCTTATACATTATCTGCACTATCTGAAGAGTGCCAAGACCTGCTCTGCTTCAAGCCGTTAGGATCCCAGAGTGCCAGCATTTCTATTCTCCCTCCTTTTCCGCTTGTCCCTGTGTCCAGCCTCCTGTGTGCTAAGACATCTCCATGGATCTCCACTTAAAAACCATTCCGTAACTTAGTTAGCCTTTTAACAAAACATCCTTGTTTTGGAAAGTTTTATTTACTCTACTCAGGGTCAAGTACCCAACTTCCATCTTCCCCCTCAAATGTCTCCTCTGCCAGCTTTCCCGGAGATGGTTACCACATGGGAAGTAAGTGTGCCCTGACCACCAGGCAGTGTGCACTGGCTTCTGGGTGTACCAGGTGTGTGCCTATGTTGTGGATGCTACTCCTTCACAGAGGGGCCACTGCTGTGCTGTGCTCACTCCGCTCCAACGTCCTTCACCTCATCACCAATAGGAGAACTGACTTTACTAAAAGTTTGAAACCCCAAGCATCTAACTATTTGTCTGAAACAACAGGGCTCAAGGCCAAAATAAGATCAAGTAAATTTGAATTATTCTTTAAGCAACATGTGGACATTTTTACAAGAGCATGGCCTTCAACTCACATAGATCTGGGTTCAGATCCTGATCGTAGACATTGGCAGCCAAGACAGTTTTTAGCAGGCTTCACCTGAGTCTTAGTTCCCTGAAATGTACAAAGAAGCGACTCCTTATATGCTGGGAGCTGCATCCGCCTTGCTGGATGACATGGTCACAGTAAGGAAATGGCAGATGTTTGCACGGCTCCTGCCATGAGAAGCGAAACTGGTACCTCCTTCTACTACTGCTCATGTTGAAATTAAGCCTGTTGCTATTGATTAGGCCTCAAAATGTTCCAAATCAGGCCAATATTCCCCACACAGTTACCTCATAAGAAAAGGCATTTTCCTGTCCCTGCATAAGATATTTTGGATCAAAACATAATAAATATTTGACAAAAGGCTCTTGTAATGAGCCTTGCAGACCCAAAACATAAGGCTGGCTAAGAACACAAGAGATACAATTAACTCTGGCCCAGAGAAGAGGAGCCTAACTTAGAGATAAGAAACAGACAAGGACCGGACATCAGTTGCTGCATATATCTTTGTTATTGGAGTCACAAATACCCTCCCTTGTACTGACTTCAGCTATGAGGATGAATAAGAAACTAAAAACCCAGGGGCAAGGTCAACACACACAGGGCCCCGGTTATGTTTACATCAAAGAAAGGGCTTTCTCTAGCAACCTGTTAACAAACATTCTTTCTCTTGTGGTTAATGAGCTAGATAAAATAACTCCCAGCCTGTCTATATACAATTTAACTTATGTTTTAGTTTTAGCATTACTAACTTAAATAATATGTATATTATTCTGTTTTTTACTAAAAACATCTTGTTATTCTCTTGATTGTGAAATTTACTTAACCTTACTGTAAGTGCATTACGTGACTTGGTTATAACTTGTTAATTAAAAACAAAGTCATAATTATTGGCCAAAAACCAACTCGTACAAAATAAGATGGATTTGTTACTTTCTTAACCTTGGGAACTGATGCCAAGAATAAATTGAAATGGTTCTACAAAAATACTTCTGTAAAACTTGTCTCCGTACACCTTTAATGATTAAAACACCTTATCACTAAGAGTTAGAAGCTGTAAACAATTTCTATTTTCTGATGTCATGTTATTGCTTAACCAATAAAAAAAGACACCAAAGCAGACTGATCAGAGATGCCTGCCTGGTGATCAAGAAAGAAACTTGTGGCTCTCCCATCTCTCTTTTTCACTGACACCATCTCTCCTTCAGGGGACCCTGGACCTGCTGGAGCTGGACTCTGGCGCTTACAAGTCACAATGATATATTAGAATTGATGTAAGTCAAATGCCTACCATGATTCTGGGTTCAGAGAAGCTACTCAGTATTATAATAAATGATTATTAATATTGTTTTTATATGTTCCATATCTTCTCAATGTTTCCATAATGTTAAAGTCCCCCAAAGACGGCTTCAGTGCAATATCAAGGGTCAAGATGAAATGGCTTTTGATGTGCAATTTATCAGATTTAGTGTAATGTATACACCAGAGCTGCCAGCTTAAGAACATGCTGAAGGTGATCGATATTTCCAGCACCAAAACTTCCCTGTCATAACGTTCTACTTAAACAATCAATAGACAAATAGGAAGACCTTAATGATTTAGCATATGATTAGCATAATGCAGTGTGTAGTTGGAAGACGACTTTGAACTGCAGTTGGAACTTTGAAGCAAGTCATTTTTTTAAAAGGCCACTCTGCTTTTTTGGCAACTCTCCATTGACAGCATGTTACTTTTGCTTTCTTTGTCAAGCACAGGAAAACAGGAGGCACAAAATCAATTTGGACTGGGGGTGGGGGTGGGAGGCAGCTGGCAGAGAAGCAGGCTGTTTCTTGTAGTAGAGTCTGGTCTACATGAAGCGGTAAGAGATCACGCTGAGCTCAGCCTGGATCTCCCTCTGAGCTGCTCCTCTGAGCATTTTTGAACACACGGAGGAATTCTGGAAACCCCTCCGCCCAAGGACTTGTTTTATTTTATTTTATTATCATTATTGTTTTTTAATTCTTGCATGTATAAGACAGTGTATAAGACACTGGGTGTATGAGACAGTGGAGTAAGTCAGGGACAGGAAGACTGAGACCTGGACATAGACCCAGCTCTGCAATGAATTAGCTGTGTGACCTTGATAAGATCACTGAATATCCCCAGCCTCTGTTTTTTTCATCCATGAGGACACTAAACAAGAAGGAGGAGATTCACTCTCAAATTCCAAGTAAGGAATGCATTGTGGAAAAGTCCTGGACCCAGAGAGGCTGGTTGGGCTGTGGCCAACCGAGGATATCTTGGGCCTGATCCAAACACATTCGAATCCCATTAAAAAATAGTCATGCTCCAAGAGAGAATGCTTGCTGGCTGCTGTTTAAGCCCTGTAGACCAGATGATGTGGAAGGTCTTTTTTAGTTCTATGATCTGGGTCACCCCAGCACAGGCAAGTAACGCCAATGGATGTTGAAG
>NC_043714.1:6796773-6797917 GCF_006229205.1 Suricata suricatta | reverse complement strand
ATTGCAAAGATAGTACCCAGCTTTCTGCACTGGTTGATTACCTGTTACACAGAGCACAAAATCAAAATTAGAAAACGGACAGTAAGCAGAGTATGTGGATGGTTGTGTGTGTAAACTGGTGTAACACACACGGTGAGATGCGCAGCTAGCTCCTCCCCACTTAGTTCTCCAATGTGGTTCCCATTTGTAGTCACGCCCTCCTCCCTGCCATTAATTGTTTCTCCATCTCTATATGTTGTCATTATAACAATATTACACAGGTGGAATCATGGGAATTTTTACAGTGGCTTTTTTATATTGGATGTCTTTCACTCGGCATGATGCCCTGGAGATTTATCCAGCTTGTTTCATTTCTTTTCATTTCTGTACACTCCTTTGTGTTGTAAAAGAGTAGTCCATGGTATGGGTTTGTTTAAGTATTCACCTATTTTAGAACCTTTTCAGTTTTTCGTGGATAAATGCCCAGAAGGGGAATTGCTGGGTCACATACTAAGTGTGTGTTTAGTTTCTTTTTTTATTTTAATAGACTTTCAAACTGATTTCCAACATGGCCATACTATTTCACATTCCCACCAGGGATGTAAGGGAGATGTGGCCTCTCTGTCTCCTGATCAGCCTTTGGTATTGTCAGTATTTTTAAATTTAATTCCTCTAACTGGTGTGTATTGATGTCTAATTATAGTCTCTCTCTCTTTTTTTAAATTAAATGTTTATTTATTTTTGAGCGAGAGAGGGCAGGAGAGGGACAGAGAGAGAGGGAGGCACAGAATCCAAAGCCTGCTTCAGACTCTGAGCTGTTAGCACAGAGCTCCACACAGGACTTGAACTCATGAACTGCAAGATCATAACTTGAGCCTAAGTCAGATGCTTAACCCACTGAGCCACCCAGGCGCCCCTTCATATATCTTGTTTAGTGAAGTGTCTTTTCATACTGTTTGCCCATTTTTAATAAGATTTATTTATTCTTTGTGTTTTACGGTTGCATTTCGAGAGTTCTTTATATAGTCTAGATATGAGTCCTGTAACAGACATGTGGCTTGCAAATATTTTTTTCACAATCAGTCGGTTATCTTTTCATCATCTTAACAGGGGTTTTTGCAGAACAGAAGGTTTGAATTGATGAAGATAAGTTTATCATTTTTTT